>NC_136974.1:24670946-25008446 GCF_032717465.1 Coenobita brevimanus
TATTTTCCTGTCACTAAGATAAGAAGAAATCAAAGGAACAAAAGACGTTAGTCCATAGCAAGGGAGTTTGGACAGCAGGGAACGGTGCCATACTCTGTCGAAAGCTTTAGAGATATCAAGAGCTACTGCATGAGTTTCTCCAAAAAGATCAATTGACTGATGGATGGTATGAGTTAAGAGATTGAGTATGTCAATGGTGGATCTTTCGCGGTGAAAACCATATTGTCTATCACTAATTAAGTTGTTGGATTCAAGATGTTTAACAATATGCTTATTAATTAAAGTTTCAAATACCTTACCAAGAGAAGATGTGACAGCTATTGGTCTGTAATTGGAGGGGTCAGACGAACTTCCTTTCTTCGGAACTGGGTGGATATTGGCTTCTTTCCATGAATTTGGGAATAAAGAAGTACGTATGCATAGTCTGAATAATTTAGCTAGGACAGAGGCAAGTTCAGGGGAACACTTTTTCAAAACAATTGGCGGAATTCCAACTGGGCCTGGAGCTTTGTTGGTAGGTAAATTGTCTAGGATGGATTTTACGAATCTTGTCTGTATTTTAAGTGGGGCAATTTCGGGAGAATCAAGTGTCTTGTTACAACTCAACACTCAAGTAGAGATGACAATTTCATTTAAAGGTAATGCTAAATGAGTCTTTGAGACTATAGGAGAATAAAGTGAACAGGAGAGAGGGAGTTGGAGAACAGGACGAAGCGACAAGATGCGAGAATATAGTTTTTGATCAGGGATGGTGTGTCATGGGATGAGACAGAAACCTCTTGCTGAGGTCCTTCACACGATGCAGCATCATGAGACAGATAGATATACTGATACATTAATAGATGGAGTCTTCAATAAATATGAAAACAGTTTCTACTACTTCTACCACTACCACTGATACTACTACTACTACAAAAACTGCTGCTGCTGCTACTAGTAATAGTAGTAGTAATGGCAGTTGTAGATTAACTTAGGTCTATCTGGCCAAAGAGACCCATCAACCAAAGGCAAGTAATTACCCCTGCTGAGCCATTTCCACGTTGTGACGTGGGGAAAAGTGTGAAAGTTTGGTTTTTGAATGGACCTCTTATTTGCGTATCTCCCCCAAGTTAAAATGGGTACCACAGTTGGCTCCACATCAAACCGTTATTACCTCCGCCAAGGAGGTTATGTTTTCACCCCTGTTCGTTTGTTTGTTTGTTTATTGATTGGTTTGTGAGCAAGATTACACAAAAACTACTGGACGGATATCCACGAAACTTGGTAGAAGAATGGGGCTTGGCGCTGAATAAACTCCATTAAATTTTGGTGCGGCTCCGGATAAAGGTGCGGATTCAGGATTTTTTTTTTTTTTCACTTTAACATTGCTAGACAGGGCATTTTTTGACATTTTTGTAAATTTTTCAGTGAATATTGCATGGATCTTGAGAAAATCAGACATATATAGGATGTTGGTATCTACGAATGTGTACAGTTTGGCGCGGATCCATATAAAATTCCAGATCTAGCGGATATAAACACGCTTTTATAGGGGGTAGGGGGGGTAGGCTTTTTCCAGCTGCCGAACAGTAACAAATAGGACTTGACTGAATTAAAAGTGTACTGGTTGGAAATAAATGCCATTAATATTTTTACACCTTGCACTGTAATATCCTATGTTTTTATGCATTTTGACCATGATGTTGTGTATTCTTTACACCGAGTCAGTATTTATTTTTTTCATTTGAACGATGTTACTTGAGGCTAATAATTATGTTACCAGTGAGTCCTATATATTCTGTGATATTTATTCACATTTCCAGAAGAAAATATCATTGGCAGTTTAAAAGTTCTTTTTATAGTAAGGATCCCTAAGGGGAGGTTTGGCAACACAGGAGGGGAAAATTCAAGGTCTCTTTCTGTTTAGGTTTATGAGCGGATAGCATTACGGCCTCCTGCTGGAGCTTTTCTCTCTTCTAGCTCCATTATGATTTAGTGTACCGACTTCTATTCCCCTAAAAGGTATTTTGCTTGTATTGTGCTTATGCTAGTAATGTTTTGAAAGTGAAATCTGCCCTAGAAATTGTTAGATATGAGAGGAGTATACAGTAGAGCAGCTGGCCTGTGTGGGTGAGGAGAGACAGAAATCTGCTTATGCCAGAAGTTCGACGCCCTTGGGTAAGGCTAGGTAGTAACGTACGCCACCGTGATACTAAAATGTGTTATAATTATAGAATAAGGCGACGGATCCTTATCCTATGCAGTATCATCCTAACACCTAGAGGTTAGGGTGGTCAAAGGGCGCCTGCATGATCTAATTTCTTTGAATATTCCTATGAAAAGTTTAATTTTTTCACAAAATATAATACTTTTATCATATTATTTTGCTTGAAACTACCTGAAAGTTATAACACTTTCAGGGGAACGAGTCTGAAACTAGTGTGGGTGTGGACTTTATTCAAGTTCTGACAGAGTATTTAACTTCTGACACACTGTCCAGTATGGCCACTGTCTAATTGTTATGCACTCTTCAAGTTTTGCCCAGACCTAGTAACCAGTCCAACCTCCCTATTGTCTCCTAGCATGACTGGAGAAGCTGTACATAAATAAAGGACCAATTTCTACAGTCAGGGAGTTTCGTCAACCTCCTGCATCACCCTATTCTCCTTCCCAGAAAACCTGAAGGGTCAACGCTACCAGGAATATCGTATACCCTTCTTCAGGTCATAGTAAGGACACCCCTTTGAGTTAGGTCCATTTATTATTTTAGAATGTATTATTAATAACAGTTACTCAGATATTTTATATACTCATAAATCTTTTTAAGTCACTGGTCACTTATTATTATATGTAAGTGTTTTCTGGTGGTCATTTTTCCGGCCAGTACATAATGGTGGCCAGTGCAAAAGGAACTGCATATTGGGCATTGGCGGAGCTATGCACTCGACTGAGTGCCATTCTAGTTTGGTTATGTGATTGACACCTAGCGTTTTATATGGTGTTTGTGGTTACAGAAAACGATTGGTCTTGTCGCTACATGTAGAATAATCTAACGAAGAATTAGGGAGCACTACATCAAGTGGGTGCATGATGGTCACCACCACCACCTATCGCCTGTAAATTAATCGTAAGCCTTTGAGGTAATGTTCACAAAAAAAGGCAAACTGCCTTACTTCATTATTCCTTCAGTCTGGTGACGTCTTTTTGTATTTCATTTTCCTTCAGCCCCTTTTCTGTCAGTTCAGAAACTTTTTTTTTCTTTAGCTAGATGGAGATACATACTGCCTCCATTAATCTTCTTGGTGTATGATGTCATTTCTTAACTGAGCAGAGTTATCTAGAAATAAAATATTATTTAGCTTTGCCATAAAAATGGCAAAGCTTATTGTTGTATTATTTTTCTTTGCACTATTTTTTCTTAGTTATATTATACAGGAAGGTACCCTAGGGTAACCCAAGCACTTGTGCCAAATGTAAATGATCTTGACTTGTTGTTGAAGATCATCTACTCGTTTTTCGTGCAAAAACTAAATAAGTGAAATTTAAATATCTCAGAAAATATTTGTGATACAGTTATTTGGCTGAAAACCCTATGATTAAAATGTTTGCTGAGAATTTTTGCTGAATATTTTGCAATTTAGTCAAGTGGAAAGTGCCGAAATCAAACTAAGTGGAAAGTGCCGAAATCAAACTAGCTGTTTTTTTTTTTTTTTTCCCGCACGTTTTAGAGAAAACCAGAAAAGCTGTAAAGCTGTAACATTAGAGAAATATAACTGTGGTCCTACATTATCTGAAAGGAATGTGGTTACAGTTAGGAGTACATTTAGACAGTTGCTGAAACAAATAGAAAATGTACTCATGCGTTCTTCCACACTTTTGTCTTCAGAACTTGTTGATATTATACAAGATGCTACTTTAGACTAATCCGTACCCTCCCGACATCGTACGTTGTACGACAGTACATGGTAGCTGCCGTGGACCTGCCGTCGTACACAGTAAGATTCGCAATTGCAAGGCACATTGCGTGCACATTTTTCAAATTTCGAGGGTGATTCGTGGCAGGCAAACGCGTGAAACCATCCTCTAGTGTATGTTAATGGAAACAACAGTATCAGCTAGTCAAGTGTGCCAGAAATCGGCGATTTATGGGTGGTACCATTATGAACCTACATTATTTTCACCCATTATATACCGGTATATATATATATATATATATATATATATATATATATATATATATATATATATATATATATATATATATATATATATATCACAACACTGTTGCTGTATATGTACTTTTGTAGCAAATAAATGTAAATATATGTATTTAGATTGGTTTTGATTAGTTACCCTCCTCCTTCCCACTGTAGAAAACGGAGCAGCCGCATCAGCCTGGCCACAGAACACCTGGCTGAGGTAAGGCCGTAAGGTGAGGGCCCACTTTAGGAGCAGTTGGCCCAATTCACACTATAGGGACGGTCGCGCTCCGCTCACGGTCCGGTCAGATATCATTACATGCTTTTCAGTGGAAGCATTCACACTGGCAGTAATGGTCAACGAACGTTCCGCTCACGATCCATTCAAAAGATATTTTGACCGGAGCGAGAGTGGACCGTGAGCGGAGCGAACCAGCACTGTGGACACCCGCCAAGGTCTCGCTCCGCTCTAGTCTTGATTCAGCCCTCTGAATTATGTGTTTTCCTTTTTCAGGTCTTCCTCAGTTTTTGATAGTATTTTTTCAAATGTTCCAATATTCATTAAAAAATAGCTGTGAAATTTACTTTCATCATCAGTCAGATGAGGAAACAGTGTATGAAATTCTCCTTCACTTTTCTTATCTTGCAAGAGTTGATGAACCCACACTTTCTTTTTCGACTTTGTTTTTTTTTTTTGTGTGTGTGTGTGTGTGTGGTAGGCAGGGGCGCTCACCATCCACTCACTCGATGTAGTGCTCCTCTCGAGTGTCTGCCCTTTCCTCTCCTCCATCATTCTTTCCTTCCATCCTCTTCTGTCTTTCCTTCATTCTTTCCTCTTCCTTCTGCCTGTAGGTGACTCTACACTGAGTGACAAGCCAAATGGTTTCCCGTACACCAGGAAACCATTTACTACACTGGGTGGTAACCATATTACCAAATTTTGGCGCCTGGTGGTTTAGTGGGTAATTAAGGCACTCCAATTGGATTGAGCCAGTGTAAGTGTATATCCAAGGGGTGGTTGGGGTTGATTGCTCATGTAATACCACTCAGGGATGAATGAGGCTGGTCACTCTCATCTTAAATGTCGAGACCAACTGCCTAGCCCCGTGCTCCTACGCTCCTCATGGGGCAATAGCCTTCTTCGCGTCTGGATACACTTGCAGGTGTTGCTCAACGACCTGGAGAAGAAACTGCCATTGATCTCCGTTCTTGGTCAACACTTGATTAAACCCCTGAATAAGTGCTACCTCTCTTTCAGCAAAGTACTTTGTTCCCGTAGCCCCTGGACGATGCACTTATCTTTCTCGTAATCCTCACGACTTTCTCATGTGGATGGATCGAATTCTAGGAATGAATGAGGAAGGCCAAGCAGTGTGAATATCTTCTTTGTGTTACTGGTCACAGAATTAAAAATTGTTTTCTGATGCAGTGCTGCAGCTTCAAGTTCAACTGTTGCTCTCTGTAGTTGTTCTTTGCTTCCTTCTCCATGAAGAACCATCACCAATTTTGGCTTCTCTGTAGGGTCAACAGTTGGATAAAAAAAGGCCAATCCAACTAACTGCTCTGACAAATACCACAAGTGACGACCAAATGCTTTCAAGTAGACCTGTAAGATGGTCTTATCAGGATAAAGTGACAATACCCGGAGAAGCCACAGATCGTTTGCTGGATCTAGAGCTGCTTTTGTTGCCATGAACCATGATTTCAGGTAATGATTCATGATGAACACAACAAACCACTTCAGTCTTCGTCTTGCTTCATTGCGATGCTTGTCTGATGGTAGAAAAGATAAGCTTTGATGCTGTATATAACTTTAGCCATCCATCTGGCATGGTGGTAAGCACCAGGGTGCTGAAGCCTTTTTCTGTGGGGAGGTACACCACCAAGACAACAATGGACAGTTCTAGCAGTTGTCAATAACCATCTCGAGGTTGGCTTTCTAGCAACTGTTTCATACAAAATGCTATGAGCTCATCACATTGCTCACTCTCAGTTACCGGTATTTCCTCCCTGTCATTCAAGGTCTGAAAGCGTTTCGTGTCAGTAGTATTCCACTTGGCTTTGAACTGCTTGAATATGTGAATGTCAGGACCGGAAGATGGTTCAAGGCAAATGGTGAAGGCCTTTTGAACATGGATCTCTAAAAATGTGATGGCGACAAACCAAGTGCAGGAGGTCCTTGTGTAACTGTCGTTGAATGAGGAGGCAAGCCACTGCCCGCAATCCGGTATTGCTGGCAGTGGTGTTGAATTCCATTCTTACCACACACTCAGATATACTGTAGTCATACAAGGTTTCAGTGACGACATTGCCCATGGCTTTTTCTGTCCCTGATTCCAAACTGGGTACATTCAAAAGTTTAGAAACTCATCACGTGAGGTGAGAAATGGTAGGCTTTCAGTGGCATTTGCTTTCGTTACATTGGGAATTAGTTTTCAATCCCAGTTCACTACAAGTGGCACAGGTGGATGTAATGATTTCTTCAGCATTCTGCAGATTCCCTTCGACTCTTCATTCGATCTCGGCGGATACTTTGCCTGTTGATAGTATACATTGTTGGATCTTGTTCATAGGCAGAAATGGTTGCAGAAAGCAGGTGGACTGTAGCACAGTCTGAAGTCTTGATCCTATCTAAAGCAGCAGCAGCTGGAGAAGTAACAACTGTATTTCATGCTCATTGGCATTCCAGAGGAGGAGCTGCAGCCAAATAGATATGGCCTGCTATATCTGTATAATCGTCACCTGTTTCATCTTCATCACTAGTTGGGCTTTCCCCCAGTTCCACTATTTCCTCTCTTACCGCTCCATGACACCTCACGCTCTCTTCTTCCCTGTTCAATCTGTTCTCTCTCTCTCTCTCTCTCTCTCTCTCTCTCTCTCTCTCTCTCTCTCTCTCTCTCTCTCTCTCTCTCTCTCTCTCTCTCTCTCTGCGTTCTTTCCGGTGGAATTTGACATCAGTACCCAGCATAGAGCCTCGCCTCCCTTTCTCCCTCTGAGCCACAAGAAACTCCTTAACTTCACGATTGTTGATGAAATTGAAGGCATTCGTGTGTGCAATGTCAAAGAAATCTTTCATCTGTTTTTGGAAGTTCTTTCTCTTCCTCTCTTCTCTGTATTCTGGCTCTTACACATCTCCAGCTTTCTCCATCTCTTATAGAGAGATTCGATTTTGGGAAATGTTACCGTGGCTCAGATACAGGATTGCAAGCTCTCTCCCAGAATCCCCTAGTTCCTCAGACAGAACACATGCTGGATCCCTCAAATGTTCATGTCTCTGTTTGCATCACGTGGAAAAGTTGTGCTAACACTTCTCCACAAGGAGGTAACTTGCTTCCAAGTAGCCTTTCACTTGGTTGCCCAACAGGCCAAATCTTAGTTTTGCTCTTGCCTTTCATCATTTGCGTTGACAATTGCACTTCAGTCATGGTAAATAAGTGCTTAATAATAACTCAAAAGGCAAATCCATGAAAAAAAGAAAAAAATATATATAGGTATAACTAGAATGTACCCTCCAGTGAAGTAGGCTTAAAGCAAAAGCTCATTTCAAATAACAAAAAGATTAATATCACAATAAAACATTTTGTTCATCAGGCTCAAACTCTGGGTAAGATGCGGCATCAGTAAATGTAATTCAGTCCGGCAAAAATTTGATGTATGAAGAGTTTACACCTAAACTCACGGTATACTGTTATGTGCGCACCCCACACTGTCACAGGCTCCAACAGCAGTATTTCAGTATAGGAAGGACGTTGACCAGTGAGTTGTTCTTCCTATGGTCAGCCTTTAGGTGTACAGTACACAAGATCAGCTCAGGCTTGGTGAATAAACACTGGCTTCTTAAGTTCACTGTCTTTATTTTCCCAATTAATCACAGTGAATGCTTTCCAGCTTCACTTCACTGTTCTCACAAGCACTGGAGCTATACAAACTTTACTAACTGCTATTACACGTAATGCTTGACAACAGCACTTCACTGTTATTACACTTAATGGTTTACAACACTTCACTGTTATTACACTTAAAGCTTGACAACACTTCATTGATATTACACTTAATGGTTGACAACACTTCACTGTTTTCACAAGTATCGAAATATAGGCTACAAACTGACACTGCACTACACTCAAACTGAACTGAAAACCGACTAAACTTGAACTAGTCTCTTCCCCATTCTTATTTAAGCTTGCATTGTTCTAGAATCATCTACATTCCATGACAACAGTTCTGGTGTATTCCAGAATGAGAGAGCACAGTTACCAACTCGGAGACAAGCAAAACATGCAAGAGTTTTCTTACAATACATAACACTGTAAATTATTTATCATACAAAATTAATTTCAATTACATATTTTAATTCACGTAAATAAAACATTCTTGAGAAAAAGAGCATAAGAATCAACGCATAACTTACGAAATAACTACGCTAACAAACAGCAGGCAAAGTGTCAACTCCGAATCGTACCCGAACCAGCCTACTGTAAACATCAGGAAACGTCGAGAAGCTCCTCGCTACCTAACTTGCAACTCTCGCCTCTAAACACTACCCCCCCCCCCCAGTTCTTTGTCATTCCAACAAAAATACACAATATATACAAACATAAACCTTAATCCTAATGAAACATCTAACTATACACAAAATAATCCTTCAGCATTATCAGGTATTCTTCTGTGCCACTTCCAACGACGTCTTTGCTCCTCCACACAGTCCACCCCTCCAGGAAAGTCTTGGTCCTCTTCGTGATTCAAATCTTTTCTTTGGAATCTGTCACCATCTTCTTGCACTTCAGCTCCTTGGTCCTCCTTAACATCCTCGGCTGCAGAAGAGTGCGATTCCTTGGAGACATCCCAACTGTACTGTCCTGGCCCATGGTACTGCCACAGACGGTTTACATGTACCACCTTTGGGCGAGACTTCCTGCCTTCCCGAATCCAATACGTTACGTCTGATAGGCGGTCCAACACAGTGTAAGGCCCATCCCACAGGCTCTGCAGCTTCGGTGACTGTCACTTCTTTCGTTGAGGATTGTATAACCAAACTTGGTCACCAATCTTGAAGTTCACCTCACTTCCCCTGGCATCATACTTGTACTTCATCACTTCTCCTGAAAACTTGAGGGCTTCTCGCACTTGATGATGTACCTCAGCCATCCTTTCCTGAAGATGCTTCACATAGCTGGTGGTGTCTGTAGACAGCTCTTCACCAGGTGGTCTTCCAGTTAACAAGTCAGTGGGTAAGTGTAACTTGTGGCCTAACATCAGTTTTGCAGGGGTGTTGCCAGTAGACTCATGGGATGCATACCGATATGCCAACAGCAAAGAAGATAATTTCTGGTCCCATTCTGTTTGTCCATCTATGCAGTACTTGTCCAGTTCTTGTCCTAGGTCCAGTTGAATTTCTCCACCATCCCATCTAACTGTGGCCTTAGGGGGTCATCCTGGTGTTCTTGATCCCCAGTAACTTGCAGCACTCATGGAACACTGCAGACTCGAACTTTCTACCCTGGTCTGAATGTAGCTCTTGTGGCATCCCGAAACAACAGAAAAGCTGGTCAGCCAACACCTGAGCAACAGTCGCTGCCTCTTGATTGGGGATGGCAAAGGCTTCTGGCCACTTTGTGAAGTAGTCCATGGCGTCACATATATACCGGAGTGAGTGGCAGAGGTCCAGCAATGTCCACTGCCACTCTTTCCATCAGTGCACCCACTTGGTACAGCTGAAGAGGGGTGCAACCACGTTTCTTAGGTCCCTTCTTGGCACAACACACATCACAGGCCCGACACCACTCTTCAACATCCTGATGCATGCCAATCCAGTAGAACCTCTGTCGCAGCCAGCTTTGATTTATCTTCACTCCCAGGTGCTCACTAGTGATCTGGTCATGAGACTCATCCAAGATCCCCGACTACTTTGGAACCACCAGTTGCCAATACTTGCTGAGGCCATCAGGTATCTCCCACTGATGCTCCAGTAGTCCGTTGTTCAAATGAAGAAGGTCCCACTGACTCCAGTAACTCTTGCTCACAGGGCTTAATCTGGAAACTTCTTCCCAAGATGGTCATACTTTATTCCGCTGCAACCACTCTAGCACTGGTTGTAAATTTACATCCTCCATCTGCATTCTCTTCAGGTCTTCATCTGATGCTGGCCCTGTCACTGCGGTATGGCTGCATATCTCACTATGATCTTCCTTTTTACTATATTGCCGATACTCCGGATCACAAGGCCAATGACTCAGGCTGTCAGCATTGCCATGTACCGACCCAGGATGGTGCTGCTTCTCATAATTATGCTGGTCTAGTTTCCTGAGCCGGCATGCCAGTTGTCCTTCTGGATTCTTTGGCAATTTCAGCCACTTGAGTGCTGCATGGTCCGTCCTGATGATGAAGCAGGACCTGTACAAGTAGGGATTGAAAAAAATCAAAACTTTTCATCACTGTCAAGAGCTCCTTACAGGTCACACAGTAGTTCTGCTCTGGTGGGCTGAGCTTCTTGCTGTAATACATCACCACATACTCCTTGTCATCCTTCTTCAGTGACAGGACTCCACCAATACCATGGCCACTAGCATCACAGTCCAAGATAAATGGCTGATTCTGGTATGGTACGGCAATACTGGAGAGCTTGCCAACGCATGCTTGAGTTCGGCGAAGGCTTTCTGGGTCGCTGCTGTCCATGCAAACTTCTGCCTTTTCCCCAACAACTTGTGAAGAGATGCAGCTATCGTTGCAAGTCTTTAACAAAACACCGATAGTAGGTGCACAAGCCCTGGAAACTCCGTAGCTCTTGCACACAAGTTGGATCTGGCCAGTTTTTCTCCCTGTCACATTCTCTGGGTCATTACAGATGCCACTCTCACTTACAATGTGTCCCAGGTACTATACTTCCTTCTGAAACAAGCAGCATTTCTTGGGGTTCAGCTTGAGCTGCACTGCGCAGATCTTGTTCAACACCTTCGACAGCCTCTCCAGTTCCTGGTCAAAAGTTCGTCCAAACACAATTACATCATCCAGATAGATGAGAGACATCTGCCAGTGCAGGCCTTCAAGTATGCGGTCCATGGGGTGCTCAAAAGTAGCTGGGGCATTGCATAGGTCAAATGGCAAAACTTTAAACTGCCATAAGCCCTGCCCATATGAAAAGACTGTCTTCTCTCTGTTTTTCTCTGCAGACATGACCTGGTGGTATCCTGCCTTCATGTCTAGGGTGGCGAACCACTTAGCACCTGATAGAGCATCCAGGGTGTCATCAGTTCTTCACAAGGGGTATGTGTCTTTCACTGTCACTTCATTCAGGGCTCGATAATCTATACAGCACCTTACTGAGCCATCCTTTTTCCTTTCCAGAACCACTGCTGATGTGCAAGGACTCCTGAATTTTTCTATTAGTCCTTGACTTTGGAGATTCTCCATCACCTTTTCCATTTCTTGCTGTTGGACTGGCACCATCCTCCGCGCTGGCTGTTTAACCCGCCCCATCCCGACGTTTTCTGGGCAGTGGTACGCCCCAGTCCCGACATTTTTGGACCTCTTTTTTTTAGGCTCAAACATTCGCTTTTCGTGAGAAACATCGAAAATTCATAGAGAAATCGCTCACCTGAGGTTTAAAATACTCGATCCAGGTACGAGTACCTCCTTACCTGACTGGGTTTTCTAACAGGCTGGCACCAAAGAAAACGAGTTCTATGGGAGGGTAACTATTTTATCCACTCATCAACAGTATTTATTTATTTACTTGGTACGAATTTATATGTAGTAAAAGAGTATATTGATTTTCAAACAGTAATATAGGCATTATAAGCATTGTTTCACTCACTAACTCATCACCATTCATGACCTTTTTTTCCCACATTACCTGATCATCATTTCTGACTGTTTCTTCCTCTAATGCTATGTAAACTTTGTCTTCCACATTGTCATCGATTGGGGAATCACTCTGGCCCTGAATGTCTTTATTGGCCGGGTCACTGGTAACAGGTGAATTGCTGAGACAATGGCGTGCAGGGGGGGGAGAGGTTATGCGGTGTAAGGCATTGTCCCTGCTTGGCATCTTGTAGAAGAATAGAGGAAGGTGTCCCGTGTATACGTGCCAAAAATCACTCGCGAAATCACTCGCGAAAATTGAAAATTGTGCAAATTAGGGACCTTGCAATGTTGCCGCGTTAATTTACGTCTCCGGGATATGAGTGCACATCATGTGAGGACGTGAATTCACGTCTCCGGGACGGGGTGGGTTAATGATCCCTGGTGTCTATACTATGCTCCACGAGATCAGTGCACCCCAGGCCTAGGTCTCCCGTGGAAAAGACATCAGCATATTCCATTAGCAGCTGCCTCAACTTCGGCATTTGTGAACCATCCAGGCATTGGCAACTCCTTGAGAAAAGGTCTTGTAAGCGCTCTGGCAGATACCCATCATCTTTGACTACACTCCTTTTACAGGCCTTCCTCTGATGCCACTCAAGGTCCACTGCCTGGCACAATCCCAGAATTTCTTCCCCGTTGATCTTCTGTGGCTCACAGGAGAAACTGGCCACCACAACCGGCACTTCATCTGTACCTGTTTCCACCAGAGTTGTCCCCACCATCACTCTGGTCTTTGTCTTGCACTGTACATCAGGCTCCACTGCCCCTAGACAGCTGTCAATAGAGCCACTCACCTTGCACTGGAGCAATAGTTCTGATTTTGCGGGTATCACTGTAGTGTGGAGCGCCCTCACCTCGACACCAGAAATGGTACGTCTCACTGCCATGACAGGAATCGACCTTCCTCGAACCTTCAGCTTCATGGAGCAGAAGTCCAGCTCACATCCCAGGGACATCAGATAGTCTAGACCTAGAAGGCAAGGATCCTCCATGTTGGCCAAGCAGACTGAAAGAGTAGCCTCTTGCCCAGCCACTTCAATCCGGACATCCAAGGGTTCCCTCAGTTCTGCGTGGTGCCCAGTTACACCACACAATTGTTCTGATGACTCAGGCAGATACCTTTGATGTAACACATCAGGCCTCGCAAAAGTCTGCTCTTAGTCTGAATCAATCACCAGGGAACACTTCTTTCCATCATCCTACCGTCTATTCGCACGCTGTCAATTGCCATTCTCTTGCATTTTCTCGGTGGTGGGGTTACTTGGGAAATGCCGGCTGGTGGTTACTCCTTCACACCAGCCTCCACTAGTTTTCCACTTCTTTCTGGTCTTCTGCAATCTTCTTATCATTCTTTTTCTTCTTTGGACACTTAGAACTGAGGTGTTCCACCTCACTATATGTCCAACATGCTTCTGTTGCAACTGAAGGTTTCCTTGCACTGTTCTGTTCTTGCTCTTTCTTCCATTTGTGGCAATCCTCCTTCTTATGTCCCGGCCTCCTGCAGAACCAGCAGCCTCCTTCGGTCTTCTCCTGTTCCCTCTTCCACTTGTAGCAGTCCTCTTTTCTATGTTCTGGCTTTTCACAGTAGCAGCAACTTCTCTAAAATTTTTCCGTTTCACATACCTGCCCCTCTCTTGCCTTGAATCCTGCGCTACAACCTACCTGAAAGGTGGATGTACCAGACCTGACGTAGGACTCAAATTCTAGAGTCCTGGCTAGTGCTTCTTGCATGCTTCTTGGCTGTGCCTGCTTCATTTGCACTTTCAACTCAGCACTATCAAGAGCATTGATGAACTGGTCCCTCAGTAGAATAGACAACAGGTTAGGTACTGCTCCAGGGTATGGCTTGTATGTCATACTCTCCAGGTCATAAGCAAGCTGTTGCAGGGATTCTCCTCGAGCCCTGCTCTGTAAACCTCGGTCTGGTACATGGTTTCTTATCTGCACTCCAGCACTTCTACTAGGGACTGATAACTGTTCCTCTCCGACTGACATCTGGCCCAGAATTTCCATTGCGGCACCCTCAAGACTGGTAGCAAGCTGCACAGCCCTCTGCCTATTATCCCAACCATTCTGATCTGCAAGTAACATAAACCGTGAACGGTAAGCTTCTCAAGATATTCTACCATCAGATTCCTGAGGTTTCATTTTAATTAGACTCCCGTTAGAGCCATGCACTTCACTGGTTTGGGGCCTAAAAACTGGGGCATCATAATTAAGGCCAGGACTTAAAACTTCTTCATTCTGATTATTCATCCAAGTAATGCTACCTTTAGATGCCTGGGATCTGTCAAGATTCACCATACATCGTCCATTCCTTTCATATGCTCCCTGTACATTAACCTGAGGCTTAGCAGTGTCATATTTCTCTACAGCCTCAATTTTCTAACTAATTATCTTCACATGGTTTACTACATGCTTCAACTGGTTATCTACATGCTGTCTGCACGCCATCACCATTCCCTCACTAATCTTTAGCTGGTTGTCTACATGCTGTCTGCACACTCTGTCACTATTCCCTCACTAATCTTCAGATGGTTTTCTACATGCTTCACCTGGTCGTCTGGATCCTGTCTGAACTCCATCATGTTATTGCTTACCTCACACTTCTGCTGCTGTATCTCAGCATATACTTCCTTCTTCAACTGCTGCTGCTCTTCCTTCATTTCCCCCATGAAAGCATCCAGCTGTCCCTGCGTCCTCAACTGTAATTCTCTCTGTTGCTCCTGTAGTGCCTCCTGAAGCTGTTCTTTCTGTTCTTCATTCTGTGCCTGTAATTGCTCTTTGAGTTCTTCCTGTCCCTCGGTCTGTGCCTGTAACTGTTCTTTGAGTTCTATCTGTCTTTCATTCTGTACCTGCAGTTTTACACTTTGTGCTTGTAACTGGTGTTTAAGTTCTTTCTTCTGTGCCGGTAATTGTCCGCTTTGGGCCTGTAATTATTCTTGGAGTTCTTTCTCTGAAGTTTGTAGTAGCTTCATAATTGCTGCCAGGGACACCTCCTCCTCCTCCCAGCTCGGGATCTTCTCTGCACACATTCTTCCTCCATGTCGAAGCTTAGACTCACTCTAGCCCCTAATAAAAATCCTCACTCCTGACACCAGTGTTATGTCCCTGTCCCCACACTACCACAGGCTATAACAGCAGTAGTTCAGTGTAGGAAGGACGTTGCCCAGTGAGTTGTCCTTCCTATGGTCAGCCTTTAGGTGTACAGTATACAAGATCAGCTCAGGCATGGTGAATAAACATTGGCTTCTTATGTTCACTGTCTTTATTTTCCCAAATAATTACACTGGATGCTTTCCAACTTCTCTTCACTATTCTCACCAATACTGGAGCTATACAAACTTTACCAACTGCAACTACATTTAATGCTTGAAAACACGTCATTATTTTCACAAGTACCGATGATGAACACACTTCAGTAACACTTCATTGTTTGCCAACAACACTTCTCTGTTTTCACAAGTACCAAAAATATACAAACTGCACTAACACTGCACTGCACTCAAACTGAACTGAACACCGACTGAACTCAAACTAGTCTCTTCCCCATCCTTATATAAACTTCCTTGCTCCTCCAACATTCTAGGACGTGCTAGTCCTATATCTGCCCCTAGCAACAATAGTTATCAACTCAGAGACAACCAAAACATGCCAGAGTTTTCTTACATAACACTAAATTATTTAGCATACTGACTTAACCCACTGCGTTCCAGCTATTTTTAGCCCTATGGGTCACCCCAGTGCTGGCCATTTTTTAACCTTTTTTTTGTGTGGCTAAAATGATAGATTTTGATGTGGAAACAACAAATTTCGCCATTAAAATGCTCACCGAGGCTCAGAAATTAGTTTTATTGAGTCCTGCCTACTCGTGTACAGGTATAGCCGCTCTCACACTCACCATGTATGTGAGAGAAAACCGTTTTCTATGTAAGGTATACTCAGGTATTTATGCTGGGAAGGTATAGCAATGTTCAGTACACTTTTCTGATTACTTATTACTTCAGCATCTATCACAATTTGTGTGTCTCTATCACTGTGAATGCATTATCTTACACTTACTTGAAGATAGGTACAACCTGACTTCATTACGTACAGTCCTGGCACTTACAAGAAGGTATTTACAACTTGACGGCACTATATAGTCCTTACACATACAAGAAAATATTTACAACTTACACTTACATGAAAATATTTACAAAATGCCTTAACTATGTACAACACTGGGTGAGGCACATGGGCAGAGTGAGGCAGAGTAAGCGTGAGGGGGGAAGCGAGTGAGTGTATGGCCTTGACAGCCTGGGGGATGGTAGAGGAACAGTTACCTTACATGCCTGCCAATTTTTACCTGCGAATCTTGAAAAATGCGGTCACAGTGAAGTTTTTTATTTTAAACCATTTTAAAACGGCACTGGCACCAGCCATGGAATTATGTCAGACCGTTTTAAAACGGCATTGGCATGCGGCGGGTTAAATTACGTAATTTAACAAGCAGTCACATTAAAAAAAACATTATAAAGAAAAAGAGCACAAAAATTAATGCATAACTTACAAACAATCATGCTTACAAGTAGCAGGCAAACTGGCAACTCTGACTCGTACTGGAGCCATGGTAAATATCGGGAATCAGCGAGAAGCTTCTCGAACACCCAACCAGCAAATCTCTCTTCTTAACAATAATAATCTGGCAAAATATGTCTGTTAGTAATTTGTGTATATTTTGTTTTATTAACATTGACACAAGGTTGTTTTGTCCCCATTCATGGATCTTTGGTAAGTCTTAATTTATGGAGATGGCTGTACTGAGTTGAGATGTTAGACATTGTAAATGGGTGTTTGAGTGTGAATGAACTGTGAAGTGTTGAGTCATCTGCATACGAAGAGATGGGATTGTGGGTGACAGAAATGAGATCATTAATATGAACCAATTACAGGGTTGGTGCCAGAAATGATCCCTGTGGCACGCCAGCATTGAGTGGAAATGGAATACACATCATCTACAATTACTCTTATTTTTCTGTCGGTGAGGTATGAAGAAATCAGAGGAACAAAAGACGTTAGTCCATAGCAAGGGAGTTTGGACAGCAGGGAACGGTGCCACACTCTGCCGAAAGCTTTAGAAATATCTAGGGCTACTGCATGAGTTTCTCCATGTAGGTCAGTTTCAGTTTATTGATGGATGGTATGGGTCAGGAGATTGAGTATGTCAATTGTGGATCTTTCGTGGCAAAAACCATATTGTTATGTCCCAATCCCCACACTGCCACAGGCTCCAACAGTAGTAGTACAGTACAGGAAGGACGTTGCCCAGTGAGTTGTTCTTCTTATGGTCAGCCTTTAGGTGTGCAGTACACAAGATCAGCTGAGGCGAAAATAAACACTAGCTCCATAAAGTTCACTTTAAAATTGCACGAAGCCACAAATACCCAGTAATAAAGCTCGCAAAGTCAACTTTCTTCACAACCGAGCATCCAGACTATTAGAGTTCCCTAGTGACATTAGCATATTTTGGTCATGTCTATCCTTTTGAGCAGTAGCTTTAACAAGTTATCACCCATTCCCCCTTTAAAAGCTTCAGACCGAAACACTGTAAATTGCTCCACTGAAGTTCCAGATGTGGATGTGGTTGAGACAATAAAGAGAAATACACTAAGGTGGTTTGGACATGTGGAGAGAATGGAGAATGAAAGACTGTCTAAGAGGGTGTATGTAGGTGAGGTGGAGGGAGGGAGAGGGCGGGGTAGACCGAGGATGAGGTGGAGGGATGAAGTTGAGAGGTATATGAGGGAGGGGGGAGTGAGTTGGGAGGAGGGTAGTCAAATGGTGAGTGACAGAGCGATTTGGAGGTGTTTTGTCTGCGGCCACCCTTTGCGGGATTAGGGCGTCGGGCTATAGATAGATAGATAGATAGAAGTTCCAGACAAGATGCGTTAAATCTGTTCAAGATAAATTACCAACCAATTAAACTCCAGTTCCAGATGGAATTCCTCTAATCGTTTTGAAAAAGTAATCTCCACAACTTGGTCCTGTTCTGGCGAAATTATTCAGATTATGCATACGTACTTTTTCATTCCCTAATTCTTGGACAGAAGCTAACTTCCACCCAATTCCAAAGAGACGAAGTTCTCTGGTCCCTCTGATTACAGACCCATAGCTATCACATCTTCTCTAGGTTTGACACTGGCATTTATAAGAAAATCGTTAGGCATCTTGAATCAAGTAACTTAATTTGTGAAAGACAATGGTTTTCACCACGAAAGATCCACTGTTGATAAACTTAATATCATTATTCATACAGCCCATCACTCAATTGACCAACATGAAGAAACCCATGCAATAGCCGTTTTGACACGAACTCATCTTTTGTCCCACTGATCTCCTCAGATATCAGTAACAGAGAGATAAAAGTAGAGGTAGATGATGCACAATTTAATTTCCCCTCATGTAATGCCGATGTGTCACAGAGATCAGTCCTGACTCCAACCCTGTTCTTCTCTCATATTGATCATTTGTTGTTTGTCGCCCATAATCCCATTAACTCATATGCAAATGACTCAGTGCTTTACTGTTACATTTCACTTAATCACCCACTCAAAACTCCCAGTTCAACAGACCAATCTCCATACATCAACTTGTCTAAGATCACTGAATGGAGACAAAATAACAATGTCTCATTTAATGCTAGGAAAACCAAATATATCAAGTTTACTGAAAGACATAAAATACTGCCTGATTTCTATATTACCTTTAATGATACCAGTATTCATAGCAGTAAAAGTATTGTTTTCTAAGTGTTTTGCTTATCAATATCTTCGGTTGAATCTCTCACGTTACATCCCTTGCTAAAACTCCCTCAAGGGAACTTAGATTTCTATACATAATCTGTAGCTTCTTCACTGACGAGCAGTTAGATATACCAGAGTCATGTGCGCTCTCAGCTTGAATACTGCTCACCCTTGTGTAATGGATGTGGAGAAGTTGTACTAAAACAACTAAGCAAAATTCAGAGCAAAGCTATGGGAATGATAATAGCCCCGCACTA
Source organism: Coenobita brevimanus (assembly GCF_032717465.1). Taxonomy (NCBI): domain Eukaryota; kingdom Metazoa; phylum Arthropoda; class Malacostraca; order Decapoda; family Coenobitidae; genus Coenobita; species Coenobita brevimanus. The sequence continues at coordinate 24,690,030 of NC_136974.1, forward strand.
TTAAATAAACTACCTCTCCAACATGTAAGAGAGAATGTTGCCTCCTTTGCATTTTACAGGTACTTTTATGGAAAATGCTTAGACGAAATTGCATCCATTGTGCCACTTCTTCATGCCTTCCTACCCTGGTACACAGGCATCTTGTAGCACACATGAATGGGCAGTCACACTACCATATTGTAGAACTGTTGGCTGTCAGAATTTCTTTATTTCCAAACAGCTGCTCTTTGAAACTCGCTTCCCCAAATTAGTTTCACCGCAAAAACCTACAGCAGTTGAAGCCCAACTGTTACAGATTTTTTATGAACGGAGGGCACCTGTAATCTGATGTACTGATTTTTTATATCTAATTTGTTTTCCCTTCCTCCATTCATCTTCTGTTAGAAAGAATATGCACTTAAACAGTGGAAACGACTCTCTGATAATGTAAGCATTAATTGGAATGTATCAGCAGAAGTACCAATTATATTAATTAAAAGCTGAGATAAATGAACCGATATATCACTTAAGTGGGATGAAAATTGGTTGCATATTAAATAAAATTTCAGACAAATGAAACGATTTTGGATAAATTAAGTGAAATGCCATTTATATGACTGTGTCGGGATATTAAGTGATATGTCAGTTATGAGTAAAATTCAGTGATACAGCTTACTGAATAAGTGATTGTGTTAGAAACCATGGTTGTTAACTACAAGAAAAAAAAAAGATTAGTTTCATTAAGACATGCATAAGGGGGCTCTCTGAATGCAATACCTATGCCCAGCAGCTGGTCTAACAGCCAAGCATAACCTTCAACAGCCTGTTTTCAAAAACACATAACTTCATTTTTGCATAGGAATCGGCCATTCCAGCAATTGTTTTGCAAATCATTGGAAACTAGTTTACCCTGCCCTCTGACTTTCATTTGATCAATCGTTCTAAAAATCAAACCTCATCAACCTCGCCTGACTCATATATTGCATCGAGTATGGTCCAGACGGAATGACAGTTGCTTTATATAAAAGACAACAACATTCAGTTGTTCTCAAAATGGAATCCCTTTGTCCCTACTTGACCCTGAACCATTCACCAATTTTTGTCAAAATTAGATGAAACCTCTTCGTGCTATATTTAGCATATGATCTTGGCCTTTCATGATATTGTTCTAAAAGGATAAAAAGGATCAGCTTCATGATTGACCCTTAATCATTCCACTCATGCCCAAATAATTTCAAAACTATTATCGTTATTCTTTTGTTCACATAAATGCACATAGGTCTATCACTGACGTTGCCGTCTAATCTTGACTTTCGACCTATAGAACTCGAAAGGCAATGGGGCCGTCTCTTGGCTGACTCTCAGCCACACCACGAAGTTTGTTCCAAATCAAATAAATTTTTGTACATAGACAAACATGGACCGAACGTTGAGCTTTCAAATTGCTCATGATCATTGACTTATCACAATCAATTCCCTTCGTTCTTTACTTATCCTTAGATTTTCCATGAACTATACTCTAAATCAGATCAAATCTGTTGAAGTTCATCTCGCCATGTAATCTTAATACTTGGCCTGTTGACCTAAAAAATCGCGTTTATCCCTTGACTAACCATTAATTCCGTCACTAAGTTTAGTTAAAGTCGGAACAAAATTGAGTTGTACTGTTAATAGACAGATGCAGACACACTCCAACAAAATATTTCACCTACCACACAATCTTGCAGCGGGTGCAATAAAATGATGTCATTGCACTGCCAAAGCTGAGATATGGGTTGCAAATGTATGATAAATAAACTGAAGTGCTTGAGCTCAATATCACTCTATGGAAAACAAGAATGTAGTTCATGGTGACTTGGTGAAAACCTATTGGCTCTTAACCAACATTACCCTGAGACTGGGTTCGTCTTCTAACTGGGTGCTGTAGTACTCATTTTCATTTATTTGCATGTATTCTCATAACACTTAGATTTTCACATTACCATTCTTACTCTTTCCTAATTTGTATTTGACAGGCACGAACGGTAGTGACTACTGGCTCTCACATTCCCTCAGAGAGTGATGTATGATTCTGCAGTGGATATATCATAAGCCGCAAAGTGATAAAGCTATAAAATTACTGGTAACATAAGCTCTAAAGAGAATATATGCCATAATTTTTTAACAACTCAACTTCACTTCACTGAGGGTGGTATTAACATACTGATGATTATGATGATGGTGGTGTTGGTGGTGATGGTCATTTATTATGCTATTACTGTTAGGGATGTTATCGATTTTTTACTTACAGGAGTTGTCCTTATTAATTCAGTCATTATTACATCTTATGATCGTTCTTGATGTCCGTACTACATTCATAGGCGGAACTGATTCTACCATTGTGAATCTCTCTCTCTCTCTCTCTCTCTCTCTCTCTCTCTCTCTCTCTCTCTCTCTCTCTCTCTCTCTCTCTCTCTCTCTGCTTTGAAATATTCTCACACAGACATCACCTAAGTTATTGCAAATGATTACAGCTTTAACAAAATCCAGCGTCGCGATAATGCACACAAACTTATTCACAAATCTGTCTGAAAAAACATATGAATTTTCTGGTTACATTTTTTCTGGGTGGAATAATTTTGTCTAACGAACAGTTTCGGAACTGTCAGGATTTATGTGAGTGACAAAAAATGCATATCACAATTATTATCATTACGTGAGCGGGCGGAGAGGGAATAGGGGTTGGGAAGGGTTGTGGAGGGAGAGGTAGACGTGTGGGTGCGAGATGAAGGGGGTGGAGGAGGAGAGAGAAAATTGTTGTGCGGGAAGAGAGGTGGGAGCAGTAGGGATGAGAATGAGGATTAAGAAGAATAGGGTGAGTAAAATGAGTGGGAAGAGACAATTAGGAAGGGAGGGACTAAGGGTAGTGAGTAAGAAATGTGGATTAGATGGGGAGGAGAGATGGAGTGGGGTAGTAGAAGGAAATAGTGAGGTTAGGTTGGGGGAGAGGACTGGGGAGGAATTAGTATGAAAGAGGAGAAAGATGTGAGAACTATGAAGGAGATGGAGGAAAAGCTTAGAGGGGTGAAGGAAAGAGGAGGGATTTTGGGGAGGGGGAGGCTGTAGGGGAAGCCATGAGATGGGAAGAATGTAAGAGATAGGACGGGAAGAGAGAAGGGGACTGGAGGGAATGAGATGAAGTGGGAAAAGATTAAAAAGAAAGACAGACGGGAAGAGGAGAGAGGATTTGGTGAAGAGATGGTTTGGTACGAAGGAGAAGGGTTGAGAGAGGTGGGGATTACAGTCTTTTTGATTGACCTCTGCACCTGAGATTTATGGGGCAAGTAGGGTGTGTTTGATTCGCGGCTGCTGATTGGCTGTCGATGATGTCATTGAAGTAAATGCAGGCATCCTTTGTGATGCAACATGCGGACGTAGGTGTACAACGTGGGTGGATATAATGCATATAATGCAACATGCGGACGTAGGTGTTCACCGTGCGTGGATGCAGCGCAGCATGCGGACGTGGATGTACACCGTAAGTGGATAATTTATTTCAAACGTCACTCATCGTTTTATAAAACTATAATCAACTTTAATTTTCTTTGATTATAGTAAACTTTTAAAGCTAATTTTGGCCTCTTTAGCTTCGGAAATTATGCCATATTTAATCTGGTTGCTTATATTGCAGGCATTTTAAAAATAAAATGTATGTGTTAAAAAAAATGTATGTTAATATAAGAAGAGCTATAGATTTACATCATCGGCGGCCAATCAGCAGCCGCAATACAAACACACCTTTTTTGCCCCATACATCTCAGCTGCACAGGTCAATCAAATAGAGTATAGTGTATGTGAGCAGAGAGGAGGCAGGAAGGAGTCGAGGAGGGAAGGGGTGGCGAGGAGGGAGGAGGAAGCTGGGGTGGGAACAAGGATGCTGGGATGGTTAATATATATATATATATATATATATATATATATATATATATATATATATATATATATATATATATATATATATATATATATATATATATATATATATATATATATATATATATATCCCATTGGATCCCAGGGGTGCTGGGCGAGGCATGGCGCTGGGAGGGTACTAAGCGTACCTCACTCCGCCTATCGACTCATAGTCCCGAAGCTCGTAGTTCCCCACCCGTGGGTCCCCTACTTTACAAAGACTTGAAAAATCCAAGTTCTGTCCAATATTCCGGACACTGGGCTCCAATGGGTTAAATATATATATATATATATATATATATATATATATATATATATATATATATATATATATAACCATTATATATATATATATATATATATATATATATATATATATATATATATATATATATATATATATATATATATATATTTAACCATTATATATATATATATATATATATATTGCCAGAGGCCTCAATCCCGTTCGGGGTGGCCAGAAACAAATCGCCTCCACGTCGCCCTGTCCCCCGTCATTTCACTGCCCCGCTCCCAACTCACACACCCCTCTCTCATATACCTCTCCACCCCATCCCTCCATCTCATCCTCGGCCTCCCCCTCCCTCTTCCCCCCTCCACCTCACTCACATACACTCTCTTCGTCAGTCTTTCACCCTCCATCCTCTCCACATGGCCAAACCACCTCAGTGTACTCCTCCTAACGCTTCCTATCACATCCACACCGCAACGCTCCTTTATATCCTCATTTGTCAGCCTGTCTCTCCATGTGACTTCACAGGCTCCTCTTAAATAACTCATTTCCACTGCTCTCACTCTTGCCTTGTGTCCCTCCAGCAACGTCCAAGCTTCACTTCCATACGTTAGAGCTGGTAGCACAATACTGTCATGTAGTAACTTTTTCACTTCCATGCCCACTTCCCTGCTTCATATCACTGCTTTCAAGGAACCAGCAACCTTTCTTCCCTGCTGTACCCTTTCAAGCACTTCACCCTCCAAACCTTCATCGTTACTCATCACAATACCCAGGTACTTAAACGTACTCACAATTTTCCAATTCCTCGCCAGCTAACCTCGCTGTACATTCACTGACTTCACCTCTCTCAAAGACCATCCCTTTACTCTTCCCTACATTCACCTTTAGATTCCGTTTCTTACACACTCTCCCAAACTCATCCACCAAGCCTTGCAGCTCTCCTTCGTCTTCACTCAACAACACAATAGCATCTGCAAACAACAGTACAAGGAGTTTCCAAACACTACCCTCTCTCACCAGGGCCACTCCAACATCCACTACCCTACCTTGTACCGCTTTTACTACCCCATCCATGTACAGATTGAACAACAATGGAGACATGACACATCCCTGTTTCAACCCAACCTTCAAAGAGAAAAATTCACTCAGTTCACCATCCACACGCACTGCAGCCTTAGCACCTTCATACATACTCTTCACAGCATTCAACAACTTCCCATCTATTCCATATATTCTTAATACTTTCCACAATCCTTGTCTATCCACCCTGTCATATGCTTTCTCCAAATCCATGAAAGCCGCATACAACTTCTTTCCCTTCTCTAGAAACATTTCCATTAAAGATCTAAGAATGAATATCTGATCTACACAACCTCTTCCCTTCCTAAAACCACCCTGTTCTTCTCCAACTAATTCCTCTGTTCTTTCTCTAACTCTGTCAAAAAGTATCCTACCATACACTTTTGCTATTATACTAAGAAGGCAAATGCCCCTATGATTACCACACACTTCTTTTTCCCTTTTCCTTTGTACAAGGGAATAATTATACCTGACTTCCAATCCTCCGGGACTCTACCTTCCTCCCAGGCCAATCTGCACATTTTCCACATCCATTCTACTACTATCTCTCCCCCATGCTTCAGCATTTCACCACACACTCCATCAATTCCTGGGGCTTTCCCCAATTTAACTTTCTTCATTGCTTCCACAACTTCTATCCTACTTATTTCATCCTGTCTTCTCACCTCTCTCCTTCTCCCAGCCATTCCCCAGCCACTTATACTCACATTACTTCCATCCTCTATGTTCAACAATTCCTTAAAGTGTTCTCTCCATCTGCTCACTTTTTCTCCCTTCTCCACTAGTAATCTACCATTTTTATTTTCACTCCCCTGCTAACTTCACTTCCACCCTGTCTTATTCTTTTCACCTCTTTCCAGAACATTTTCTTACAGTCCCTCCACTTTACACTCAAGTTCCTTCCAGATTCCTCATCCGCTCTCTTCTTACTCTCTCGTACTAATCTTTTCACCTCTCTCTTTCTTTCTACATATAACTCTCTCTTCCGCCTCTCAACTTCTTCCACGCCCCTATTTCTCATCCATTCATTGTATGCTTTCTTCTTTTGCGCCACAGCCTGTCAACTCTTCATTCCACCACACTGTTCCTTGCACACCCCTCCATCTTCTCTTCATCCCACACACCACATCACATGCTATATATATATATATATATATATATATGTGTGTGTGTGTGTGTGTGTGTGTGTGTGCTTGAGATATTAAAGTGGTATATGCAACAAAAGCCTCACCCTTCCACTCTTTCCCCTACTTTCCTCTCCCTCACGGCTCTCTTTCTTTTCCCCTTCCCCTCTTGTCCTCCCTCGCCCTCCACCTGCCACGTCCGCTCTCTCCAGCTACCCTCCCTCTGCCGTCCACCTCGCCGTCCACCCATATTTACTCAAATTCTGATTACAATTTAGGTGGATTTTCATTGAAATTGTTTGAACAGAGGTGTAATTAAGCTCCGAGCCTAGGGTTTTTCGAGAATCCGTGTTATGAATGACTCAACGTGGTAGCCATTGTTATTATCATTATAGTGATGAATGTTGGCATGGTCGTCATTTTTACGTCGGCACGTGCTGGAATTACTCTGGGTGAAAGGTTTTGCTCTGGGAGAGAGAGAGAGAGAGGTAAGATCATAGCTCAAACAGTTTAGAGTCTGATGTTCGATCCTTTAGCTCAATCAGTATTGACTCATTTTAAACCAGTCATTACCTTAGCCAACGAAATTGGAGGAGGTTATGTATTCACCTTTGTTTGTCCGTTTGTTTGTTTGTTTGTCCACACGATATTTCCAAGAGTTCTTAGTGAATGTCAATGAAATTTTATGGAAATGTGGGACAAGAACCATGAAAGAATCGATTAAATTTGGGGCGGATCCGGATCCTGAACCGGATCCCATGTATCCCTCACAGTATCTCCAAAGTTTCCATTGAATTTCAATAAAAAATTTTGAAAGTGTGGCCCATGGATCAAGGAACAATTGATTAAATTTGGGGGCGGATCCGGATCCTATGTATTCCACACATTATCTCCACGGATCCGGATCTGGGTCCACATTAATGGCAAGGGCACTAGCGGAGGTACGCGCTTTCTGAGTGCTTTCTATTTTATTGTGTTCATTATTGCCGTCAGACATAATAAATTACTCTTATCATCATCATTGTCATTAATGTTCGCTGGCATCCCCCTATAATCATCATGATCATTGTTATCAGAATTTTTCCCACGCTCACATGATGTTGGAAGGTCATGACAAGGCTAACAGCATTAACCCCTTTACTCCCTTAAGTATGCCGTTTTATATTCTTCCTTTGTTCAGACAACTCTGGTGAGTTTATGCGAAATTTTAAAACTGGAAGGATTAGAGATCGCGTTTATTAACCCATTTAGTACAAGAGATCATTCTTAAGGTGTTGAAAATCATCTAAAAGTGACAAGGACAAACGGCCAAAAGACATCATCGGATAGAAGGAATCAGAGAACTTTAGTCTGGCAAGTAAAAAAGTCCCAGTTCCATATCCCCTTCCTATGTCATAGAAGCTAGAAGGCTGCACCACATCATCCCTACTCAAATACAAGGATTATTTTCTCCCACGTCTCTGTTAAAACACCCATATCTTATGGAAAGTCCTGTCAACTGAAGTGTCCTTTCCTGCTGACGGCAAATTATTATATTTAACAATGAGTGAGTAGGAACCAAAGATATAATACGCTCAACATTAATGTTATTTACAGGACAACAATACTATTGTTTCCTGCTAATGCCAAACAGTTTTATTCAGCTGGGACGCTCTCATACTAGTCTGAGTGTAACTTTGAACGTTAAGCAGGAAATACAATACCAATCACAGTCCCCAGAAAAGGGTTATATGTACAGTATGTGCGTTCTCTTGTTAGGTACTCCTCTCTCTCTCTCTCTCTCTCTCTCTCATATCTTTGTTTTCTCCTCTTCTTTACCATATATCCCTTTTTCTTTGCGTTGCTTGCCTTGTCTTCTCTTGCACAACCGCCACTAATTCCCCCTCCCTATCATCATCAGCATCTCAGTATCACTGACGTATAGATTACAGTATGTGTGCAAATAATGGTAGGTGAGTCACTGTTTCAGCCACAATACTTTTATGGTTCATCATGGGTCCTATCCGCTCATGATATGCAAATCTATTTAGTAGAATACTTTTTTCTGGGAGGAGTGACTTTGACAAAAGGATCGTCAGGCATATTTTCAAATTACCCATTAATAACCGCCTTTTCCACAACACTTTATTATTTTATATTATATATTGTCTTATCTCGTCACCTCGTTGCTTATGAGGTATATTAGTAGCAATATTGGGAAAGCACCTTCTCAGTCTAAACCAAAATTGCGACAGTGTCTATTTTATTGGGCATAATGCTTGTTGAGTGGGAACGTTGATTCTCTAGCACAGTCCTTCAACCAAAGAGGTGTAATAAGTTCCCCACTGTGGTCTTGGCCTTCCTCGTCTTTTACTCCCAATCAACACATTCACGTCCAGCTTTAACCAATAAATATTTTAATGAAAACTAGGTATTAAAATCTTTTTCATCGATTCAGAAGATATTCTGAAATTCTATTTGTATCTGTCCTTCAACAGAGTGAATAAAAAATAGTTGGTAACGCTGTGAGGGGGATTTTTCGCGAAACGGGAATTAGTTGTTAATTCCTCCGTATTATCCTCATTGTCTGCTTGTAAGCCCTCGTAATACAGTTAGTTACGGTTACTTGGACAAGAGAGAGAGAGAGAGAGAGAGAATGTTGTGTGGATGCAATACTGGTCAGAGTTTTGTTGAAAATGGCTTTTGTGTGTGTGTGTGTGTGTGTGTGTGTGTGTGTGTGTGTGTGTGTGTGTGTGTGTGTGTGTGTGTGTGTGTGTGTGTGGATATATGTTTGTTCTCACTAAACATCTTATTTGTTTCTATATTTTCGACACCAGTTCTGTGTTGAGAGTTAATAGAAGGAACCCAAACTAAAATCAACATCGTATTGGAAACTCAGTTAGCTCCCCAAACTTCTGTTATACGTATGAGTACTTGTTTCCTGGCTGAGTTATGGTTCGAGGTTTGCAGGACAAGGAAGCCATCTGTGTTGATTTTTTTCCTTTAGTGTTTCCTGGTCCATCAGTATATTTTACTTATTCAGCTGAATCTTAGAGGTTTGCTGTTCAATTCGTAGAACGCAAATTGTTTTATGTTTCATGAAAGATTTATAAACTTTGAATTATGAACATACATGAGGACACATTTTGTAAAGTGATGATTGATGGTTGTCTGAGTGATTCGTTTGAAGTCAAGTCCGGAGTAATTCAAGGTGGTGTTCTATCGCCTTTACTGTTTATATTGGACATTGATTACATTATGAAACGCGTTGGAACAGAAACCGGTGCAGGTATACTTTGGGGAGAGAACAGGAAACTTTTGGATTTAGATTATGCAGATGATATAGTTTTGATTTGTGATGGGCCAGAAGAGATGCAGAGAGTGTTGGACTGTTTGGTGAGTGAAGGTCGCAAGGTGGGTTTGGTTATTAATTGTGGAAAAACTGAAATAATCAATATGAATATGGAAAATGCGCAGGAATGTGTAATTGGAGGTATGGTTGTAAAGCAAGTTGATAGGTTTAAATATTTAGGTACTTATTTAGCCAAGGATGGTTCTTTGAACTTTGAATTCGAGGAAAGGTTAAAGAAGGCTAATCAGGCAATGGGAATGCTTAAAAATATTTGGAATAATAACAATTTCTCTGTGCATACAAAAATCAAACTTTATAAGGTAATGGTTAGGAGTATCTTAATTTATGGACACGAGTCTTGGTACAGCACAGTGACTATGGAAAATAAATTCTTGGTGTTTGAAAATAAAGCACTTAGAAGAATATTAGGAGTTAAGTGGTGGGAAAGGATACCAAATAGTAGAATTAGAGAAATAACGGGAGTGCAGCCGATCGATGAATATGTTAGATTCTCACGATGGAAGTGGCTAGGACATGTGTATAGGAGACAGTGAATAATACGAGGTACACCAGGGTGGGTGGCACTTGGTAGGAGAGGTAGAGGAAGGCCAAAAGAGACGTGGGTGAGGACAATGAGACGGGAAGCTGGAGATGAGTGTTGGGGAGATCTTGAGGAGTTAGCACATGATAGGATGTGGTGGTGTGAGTTCATCGAGGCCCTATGCATCCCCGAGGGTGCCACAGGAAATGAGTGATTGATTGATTGATTGAATTAAAAAAATATTGTGATACTAATAAAGCTCACACACACACACACACACACACACACACACACACACACACACACACACACACAATACAAAAATACTGAACAAAACTGGAAAGTGAAACTCACATCCTAAGCCACCACCTCTGCAGTACTGTACCACACACACACACACACACACACACACACACACACACAGAGGAAAGAAATAGAACATAGGTGTAAGGAGAAACTCACATCCCAAGCCACCATCTTTGTAATGCCTCACCACACACACACACACACACACACACACACACACACACACACGTTTGAGGAAAGGGGACATCTGTGGAAGGAAAAAGTTTTTATTTTTATCTTTTTTAATAGCGTAGTTAGAAAATGTTGATAAAGGAATATGTAAGTGATATTAAAGTGGATGGTTATTTAAGTTTCTCTGATTTAGTGTATTCCCTCTGTCATTCAGCCAGTAAATATTCAGTAAATTATTTGTCAGTAAGTCGGTTATCCCATTAGTCACTTAGTCTCTCTCTCTCTCTCTCTCTCTCTCTCTCTCTCTCTCGCCGGTTCGATAGCTCCTACTTTCATTGTTGTGTTAGCCTACTTTCGTTATATTGTTTGTTCAATCAGATTTTTTTTTTTTTGGTTTAAAAACTAATCTCTCGCTGTGTGAGTTAAAAACAATCAACTTCCCACTGGAAGGCACGACCTCCATTTTTATCGCCCGGCTGGAGAGGTGATACTGTAATCGGCTGTGTGTGTGTGTGTGTGTGTTGATGGAAATTAATTAAACTTCCTAAGTGAGTTCATCTTGTTTCTCTGAAGGTCTTCTTTCATGTACAGTTTTCCAATCATGATTTTTAATGGGGACAGCCAGCCTCATCACTTTTAAAAAATTATTTTTTTTTTTCCAAAGTTAATCATGTGCTGTGGAGAAAATAAGACTAAAATACAAAATATATTTTCCTGCTGAAGGAATTCCTGGTAACCTAGAATGAATTTTTTAAATATATCATCCGACTGCAGTAAAATGAGAAATTAATATCATCCTGGCTGGGAAACACCAAGATATGCCAGATGATTATATTCTGCTCAGAAACAAACTGAGGCAAAAATATTATGAGTATATTAATTTCCTTTACGTGAAATTAAGCGTTTTATATTATGTTACACGTAACGCTGGACGATATATCTAGTCCGTCACCTACTGCTGCTTGTGAGTTCGATATACTCACTTTTACTATTGTAGCCTACACCATAGCCTTTGATTTTCTCTCTCTCTCTCTCTCTCTCTCTCTCTCTCTGCATGGCGTAGATGCAACTCTTCTTCTATTGCTGCTAGTCTAGTGATTACTCTTCTGAACTCTCCCCTAGCATTTCCCATCCATCAGTAGGCATGCAGCACCAGCGTACGAACATACTTTCACGTCTTTCTGTACAGATTTCTTCTTCATGAGCGAGTCAGTACTCTCAGTCGCTGACAAATACAACTGATCAACCATGGAATTGCCTCCATTATTCCTCCTGACCCCCATCGCCTGTCGTAGTTGATCACATCATATCGTGATAAACGAACTATAATTTGATAGTTTGCTCTAGAACTGATATATATATATATATATATATATATATATATATATATATATATATATATATATATATATATATATATATATATATATATATATATATATATACTGTTACATAGCCTATGATTTCATCATCCTTTGTGTAATTCTAACGTACAGTATGCTGCATGTTTGATCACGAGCGTGTTCTACCTCACTCCCCCCTTCTACCCTTATAGTAGAGTAAGTCGTTCTTTCTGTTGTTCAGAGCAGGAGTGTCAACTCTTTGTCCCCTATGGCTTCATTTGCGCGCCCTTCTTACAAGTTGTATCAAGCTCTGCCGGCCCCTATATAATGAGCTCAGTCTCTGCATTAATTGCCACTTAGATCTACTCCTCATTTTGTTCACATGTCTGTCCTCCCCACTACAGTTGTTATCATTTTTGTGAGTGCTCAGAAAGACTCCAACCATCTAGCAGCTGTGTAATTTGAGTATAAGTGTTATTACATTTTTTCTTGTACTGTGTAGCATATGGTGTTAATTCGTAGGCCTAGTGAGGTTTTTGTGATTAATGTAAAGTTTGGATGTCAGCCATTGTTAATAATATTTTGTATCTGTAATAATATATCTTGCATTAACTGAGCATTATCTGGTTTTCTCATTTTATCAGGGCTGACTTAGATAAATTTACTCTTGCTAATTTCGTGTTAATAGAGACAATTGCAGTTAACCATATATTTAACCTGTTTTTTGCCATTACATTATCCTTATGAGTCCTGAATGTTTAGTTGTTAGTTTGAGCATTAAACTTTAACTTGTAATTTTACCTAACTCTTTTGTTTTGAACCTGGAACTTTGCGGGACAGTAGTGATTTTTAGTATTCTTAAAGTGTTCATTATCTCTCTCTGTTCCGTAACAATATATACAGTGTATATATATATATATATATATATATATATATATATATATATATATATCTCTCTATCTATGTATAACTCATTGGATCCCAGGGGTGCTGAGCGAGGCATTGCACTGGGAGGGCACTAAGCAAACCGCCCTCCGGCTATCGGCTCATAGTCCCGAAGCTCATAGGTCCCTACCCGGGGGTTCCCTATTTTATAAAGACTTGAAAAATCCCAGTTCTGTCCAATACTCTGGACACTGGGCTCCAATGGGTTAAAGAGACCGATAGGTTTGCCAGTCATTAACCCATTGGATCCCAGGGGTGCTGGGCGAGGCATTGCTCTGGGTGGGCACTAAGCGTACCACCCTCCGCCTATCGGCTCATAGTCGCGAAACTCATTGGTCCCTCCCCGGGGGTTCCCTACTTGATAAAGACTTGAAACATCCCAGTTCTGTCCAATACTCCAGACACTGGGCTCCAATGGGTTAAATATATATATATATATATATATATATATATATATATATATATATATATATATATATATACATATATATATATACAGTATATATATATACATATATATATATATATATATATATTTATATATATATAATACAGCCATTGTTTCTTATTCCATAAAGTAGCCCTCCACTGAATGGATTATAACTAATCTGCTTCTCTGTATAGTGAGAAGCCCAGGATTAGTCTGTCTACACGAAGTACCGATACTTTTTCATAATTTATGTGATATTTCAGATTACAGATCCCATCATCATAATAGGTTTGAGTTAGCGGTTTAATATTCTGCTAAGTGAAATCGTCATGAAGAAGGGTACTTTACATGGTGGCAGCGTTATCCTCGGGTGACTCAATTTAGTTATGCAGCCGTCCGTCAGCTACTTCTCTCTTCCGTCGATAGGAAGATGGTGAACTGCGGAAGGGTATCTTAAGCCCGCACTCCACCATTTCAGGTGAATATGGCGCCCCAGCTACAGGAACCACGAGATTTTCAGTGCATTCAAATATGTAATTCTTGGATACTTTCTTTTATTATATCTCAAAGTTCTCTCCCAACATATCGTTCTCAAACTTTACTAGGACGGAGCAAAACTGCCACAGAAAAGGAAACGTGCAAGACAATGAAGGTACCGGTAAGTAACAATGAAAGTGAAAAAAAAAAAAAACGAAAATGAAAGGCAAGCAAACAGAAAATAAACCACGAAGAGAGAACAAAAGTGCTAAACGACAAGGAAACGAAAGGTGAGAGAGAGAGAGAGAGAGAGAGAGAGAGAGAGAGAGAGAAACTATGAAGTATACCATGAGACAATGATGACCAGCAATGGAGGGTTTTGGGGATGAAGAGTGGAGGACACGTCATAATCCTGCTGAAACGAGGTGTGTTATTGGGTCCAAGGCAATGGGGGAGGGATGGTAGGAGAGAAAGAAGTGTGAAAGGAAATGGAAGAGAGAAGACAAATGGGAAGGAAGGAGACGGAGTGATGAGAAGATGGAAGGAAACAGTGGTAGGAAGGGAAAGGGGAAACATGTGAAAGGGAGAGAGAGCTGAAAGGAAGAGGGTTAGGGGAGAATGGGGAGTGGGAGAGAGTGAGGGTAGGAGAGGATAGTTGAAAAGAAAGGTAGAAAGAAAATGGGAGGAAAAATGAGAGGGGATGGGAAGATAAGTGAAAGGGAAGAGAGAATGAACAGAGAGAGGAGAGAGAAGAGGCGGGGAGAGAATCAATGGTAAGAATTGGAGGGGAGGAAGAGAAGTGGGACAGAAGGACAGAGAAGAATAAGAAAGGGAAAGAAAGATAATTTGAAGTTTAAAGATGAAAACTAATATGAAAGGTTGAAAGAAGAGAGGAGGAAGTTAGGTGGGAGGAGAGGGACGTGTGAAATGGAGTTAGGCAGGATGATGAGAGAGAGAGAGAGAGAGAGAGAGAGAAGGGGGAGGGATTAAAGTAACTGAAATTGCAGACACTAAGGAAGAAGAGGATAAAAACCGAATAAAGAATAAAAGTAGACTTTTACGACATGATGTATCCTTTGAGAAAATGAGAATATAAAAGAATTTCGAAGAACAAACACATAGCATTTGAGAAAGTGGCATAGTAAACAAAAAAGAAACAGTATCAATCCGCTCCATATAATCGAGCCAAATCCCCGTCCATATACCATAAGTGGGCACCTGTTATTCTCTAATATGTTAATTGTTTTCCAGTATGGTTAGGGAAATTTACGGAAAAATAATAGTGTAAACGTGATAAACTGAAGCACCTTCATCGCTTCTGCTCTTCTGTTTATAGCGTGATTTGATGTTTGGTAACCGATAAGGAGCATTCTACGACATGACAGATGTACACTGATCGTTTAGAAGGACCTTAAAGCCGATCGCTTGACCTTGTCCTGTGCCCTTGACCTTAAAGTGATTGCTCTTAAAATCAAATTGCTTCATCCGTACGTGACCCTCAACCTTTCCACCTTGTTTGGTTCAATTCGGATCAAAGATGTTAAGTTGACTTTACTCTCCACCTTGATCTTTGATCTTTTGTCCTGGAATTTGAATAACTTCATCCTCGACTACCTTAAAACTGTTCTCCCATGTATAACTTAAATTGAATCAGACCTATTTTACGGAAAGAGCCAAGCCACTCACCTTGCCTTATGACTTTTACATTTGACTAATCCTCAGTATTAAATTACTTTACCTTTGCTCGATCCTCAACCCAACTACCAAGTTTCTTAACAGCGGATCAGTGATTCAGTTGACCTTACACCTGAGATATGACCTTTTTTGAAAAAAAAAAAAAAAAAAAAAAAAGCCTCAGCCGTTTTCCAGAAGGTTCTTAGTCCTTATGCCAAATTTAGTGGAAATCCAAACAATAGTTTCTCCGTGAAAATGTCAACAAACAAAACGACAAATAAATTACCTTACAGGTTATCGTGATGCACTCTGGCTTGATTAAAATCACTTGCTTACGACATAATGTTACTGAAAACAAAGGCTTAAACCTTGAGAGGGATACAGTGATATGCAAAACAGAATTAGAAGAATGAATGAAATGATACTAAGAACAAAAAATGATGGTGAAAGCTAGATAAAATTTACCAAGTGAAGTTAAGCATTAAATAAGAGAGTAAGAAAAGTTAAAGTGAATTTAAATGAGGTGAAAAAATATATCTATGAGAAATGAGAGAAACATGCAAATGAGAAATGAAGAGGACAAGAGTTACGTACTGAAATTATGAAGAGTGTGAAATGATGAAGTATTGAAAAGGGAGTACGTAACACATAGTGAGAAAAAGCACAAATTGTCAGAGGAAATAGTAAACTGAGAAAAGACAATAATGTAAGAAGTTTTGAAAAACAAGAAATATGATAAAGCAACAGAGACAGCAAGATGAGAAGGTTAAAAGGTGAAAACATGACTGAAAACAGGGTAATGGGTGTATGACATTTTGTGAAACTGAGATATAAGAAACAAATAATATAAGTATTAGAAAAATATAATAGAAGCAACAAAGAAGATATGGCAGTATACGATAGTAAATAAGAGAAATAAGAGAACTAACGATATATAAAGAAGAGGGACTCCTCAAAGATTGTTAACACTCGGGCTAGTGTATGGGCCAAACATCTGAATCTGCCCTGTGATCTTCACACTTGGCTAATTTACTTGATAATCGAATGTAACACTTCCACTATGACTGGTCAGATCTGATTAAATATCTTTTAGTTGACCGTGTCCTGTGACTTTGACCTTTGACCTTTCCCCGAGACATTGATCATTGATTGTTCTTTTAAGCGAACCGATTATCTTTCCTAAAATTTGGTGAGAAGTGAATTAATACTGTCCAAGTTCACCAAGACATGTGATTTTGGTATTTTAAACTATTGTTCTTTTTAAAAATAAATCAAAACATCAACACCTACGGTGATCCCCAACCCTTTCATCAGGTCCCAATAAATGAAAAACCTTTAATTATAAGTACATACAGACACACGATTCGAAACTTGGCAGGCCAAGCCTTTGGCTGACTGTCAGTCCCTTCACCAGATTTGGTTAAAAATGGATCAAAGATGCATGAGTTACTTTTTTCACATCCCGAGAGGCCGACAGACAAAGGCAAACACACACACAGTATATGGATTAAAACATTAAACCTGGGGAAGGGAGGTACCAAAAAGTATTGAATGATATTTAAAATAATATTTCTTGAATCAAAAACAGTAACACAATACGTGCAAGCTTGAATAATAAAAGAAATTGAGCTGATAATGATACGGCTGTTTTCGCTGAGTTCCGCTGGTCTTCCTGACAGAGCAGACACATCAACCGCAAGCAAGCAACCTTTCTTCAGGGTCATCATGTGTAATGAACTGATGTTCCTTCGCGGCAGACAGTACCTCGTCACAGCGAAGCGCGAGGAAAAGTAAGAACGTTAGATTTTCGGATGGACGCTGCATTGTGTGTGTGTGTGTGTGTGTGTGTGTGTGTGTGTGTGTGTGTGTGTGTGTGTGTGTGTGTGTGTGTGTGTGTGTGTGTGTGTGTGTGTCCACCCAATTAACAGGGCCACCAGACTGGACTTCACATCACCTCATGCTTAGGATATATGGTCATCACCCAGCCATGCAAGTAGTTTCCTGGGTTGCATTCAACCATAAGGCTTGACTCAGTGTAGAGAACTCGAAGAGGAAAGTAGTGTAGTTAAAACTGACAGGATGGAAGGGAGAAATACAGTTGGATAAGAGGAGGGCAGACACAAAAAGAACGATAAAGGTGAACGAAACAGCAAGAAGTAATTATACAGCATAACAGCAACAAGCTTTAAAAAAAATGAGGGATACGAAAATAGAAACGAAATAAAGTATGGGAACTGACATAAGGAAATGCAACATAACAGAAATTAAATATAAGTACACAGTCTAACCAAATGGAAAGATAATGTGAAAATCTGGAGGATATAGAAATTATAGAATATAATGAGTTAACGTAATAAGACAGTAATAAACCGAGTGAACAGAGAAATTAGTGTAATAATAAGTGGAGAAGTACACTGGAAATCCAAAAATAAAAAAATAAACAAGAAAAAAAATATTGGAAAAAATGAGAGAAAACATACAGTTAACTGTAGAGTAATTTACTCAAGGGAAAACTGTTGAATATTTGAAGTAAGTGGGCGCAGACATGAAGGAATAGCATCAAATTAGAAAGTGCTTGGAAGGCAGCTAGAAAAAATTTTGAATCAAAAGTATTTTGGTAAATGCAGTGCGATCACCGTAAGGTGTATGTCATATAAAATGTTAGAGAAAATGTTACTATAATATTTGCGCATGAGAAACAAAAGTAAGAATGATAAGATTTTGAAAAAAAAAAAAATGAGAACCAAAATAAGAGAAAAGGGAATACGTGAAAATCAAATGAGAGAAAAGATGAAATACAGAAATTAAAATGAAAACCTGTGCATGAGACACATAAGAGGGAAAGCAGTAACTACCATTTCTGTTTATCTGCACGAGGTTTAGGGGCCGATACAAGGCTACGGTAATTTAGTACATTTGATAAAAGATGATGAGCCTTTGCCTTGGGTTGTATTAAGTGATTAGGAGAAGAATCCTTTAATCCCTTGGGGCCTTAACCTATCCAAGGCTCTCACTCCCTCTAGGGCTCTTTACTACAAACTACCAGATGCCATATGAAGAATACGCAAGAATGATAAAAGGTATAAAAGAATGACTCAGAGAGTGAAACATACGTGGCAATCATTTGATCAAAAGGACAAATATTTGAATTCGCCCTTTGCCCTTGACAGTTGATTGATTACTCTCAAAGTCGACAAGGTGTACCCTTCCCTAATCCTTAACACTTCCAACAAATTTGGTTCAAATGAGATCAAAACTATTTTAGTTGATAATGCCAAGTGACCTTGGTTTTTGGCCCACCGGTGTGATGCTGACCTTTAATGAACTGGTGGCAAAGAAGAATCAAATTATCTTTCTGTAAACTCTTCCACTGAGTTTAGTGTAAATCAGATGAAAACTGTTTAAGCTGACTTTGTCATGTGACCGTGACGTTTAACCTGTTGTTCTAAGAAACAGTAAATCAAGCCCTGGTCTGATCTTCAGTCTTCAGCAAATATTTCTTTTTATTCAACGAAAAGTTTACCAAAGGCTAAAAGCCTTAAAATAGTTCCTTTAAAAATGGAAACTAAAGTTCCATTCATTTTCAGACATCTGATCCCACTGCGTTTCAAAGACTGGGGTTTTAGAAAAGGGAAAAGTAGGCTGAGAGAGACAGTTCCACAGCTGAAGTGTTGCATACGTGACTGACTGAAAAAACCTGAGGACTTTTCCATCAGAGAAATGAAAAGTAAAAGGGTAAAAGAATACTACCAGAGGGTGTTATGCACTCACCGTAATGGAGGGATGCAAGCAGACAGTTCAGTACAGCAGTGACCATTGAAGTAGTGATAGAAAAAAGAATAAAGATCCATCTCTGTAATTGAGAGGGGAGTCAGTAGGATGGGAAGAGTTGATGACAAGAAAAGTTTTCGACTCCACTTTGTTTGGAAGAGATGAAGATAGGGGTAAATAGACTATGTGTTAAAGTAAAAAGTTGTGCAGCGGTAAAGAAAGAACAGATTCTGCTTAGCACACCTAATATCTTGAAAGCAGATTTTGTAAAGGAGATTATATGATACGTCCTGAGAAAGGGAAACCCCAATGTTATCAAAAGATTTTGAAGGACTGAATTGTATGTTCTTAAATATTAGTGGTGAGTTGTGAAAGCTTTCCAGGGGTTCAAAGATGTAGGAACTGAGTTTTTGATGCACTGGACAATTTTACCCTAATCACAAACAATAACCAAATAAAAAATTAGGTGTGTCATAACCGCATCTTTTAAAGAGCAGATTTTTGTTGCTTATCCATCATGAGTCAGACATTCACGAGTCGGCAGAGTCCAGCTGACTTCTTGCCAGTTCCGCTGGAGGACCAATTCTATGTGTAAAATGTTTAGTCACGACATTGGACAACACACACAAAGGAAACTCTTTACCTGTACCCTGATAGATGGAGAGTTAGAAAGCAACTACCCACCGTGGGGGTAACATTTAAGCTTCCAATCAAGCATCCAGAAGTAATACGGAGTTTTTAAGATCAACCTGAAATCTTGACGGTAAATTTATGGGCACATATCTCATATTTTGGTGGCACGGAGGTCAAGAACATGCATTATTTCAAGTCTGTCTACCGTCAAATCCAGCAGCCTGTAAACCGACTATGTGCCATCTGTCTCCAATCCTGTCTGTCACAGATACTGCCTGTCCTCAAGCCAGTCTGTCATAGAATTTGTCTGTTGCCAAGCCTGTCTGTCACCAAGTCTGCCCGTCATTAAACTTGCCCTTCGTCAAGCCTGTCTGCCGCCAAACCTGTCTGTCATTAAGCCTTGAATCCCGACCACGATCTTGCTGTCAAACCTCCAATAACCCAGTGACCTGCAACACTCCCTCTGCACCTCCCACCAGCGTCAGTACCAGCTCACACCATGCCCTGCACCACATGTTATATAAACAGGTGGGAATTAGAGCCATTCAGTAATACTTACCTTCGGATTCGGACCAATACTCATAACACATTTTTTTTTCTCTTCTCTTACACGATTAAATTATTATACTTAAAACAACGTCCCCAGATTATTGTTCATACTCTCAATTTTCTTTTACTATTTTCACCCATATGATCACTTAATGTGTGACTATTATATATATAAAAACCCTTCTTTGTTAATTGTTATTGTACAAAATAGTTTATTGTAATTTAAAAGAAAATCTCTTCGCTTGCATTTGCTCACTTAATGTTTCCTTTGTATCTATTTTTTCTTCTCTCTACAATTCGTTTATTACCATTCCCCTATTTTAAGTTAGACTAATTTATCTGAAAATGATACACATACTTCTGGAGATTAAATAAAACCGACTAATGTTGAAACCTTACTCGACAATCTTACTTGTTAACAAACAGAAAGACTTACTCGCGAGAAACAGTTCAATCAACAGAGTTGTATTCATATCATAACTCCAGTACATCACACAATTCTCAATCACCTTCTATTTCTTCTACTTTTTAAGATATGGTAACACTTCCTGCACTCCAAATAATTATATTGGAAGATGCATCGCTTCCCAGTTTTAATGGAATAAATCCTGCACTTTGCGTGTATGATTTCTTTAGTGATGTCCTGCCTGCAGTTACAAACAAAGGACTTACGACAGCCAGTACTAAAATCGCTTATCTTCGGAGGCGATTAGATGATGATTTCTAACGGGTTAATTCTCTCGTTCGTTGCAGATTTGTGAAAACTTTACTTCATTTTATAAGTGCTGTAACAAATTTTTAGAATATTTTTGTAACCAAACGAAAGCAAGATGCTTGATGAACGTTTACAGATTACTGCAAACTGTGAGACAGGAAGTTCATCCCTTCCGAACAAAACGCGGTGTTAGAAGCGGCAGTGGTGTCAGCAACAACAAAAACGGAAATCTCAGAGATATTACGAAACAGTCCATAGACGGAAACGGATGATAAGGGAAAACCCACTCTAACACTAAATAATGTAGCTACGTTATTTAGTTATCTCAGATTCTGAAATCGCCTTAGTAAGGATGAATTAGATGCAGCATTAGAGATTCGGTTTTCTCCAAGGGATGACATGTTCATGTTAGCTGTACTGATAAAAGAGAAACTCAGTATCATATCTTCTGAAAAAGTATGCACAGTTCAACCAGTTACTAGCTCAGCACCACAGTCCTTGCAGTCACAAGGTCAGGGACACGTCTCACGTCCACCCAGCAGACAAAACGTCACACCATGTTTACCAGCCATGTCATGAGCAAGACGTACGTCGCAAAGCAGTTTCTCTCATAACCGTGCCAGATCTGTAAGCAGAACTATGACAGTTTGTTGGTACTGTAAACAAACAGGTCATCGCGAAGCTCCTTCTTATAAGAGACTAGATGAACAAAGACACAGGCATCATAGCAGAACACCTGCACGACCATTCAGGAATACAGTATGTACTGTACTGTACCTATCATAGAAGCCATTTTCATTTCACTAGCGAATGCCGTGCCCTTGCCAGTTCACAGTCGGTAGAAATCCCTCGCCAGTACCAACAGAAACCTCCAAAACGATACAAAATTTTGATCTCCCAGTTCACCAAATTGGCCTTCTGACTCACTTAGGTGTAAGTTATTTTTGTTATTGTGAACTAGTCTCTACATCAATTTGAGTTGATTCTGGGTCTATGTGAACTTAATATACGAGTCCTCCCTTAACAGTATAAAAGGAAGGATCAAATGGATCTGGATCCTTGAGCCTCCTGACATTAATCTTTGTGGTGTTGACAGTTCAGAATTTTATGTGAAGGGCCGGGTAACTCTTGAGATACAACACTGCTGAGTTTTATATCACAAACAAACTTCGGTTTCATGCAGCTGTTTTGATTGGTATTCACACAGTGGCTCAACATTCTACTGAACTGATGCCTGCCTGTAGTAGTATTACAGTAAAGAGACTTAATGTACCAGGCATGAATTGCCCACACTCTGTCCTTTCACTGGTAAATTCGATCACACAGTCTACCGTAATTCCACACCCATCAGTAGAAAGTAATGAGGATAATTTAGTACTAATATCTCTTGACACCCCCTCCACAGGTGACACAATGGTTGACTCACGTACGTTTCATTTAACTACCACATACAGTCTGAATGACCTTTTGCAATGCCCAGAGATGAAACAAACAGTGACAAAATAGTGTCGCAATTATGTTGCCGCACGAATTCACGAAAGTCTCTGTCCGTGTTGTAGGTGCAAAAGAAGGTGTGAATGCATTAACATTACCTGGGGCGTCTTGTATGAATCATTGAATATACGAGTCAACATTGTGTTCCGTGTTGAAGGATGATTTGTGTTATCTTCAGTTAATAAAATTATGTGAGAAATGCTCCACTATAGCTTAAAAGTGGTACATTGACTGGTGATATCCTGGTAGACCCACCTGCCATAAAGGTGTGCCAGGACATATCATTCTCTGTAGCTGCTAGGATGATGATAATTTGCCATTGAATTAATTCCTGATACTCAACCAATTTATGTCCCAGCACATAGATTGCCCCATAGCTTACGAAAAGAAATTGACGAGACAGTACAGGATATGTTAAATCAGGCCATCACTGAGCACTCTGTCAGTCCGTGCAATAGTCCGCTTTTCCTAGTACCCAAAATAGGATGTGAATTTAGACCCGTAGTTTACTGTAGTCAACTCTGTCAATTTACTCAGACAGTTCCAATTAACAGTCTTGACCGATTTACTGGAATCGCTTAGTAAGAATAACATTGTGTTCCTTTCCCTTGACTTAATCAGTGGCTACTGGCAAGTAGAAATGGAAGACTCGTCTCGCCCCATAACTGCATTCAATACTCCTTCTGGCCACTGTCATTTCAAAATGCTCCCCTTTGGTCTTAGAAGTGCTCCATCAGTATTTATGAGGCTTATTAGCCGTCTGTCTGTCTGTTAACAACTTTAAGCAAAAACTACTGTTGCAATTTTGACTAAAATGACAGGGATGATGGGCTATGAACTTCTGATCGCCTGATTAAATTTTTGGTCAAATTGAGCCAAGACCCAGGCTTGAGGCCAATTAAATGTAAAAAAAAAAAAAAAAAAAAGTAAAAAATAGTTTTTCGTCATAACTCCTGTCAAATTCGTCATATCGAGATGAAACCAAAACCTGAAGGTGCATCTTTCAAATCTGCATCCTATAACATGCCTTATTACATCAGAGGGGTCATCCCCCCAATTAATGGTAGGGGGATGAATGTCAGGTTGGTCGGGCCTACAGTTTCTATCTATCTACTGCCAAACGCCATAATCCCGCAAGGGGTGGCCATTTGGTTTTGAGTTATTTGTTTTACGGCGAGGGGCACTAACCCTCCACCAACCCACTAGTTGACACGTAGGGAGCACGTATGGTTTGGTTATATGGTTACCACTCAGCGTTGTAAATAGTTTCTTGGCTTACAGGAAACCATTTGGCTTGTCACTCAATGTAAAGTCACCTGTAATGGAAAGAAAAGCAATAAGAAGTGACAGGAAAGATGGGAGAAATAAGAAGAGAGGAGTGCAGACACAGAAAAAGAATGATAAAGGCTAAGGAAGAAGTAGGCAGCACTACATCAAGTGAGCAGATGATGGTCGCCATGGGCATGAAATCGTAAATTTTCACCAGATTTACTCCAAATTTGATATGTGACATCTTTGACTAGATATCTTGTTGTGTTTAACGTCAGCACTAAAATGACTGCAAGGGACGGGTTTGCTGTGTCTTGGCCTCGCTTCTTGTTCATTCTGTATTCAGTGGTATGATCAGCCATAATCTTTTTGTTTACCTAGATGACATCATTGTAGTGAGTAAATCAATCCCTGAACATTTTGCCAAGCTATAGCAAGTATTTGATCGCCTCCAAATGGCGGATATAAAGGTTAAGCTCAGTAAATGCAACTTTCTGCGTAAGAGAATTAAATTTCTTGGACATGTTATTGACGCTGAACGAATTCATATCTCAGACAAGAAAGTTAAGGCAGCTTCTTAATTACTAGAATCTACCAGTACTGATGATGTAAGGAGTTTCCCTGAACTGGGTGGCTACTATCGGCAACTTATTCAAAGTTATGCACAAACTGCTGCTCCTCTTACAAAATTTCTTGAGAAGAAATAACTTTTTGTTTGGACAAATGGCCAGTTCATGCCTTTGAAATTCTGAAGGCAGCACTTATTAGTGCTGCAGTCCTGGCATTCGCTGATCATAAGGAACCATTTCTTCTTTGTAAAGACGTGCCTGGGGTAGGTCTAGGTGCTGTATTGATGTAAATTGATCATGCAAAGAGGAAACGTGTAATAGTATCTGCTAGTCGTGACCTCAATCCCGCTGAGCGCAACTTCAGTGCTATTGACTGGGAGCCTTTTGCAGTTGTTTGATCTCTCAGACATTTCACAGACAAAATCGATGGATAACCAGTGCATATCCAAACAGATCAACCCCCCTTTGTGATTTATTCAATGGAAGAAACCTTACCGAACGTCTAGCACTATGGTTTGTTATTATTCAAGCCTTAAACCTAACCTTTGAGTACGTGCCTCGAAAATCAAATGTATTTACAGATGCTCTTTCACGTCATCTAACCACGACAGTTTCACCATATCAACCAACTGAAGTTCCTTACACCACTCCAACCTCAGATATTGTTTATAACTGTCAGCACACTGACCCTCATGGGTCTAAGGTTATGTATTTCTTAGACTCAGGAGATGCTTCGACTTTATCTACTCTGCCAGGAATAGTAAACGATCTAATGTTACAATATGATATTTTGTGTAGGAAGACATCCTTTACCGTTAGGGACATACCTAATAGAGAGGTACGTCAACTGTTGTTCCCACTGATTTAATACCTGCAGCACTCCATCTCATCCGCATCCCAACCGGGAAAAGATCGGTAATTGAGGCAAGCACAGCATTCATTTTATTACCCTACTGTGTGTAAGGACATCAATGTTCCATGTGATTCCTGTATTCCTTGTATTCGTCATAAAGGGTCAACCGGTTCTAACTACTCCACTCTTGAAATATCCAGTTCCATCACGTCCATGAGAAACTGTTTCTACTGATCTCCTTAAATTGCCTCTTACAGAGTCAAGTGCAGAGCATTTGTCTGTGGCAGTTGATCATTTCTCATGTTATTGTGTGCTTGCATCTCTCTAACACAAGACTGCCCAGAGTATAGCACGTGCTTTCATTGATCACGTCATGTGTCCATTCACTACACCATCCACTTTATTACCGACAAGCCGGTGTGCAACGATGGCCAGCTCTAAGTGCACCAAGTTTTGGCCCACCCGAGATAGATATTATAGGTGGCACTGACAGCAACCAGAAGTGAGTTTCAACACTTAAAATCAATTATAAAATATGGAGGTACTCCAGTGCAACATTCCACCCAAGAATCATGACTGGCTCAACAATCTTCAGTGCCTTAGCATTTCGCTTGAGCAAGGTCGTAATTTTAGCACTTTTCATATTTTCTGCATTTGATGACCTTTAACCCTTGACCTGGTAGATATAAGCCATGCATGTACAGTACAAAGCACACTGCTAGCACACATTATAAGCATGCAAAGTTTCATCCAATTTCATGCAACCACTGCGGAGTTAGGAAACTTGAACTTAGCAGAATGGCTCACCAGAGATACAACTTCTAGGTGGCGCTGCCAGCGACTTTGTTTCGACATTAAATGTCATTTTTTATGGAGGTACTCTAATGCAAAATTCCATCCAGGCATCATGGTCTCGGCTTTATAATCTGTGGAACCTTAGGATTTCGCATGAGAAATGTCGTAATTTTAGCACTTTCCATATTCT
The DNA here is from genome assembly GCF_032717465.1 of Coenobita brevimanus. Classification (NCBI taxonomy): domain Eukaryota; kingdom Metazoa; phylum Arthropoda; class Malacostraca; order Decapoda; family Coenobitidae; genus Coenobita; species Coenobita brevimanus. The sequence goes on from NC_136974.1 coordinate 24,716,476, forward strand.
TTGCACTGAATGACCTTCGATCCCTGACCTTGCCAGTGTGGCACATAGGTGTACAATAGAAAGTTGCAGTACTATACTCTATCTGATTGGCCTGTGCACCTGAGATGTATGGGACAAGTAGGGTGTGTTTGATTCGCAACAGCTGATTGGCCGCCGATGATGTCATTGAAGTAAATGCAGGCATATATTGTAGTGCAACATGCAGACATAGCTGTACACCGTGGGCAGATATTACAGTGCAACATGCGGACGTAGGTGTACACCGCGGGTGGATGCAGTGCAAAATGTGGACGTGGGTGTACACTGTGGGTGGATAATTTACTTCAAACATTACTCATCGTTTGACAAAACTTTATAAAATCAACCATAATTTTCTTTGATAACAGTAAATTTTATAAGCTAATTTTCACCTATTTAGCTTCGGAAATTATTCCAAATGCGGCTTTCATGGATTTGGAGTCAGCATATGACAGGGTGGATAGACAAGGATTGTGAAAAGTGTTAAGAATATATGGAGTAGATGGGAAGTTGCTGAATGCTGTGAAGAGTATGTACGATGGTGCGAAGGCTGCAGTGCGTGTGGATGGTGAACTAAGTGAATTCTTCTCTTTGAAAGTTGTTTTGAAACAGGGATGTGTCATGTCTCCATGGTTGTTCAATCTGTACATGGATGGGGTAATAAAAGAGGTACAAGGTAGGGTAGTGGATGTTGGAGTGGCCCTGGTGAGAGAGGATAGTGTTTGGAAACTCCCTGTACTGTTGTTTGCAGATGATACTGTGTTGTTGAGTGAAGACGAAGGGGAGCTGCAAGGCTTGGTGGATGAGTTTGAGAGAGTGTGTAAGAAACGGAATCTAAAGGTGAATGTAGGGAAGAGTAAAGTGATGGTCTTTGAGAGAGGTGAAGTTAGTGAATGTACAGCGAGGTTGGATGGTGAGGAATTGGAAAATGTGAGTACGTTTAAGTACTTGGGTAGTGTGATGAGTAAGGATGGAGGTTTGGAGGGTGAAGTGCTTGAAAGGGTACAGCAGGGAAGAAAGGTTGCTGGTTCTTTGAAAGCAGTGATAAGAAACAGGGAAGTGAGCATGGAAGTGAAAAAGTTACTACATGACAGTATTGTGATACCAACTCTAACGTACGGAAGTGAAGCTTGGACATTGTTGGAAGGACTCAAGTCAAGAGTGAGAGCCGTGGAAATGAGTTATTTAAGAGGAGTCTGTGGAGTCACGTGGAGAGACAGGCTGACGAATGAGGATATAAAGGAACGTTGTGGTGTGGATGTGGATGTGATAGGAAGCGTTATGAGGAACACACTGAGGTGGTTTGGCCATGTGGAGAGGAAGGAGGGTGAAAGACTGACGAAGAGAGTGTATGTGAGTGACGTGGAAGGGGGAAGAGGGAGGGGGAGGCCGAGGATGAGATGGAGGGATGGGGTGGAGAGGTATATGAGAGAGGGGTGTGTGAGTTGGGAGCAGGGCAGTGAAATGGTGGGGGACAGGGCGACTTGGAGGCGATTTGTTTGTGGCCACCCCAAACGGGATTGAGGCGTCTGGCAATAGATAGATAGATAGATAAACTGGCGGCTTGTATTGCAGGCAATTTCAATATATATATATATATATATATATATATATATATATATATATATATATATATATATATATATATATATAAGGAGAGCTGTAGATTTACATCATTGGCGACCAATCAGGAACCGCGAATCAAACACACCCTACTAGCCCCATACATCTCAGCTGCACAGGTCAGTCATATAGGGTATAGTCAATATCTGTATGCAGGCAAACTTTCATTCTTTTCCAATGAGCCGCTGGGGAAGTAGGGGAACATTTTTGAAAACGGGTATGCATTGCTAGGGACACTGAGGCTAATCTTCGCAGGGTTGCCACTCAAAAACTAGAAGAGAGTGGGGCAAAATGGATGCACACTTCCAGTAAGGAATGACTTCAAGATTATGCATAAAGAAGTCAGAGTTCTCTACATCCTTTAGTAATGCTTCTACAGCTCAAACGTGAAAGATGTTATGGGGCCGTTGCTAGGCAACAAAGTAGTTGCCAAGCAATCAAAACCTTGCGGCCATAACTAGGTCGTTGGCTGGTCATTGTGTCAAAGTTTGGTCGGAATCGGCAAATTCTGAAAGGTATAAGTAGCCGCCACAATCAAACAAGAATGAAAGACCAAAGAACCAAGCAAGAAAACGAGACTAACAATAATAAGGGCAGCATGAGCTGACCAATAATGGCGCAGAGTTTAACAATAGTCTTCCTGCTGAGTGTTGTAAGCAGTATAACATCAATAAAGTAATGTCATATCCAACCATCCGGCTTCCAATCACCTTATTAAAAGGCAAAATTGAAAGGTGCTGGAGTGTTTGAGGTAGCCTACTTAGGTTCTCAAAGCGCCTGTTGGGATGAGTGGATACCCCATGTTGTGGCCTCAATCAATAGGTTCATCAATAGATCCTTTGGTGAAGCTCTATTCTTTGTCTTATATAAAAACCTGCCCTAGTCAATGCTGTTAATCGAAACCTAGTCCACTCTGTAATTCGGATGGTTATATGAAAGTGAAAATGGAAACTTCCGGAAAATACACCAGTATAAAAAGGCTAATCTGGTCTTATCTAAAAAGGATATGACAATGCCAGCATAAGTCTGCATCAGCTATCAATAATAACGTTGAAGACTTATATTTGCTCGTTCCTAAACATACAGTTCTTATTTAGATGACAAAATTACAGCCCACTCAGCGTGATATCTCGTAACGGTAACATATTAGAGCGTAAGGACTCGTCGTCATATGAGAGTAGGTGGGTTCACGTAGACGATCTCCAGGGAACTTCCAGGTACTTGGGGTGGGAGGAAAATGAGGAAAATGATGCAACTTCTTTTTCATCTTCTCTTTTTTCTTCGTCTTCATCTTCTTTCTCTTCGCCTTCTCCTCCTATTCCTTAGGTCCTTGCTATCCCATCACCTTCTTCTCTACCTGTCAATGAGTACAGACAAAAGCTTTGCTCAGCAACTCGCCTAACTTTAGTTTGTGTCTGTTCCTGCACCTGTCAGAACCTCTTAGCTGATTTGAACATTAATCCAAATTCCTTTTAATAGTAAGATGTTGTGGAGAGAGTAGACAGCCTTCCTGGCAGTAGCTGTCCTTGGTTCATCATTGGCTGATAGGAAGTATCATTAAAAATATTATTAAACATCAGTTACTAGGTAGTGTTTTTACGTTATATTATTACATCTCTGTTACTAGGCAGTATTATTACATATATTATTACATCTCTGTTACTGGGCAGTATTATAACATATATTATTACATCTCAGTTACGAGGAAGTATTATTACATACCTATATTATTACATCTCTGTTACTATTATTATTGCATATATTAGTACATCTCTGTTACTTTGTAGTATTACTACATGTATTACTGCATCTCTGTTACCATGCTGTATTGTTACATATATTGTTACATCTCTGTTAGTAGGTAGTATGGTAACAGTTATGAATGAAATAGATATGCAGCTGTACAAAGCTTTGATTGTTTCAGTGAAATGATAAGATTAACGTTACAACAATAATATTGTGTAGCCTATGACCTTCCAGTAATTTATGTTGCAAGCAGATAATTAATCATAGACCTTGCTCCAATGCCAGATCTTTGCTAAATTTTACAATGGGCTAGCACTAGCTTTGATCTTAGTTCTACTTTTTTCTCTTTTCCGAGTCTAGAATTGTACTATCGTGTACTAGTAGCTACCCCCCTTCCTACAACTGTCATATTCCTGTTCGTTCTTGAGTCATCTTCATGTCTTCCAACTAATTATCTTCCCCCTACCTCACACTGACACTCCTTATACTGCGATTTAATACTCTGACTTCTTTTTTCCTTCTCACGACCATATGTCCCGTTTGATCTCTTACATTCGTATTAGTCTGCTGTTCAAACCCTTTATCCTTGTCCTGTGTTTTCCTTTAATATCTTCCTTGAAAGAATGCTATAGTCCAGATATCTCGCTCCCTTAATTACTTTTTTTTTTTTTTTTTGTGCCCTCACTTTATATGCATATTCTCGCTTGCATTTACTAAAGTAGGATTTTTGTTTGTTTTCACAGTGATTTTTTGTCCACTGCTGTGTTAAACGTATAGAAAAATTACTCCATGAGATTAGGTTACAATATAAAGCAAGGAAAACAGTCAAACTTGTTAAATGTGAAAGCGACGAGAAAAACTGCAACCTGACGCTGAAGCTAGAGAAATATGAGTGGGACAATGACAAAATAGGGAAACCACATCTTCCGTTCCGCCTCTACTATACAGTGTTGATTTGTGTTAAGTTGTGTGGGCACTCAACTAATTATGTGAACATTATTTAGTTATTACGAGACCTTATTCTCTCGCAATACCATTGTGATTCCTGTATAACCAGCTGTTATGTACTTTTATCATTCATCACTGTGACATATGAATACCTGTATTTTATCATTTTCATTTGTATGTACATTACTTTAGTTAGATATTCTCCCTGTTAACTTGTATACTTTTATTTGTATATTATATTATCATATTCTTACCACTCACTTTTAATAGCAGTTATGTTTTACTGTTTAAAATTGCATCAGTGAAAATGTCGGGAGACATCTTATTACCTTGAGTGAGACAGATATAAGCAAGCGGATGTTTGTTGCTTATCCATCATGAATCAGACATTTATGAGTCGGCTGGGGCCAGCTGACTTTTTGCCAGTTCTGCTGACGAGACAGTTCTATGTGTAAACTGTGTAGTCGTGACACTGGGCAACACACACAATAAAAACTCTTCCTGTACCCTGAAAGGTTGTCTGAGAGTTAGAAAGCAACTACACTTCGTGGGTGTAACATCTAAACTCCCATTAAAGCATCCAGTAGTAATATGGAGTTTTTAAGATCAACCTAAATTCCTAATGGTAAATCTACGGGCACACATCTCACACATCCTATGACTGCTGAAGCTTGTGCTGTGATGTATGCTGAGTGAAGTGGTGGAAAATGTGACATGTGAAGTCATAACCACTTGAGTGAGTAGGGCTAGATTTGCAGGTCAGAAGATCATTGCCGAATAGAAGAGAGAGAGTTGGTGACAGGACAGAACCCTGTGGAACATTTCTCTTGATGGCTTTAGAAATGGAAAAGTGGGACAAGAGTAGCTGTAGAACCATCAAAGAAGAAGCTTGAGACGAAATCATAGCTACAATTAGAGCAACCGCTCGAGCAGACAAAAATCTTGTTTATTTTATTGAAAACCCATACACACGGGTCGGACTTTGACCTTGCCATGTATACTCGTACCTGACCTTTGAATGATTCCTCTCAAAATCAAACTCCTTCCACAATGTTCGGTCTAAATCGAACTTAAAAATTGGTCGACATTGTTAGGTGAACCTTTATCCTATACCTGTGAACTTGACATTTGATCTGTTTTTTGCTAAAAACAACATTACGTAATACGAAGATAAATATAATAAAAAAATATTTGAGTCATTCTGTTTCCCGACAGTCACGTAGACATAAAATACAGATACATGCTGAACAAAGCATAACATTCAATCTAGCATCGCATGCTCGTGTGTAATAAAACTTAGAGAAATATGAAAATGAAATAGTCAGGAAATGAAGAAGAGAAAGACAAGGAACGTGGGTCCGAGGAAAACTTTATGAGTTAGAAAATAAAAGACGAAATAAAACGAGAAATGAGATAGATGAAATCATTCAGTGCATAAACTAAGCTTCCAGGCCGCACCCCTCGCCCAGTCTCACAGTAATCTTACACGAGTTCTCGAGTGCACAACCATGGTTAGGTGTATGCATTTCACTGTTCTTAATATCATGTAGAAGGAAATGGAAATGTGATTTTGTGTAGAGGGGGATATGGCATAGGTTTGAATGTGTGTGTGTGTGTGTGTGTGTGTGTGTGTGTGTGTGTGTGTGTGTGTGTGTGTGTGTGTGAGAGAGAGAGAGAGAGAGAGAGAGAGAGACTGGCACATGTAATGAGCAATATTACTAGTGGAGTTTTGTTATGAGGCTTTGCTGGACTAATCTTGACTACGGCTGTGTGTATGTAAAAAGTCTGTCTTGGTTTGCATACTACAAAAAATGCTGTACTCTGGCATGTAGTGCATCTCCTCTTCCACTCGTCCACCTTCTCCCCCATCCTCCTTAGTGCCCTAGAATGGAAATAAAAGGACATTCCATCTACATCTCTCTCTCTCTCTCTCTCTCTCTCTTGTAGACTTTGCTCACTCCTCCCCTCACTGTCCATCATCCCTTCTCATCCTATTCCTCAAACAGTCCCTTTCCCATACCATTTCTTTTTTCTTACCCCACCCTCATCACCTTCTCCACTGCCCGGCTTCTCTCTTCCCTCCATCTCCCTCTATCCCATGCCTTCCTCTCTCCCAATCCTTAAATTTCCTTTCCTCTCCCCCCACCCCTAATACTCCGTTCCTTTACTACTACCCTTAGCTTTCTGTTCCCACCCATTACTCTTGCATCCCATAACTCCTCTCCGCCATGCCACCCATCTCTCTTCCTCGAACCTCTCAACATCCTCCATTCTTACACTCTCACTCCTTCCCACATAATTTTCCTCATTTTCAATTGTTCATTCTCTTGCCACCCTCTCCTTTTTCTCCTTTCTCCCCATACACCACCCACGCTCTCCCTTACTCGCCCTCACCCTCCAACCACCTCCGACCCTCTTTCTCCCCTATCTCCTTTCTTCTCCCTCTACTTCTTGTTTTCCCAATTTTCTCTTTCTTCCTGCTCCTCGTCATTCCTCCATCCAATGTTATTCCTTTCACTCCCTTTCCCATCCATCCCACTCCATTCACCTCCTCCTTTCCCCATTCCATCCACTCCTTGCCTCCCCAGACTTCCAGTCCCCCGCCTTTCCATCCCACCTAATACTTTCCACTTGTCTTGCATGTTATCCCACCCCTTCCTTTTCTCTCCCCTTCCATCCAACCCCACCATCTCTTCCAGACCATACCGTCTCGTCTCCAAATTTCCCATCCTTTCCTATCACCCCCACTATCCACTCCTATCCCTCCCAAGTTGGTTCTTCCCATCCCCTGTTGTTAATTCTTTGGACAAAGGGAACCTCCATTATTTTTTTTTTTTTATGCGAGGAAGAAGGAACCAAAGGCCATGAGCCCGCAGAGTCAAATTCAAGATCTGATCATTTCGAGATGCCTGGACACACTGTATTTGAAAGACTGGAGATCATAGGAAGCAGGAAATATAGACAGAGGGAGACAGTCCCAGAGTTGACCTGATGCATGAATGAAGGACTGGGAGTAACGGTTAACTCTTGCATTAGAGAGTTGGACAGAAAAGGGATGAGAGTTTGCTGCTAGACGGGTGCTACGTGCCCGTCGTGGAGGTGGAGGAATGCATGCAGTCGGTTCAGAGGAGCAGTGATCATTGAAGTAGAGATAGAAAAGAGATAAAGATGCAACAGTGCGACGAAGAGGCAGAGGTTGAAGGGAGTCAGTAAGAGGAGGAGAGTTAATGAGACGAAAAGCCTTTGACTCCAGCCTATTGAGAAGAGCTGTATGTGGGGAGCCTCACCACACATGAGAGTTGTACTCCACACAGGGGCGGATAAAACCCCTGTATAGAGTCAACAATTGTGCAGGGGTAAAGAAGGAACGGAGTCTGCTTAGCACACCTATTTTCTTGGAAGCAGATTTTACAAGAGATGTAATATGATCTTTCCAAGATAAGTCCCAAGTAAATGAAACCCCAAACATTGCTACTGTTCTGCTGTTTTTATCGTTGCGGCTGTCATTTTAATTGTTTTATATGACTCTTCTTCTTCTTACTGTACTAAGAGTCCTCCATAATGGTTGTCTTTTTAGTCCTGTTTAATAAAAACACTACTGTAGCCAGTTTGCAGGTTTTTTTCTGCTGTCCTTCTTTTACTTCATTCCTTTCCGAGAGTAGGAGCAACCGCTTCCCACTCCCAACTCTCAGCTCTGTATTTTCATATTAGCACGAGACACTGAGAGCAATCCTGGGCCCGAGACACGTTATTTGCTCCCTACATATCACAAACACAAAAACGCATAGATTTATTCAACACATTTCTTGCAGAGAGCAGGTCCATATCACACGCCCTACACCAACAAACGCAAGACAACTTCGCAGTACATGGGTGTATGACTGTTGCAACACATACACAAATACTCCTTCTATCACACCAAGGACAACTCCTCCTCCTCCTTCAACTCACACAACCACAGGCATCACAACTTAGTCCCTGTACACAAACACTACACCTACTCGTACAACACAGACACAAACACAGGACGCACACTGCCTCTGGCATGAATGAATAAAGTATTACAATTAAATGTTAACAGCATCAAAAAAAAAAAAATAAATAAATAAAAAACAAAAAAGAGAGAAAGAAACGATATAGAACACTTCCTTTACAATCATGACATACACATAGCACTCCTTCAAGAAACAAAACTCACACACACGCACACACACACACACACACACACACACACACACACACACACACACGCACGCACGCACGCACGCGCACACACACACACACACACACACACACACACACACACACAAGACCCTTCACAAACCCACTCAGACAAAACTTAAGGTCACAGAAGAGGCCTCATTACAAATATTAACTCATAAATCCGCTACAAAGATACAACTTAAACAATATAATCATCTCTCTAAAACGACAAAACATTATTCATACGGTTCCTCAGTATCGATTTTCGTCACAAACAAGATATCAACACTTTTTATTTTTAAATTCCCCTTGACACCTCCGATGCTATACCAGCACAATGCAACCCTCAGCTCTTCCTCCTAACACAGACAATTTAATACTAACACTAAAACACTGTCAGGTACAACCATAGTCAACACAACCGCAGCGATCTCCACGTTACTTCACAACTCAACATGTACCTTCACAATGACACCTCACAATACGCCCTCATCTCACACCAAACTGCAACCCACCCTCCCCGGACATAACAATCTGTTCATCAACACTTGTACTCAACAATACCTGGTGAATGCAACCCTAACTTGCTACAGATCATCTCCCCAACGTTACCATTATATAAACACAGTCCAAGCCAAAGCAATCATGCATCACATACACGAACTACAAGAAAGCAGACTAGACAAAATTCACCGAAGTAAAGGAACAACACTTTAGCACCATAAACAGCTCTGCGCATCCATCACCAACATTAAACTCCCAAATCTGGGCATCTATCTGACTCAGTCCTATTCTTACCTGGGCATTATTCCAAAACTGCCTGTTTTCAAACCATCAATAACATCATCAAATACAACATTCAATGAGAGATCAGAAAACTCAGCAATCCTTCATCACCCTATTGCAAATACCCCAATTCTCCAGGTGAAAGTGTTGTAAAAGGGAGAGATAATTTTCGGGGTTGCAGCAATACTGTGTTCGCAAGAGCGCACAAGTCGGTGGCTATGGCCAGTTCATCCGACTGGCCTGCAGGCCAAGGTGGCCAAACCCGGATGGGGCTCCATTTCTCTTACCTTCCCCTGTGCAATTAGACCTTTCCATTCCTTTTTACCGACCCCTGCCACTGATCCATGAGCGAATTATCATGAATGGCTTGCTCATTTTCTTTGTCCAATTCTTTCAGAACTCCCAGAGTGATACTGTACCATATGGTGTTTGGGAGGTGAAAAATTACGAATTACGGTAATTGCCATGAAAGACCATTTTCACTCATTCTTGAGCATATTTTCTATAAAAATGCCATGAAGAGGTTGTTTTCATATCCCTTGAACTCATTTTCCTAACGGTAGTTTTTCTTATCTTCTAGCATAGTACGTATGAAAGGCACTTATTTGGCTAAGTTCTTACTTCACAACAGCAATTAAACTAAATTCTTTTATATTGAATTACAACACTTGTTTTTACCAATGTGAGGCAGCATGCGAGGTGATATGTGGGCTGAAGAGAAGACGAAAGAGTGTGCAGAGAACAGAATGGTGGAATGAAGAGGTAAGAGAGGCTGTGGCACAAAAGAAGAAAGCATACAGTGAGTGGGTGAGAAACAGGGGAATGGAAGAAGTTGAGAGACAGAAGAGAGAGTTATATGTAGAGGGGAAGAGAGAGGTGAAAAGATTAGTAAGAGAGAGTAAGAAGAGAGTGGATGAGGAATTTGGAAAGAATTTGAGTGCAAAGTGGAGGGAATGTAAGAATATGTTCTGGAAAGAGGTAAAGAGACTTAGACAGGGTGCCAAAGAAGTTAGTTGGGAAGCGAAAGATAAAAATGGTAGATTAGTAGTTGGGAAGGCAGAAAAAGTGAGCAGATGGAGAGAACACTTTAAGGAATTGTTGATCATAGAAAATGAAAGTTATGAAAGTATAAGTGGCTAGGGAATGGCTGGGACAAGGAGGGATGTAAGAAGAGAAGAAGAAATCAGTAGGATGGAAGTTGTGGAAGCAATGAAGAAAGTTAAAATGGGGAAAGCCCCAGGAATTGATGGAGTGTGTTGTGAAATGCTGAAGCATGGGGAAGAGACAGTAGTAGAGTGGATGTGGAAGATGTGCAGATTGGCCTGGGAGGAAGGTAGAGTCCTGGATGATTGGGAGTCTGGTATAATTATTCCCTTCTACAAAGGAAAAGGGAAAAAAGGATTGTGTGGTGATCATAGGGGCATTTGCCTTCTTAGTGTACTAGAAAAAGTATATGGTAAATACTTATTGACAGAGTTAGGGAAATAACAGAGGAATTAGTTGGAGAAGAACAGGAAGGTTTTAGGAAGGGAACAGGTTGTGTAGATCAGATATTCACTCTCAGATCTTTAGTGGAAAAGTTTCTAGGGAAAGGAAAGAAGTTGTATGCAGCCTTCATGTATTTGGAGAAAGCATATGACAGGGTGGGTAGACAAGGATTGTGGATAGTATTAAGAATATGTGGAGTACATGGGAAGTTGTTGAAGTCCGTGAAGAGTATGTATGAGGGTGCTAACGCTGCAGTGCTTGTGGATAGTGAACTGTGTTAGTTTTACTATTTGAAGGTTGCACTGAAACAAGGAAGTGCTATGTCTCCATGGTTGTTCAGTCTGTATATGGATAAAGTTATAAAAGAGATACAAGGTAGGGCCGTGGATGTTGGAGCGGCCCTAGTGAGAGAGGGCAGTGTTTGGAAACTCCCTGTACTGTTGTTTGCAGATGATACTGTGTTGTTAAGTGAAGACGAAGGGGAGCTGCAAGGCTTGGTGGATGAGTTTGGGAGTGTGTGTAAGAAACGGAATCTAAAGGTGAATGTAGGGAAGAGTAAAGTTATGGTCTGCGAGAGAAGTGAAGCCAGTGAATGTACAGTGGGGTTCGATGAGAAGGAAATGGAAAATGTGAGTGCGTTTAAGTACTTGGGCAGTGTGATAAGTAAGGATGGAAGTTTAGAGGGTGAAGTGCTTGAAAGGGTACAGCAGGGAAGAAAGGTTGCTGGTTCTTTGAAAGCTGTGATAAGAAACAGGGAAGTGAACATGGAAGTGAAAAAGCTACTACATGACAGTATTGTGATATCAACTCTAACGTATGGAAGTGAATCTTGGACGTTGTTGGAAGGACACAAGTCAAGAGTGAGAGCAATGGAAATGACTTATTTGAAAGGAGCATGTGGAGTCACATGGAGAAACAGACTGACGAAAGAGGAAATGAAGGAACGTTGTGGTTTGGATGTGGATGTGATAGGAAGCGTTAGGAGAAACATATTAAGGTGGTCTGACCATGTGGAGAGGATGGGGAATGAGAGACTGACTAGGAGAGTGTATGTGAGTGAGGTGGAGAAGGGGAGAGGGAGAGGGAGGCCAAGGATGAGATGGAGGGATGGAGTGGAGAGGTGTATGAGAGACGGGGGTGTGATGTGGGACTGGGAGCAGGGTAATGAAATGGCGGGGGACAGGGCGACATGGTGGCGATTAGTTCGTGGCCACCCTCTACGGGTTTAAGGCGTCTGGTAATATATAGATAGGTAGATAGTTTTTACCAGTATTACAATGTCTCATTCGTTTTCACCCTGTTGTTTTCTTATACTCGTAGTTTTCTCTAAACTTCCATATATTCATATAGTGTAAAACACTGTTCCTTGGCTAAGATCGTACTTGACTACAAGAATGGCAATGGTAGTAAAGTCTGTGTTTGTGGGGAGGGGGACACAACTCTTAGTTTTACGTACAGTTGTAATGGAAGATTGCTTTCATTTTCACTCATGCTAGTTTCTTATATCAAGTTTAATACACTACAGTACAACACCACTGTACAGGTGTTGCCCAAAAGATCACTTTCAGTTTCACCCCAACACAAGTTTATATACCTCAGGATATTAAACCACTCTATAGTACTTGCCCTGGAAGGGCACTTTCACTTTCATGCCAACGCTTTTTTTTTTTTTATTAATACCGGACAGTACAACACCACTGCACAGTATTGGTCATAACATTTATTTTCAGTACCATATTTCCTTTCTTCTACAGCGTACGTATGCTGCACTTTTCCCCACAATCTTATGTCACACAATCAATATCAGTCCCTTCTTTCATAAATATATTCTCTATACTGAAATTTTCTCTATTTTGTATACCACTTATTTCCCTATTTTTATGTATAAATTTACACTATATACAGTTCCCCCCACACACTACAAGGTATTAGGCTGAGATGATGCAGGTGGTGATGAGGCAGTGATGATGCCTAAGTGCCGCAAAAGCACCACGGAGGAGGTTGAGGGGCTATAATGCAGAGTTCTTGTTACACGTCATGTGGCCATTCGAGCCTTGTCCTCAGAGTCCGATTCCTCAGAGGACCCTTCCAAGACATCAAAAGGGTCAGGGAGGTCCCCAGGCTCCAAAGGATCATCAAGGCTAATCTCAAGTGGCGGCAAGGAGCTACAACATGAGAGGAGGCACAGGAGGGTGGCAGGGGCATGTCACCCTATGTGGTAATTTCCTTCCCCAGGTTTTGTATCCCCACTTGACAAAGACGATATTGTCACTTTGAGTTCCCTCCCAATCACACTTTAACTCAACCCCTTCCTTAAATAAATGTAGGGCTTAGCAGGTTATCAGGCGGCTGCCAGAAGCAGCAGGGAATTGGACGATGATGACTTGGAAACCATCGTTCCTACCCCTCCTGTTTCCTGAGAAAGATTGGCAGTCACACCCACCTGTGCCTGTGTCGCTCACTGTCGCTCACAGAGCACCGAATAAGATAAGTATGAGTTCAAAAGCTTGAGAAAAACGCAAAACATATGTCCACCTCCCGGGTGGCCTTGATCACCTGTTTTTGACATGTCCGACATCCGGGCTTTACGAGTTAACAGACAACATTCCATGAGACAACAGAAGACACCACAAACACTACAAACCAAACTTTACATTGGAGATTTCCATAAGACAAAATGGCAGACTTAAACACAACTCTCCTCTTGCAAACACAGAAGATACCAACACAAGGCACGACGAACTGAAAAGTGATATCAACAACAAATTTGGTACAAAGATGATAGAAAAATGGAAGGCCTTTGTAACGACGCTTAGTCATTGCGCAGACTCCTCTCACTTCTACCAAATAATTAACAGTGTCACTAAATAACATGTGCTTCCATGAGCTATTCCAGTACCATCATCTCCTCCAGCACTCAGCACATTTCGTCCTACAAAGAACAAGGAAATATTTTCGTAACACTAAACAGACATAAGTCACTTAACATCAGCACGCCCTGAGTCTGATAAACAATCCCCTCAACATAGGCAGTCCTTTCCACTCGATTACAGTGCCTCACTCCTGGAGACAGAAAACTTTTTTTTTTTAATAACAAAAACGACTTTACAAGCACAGGGCCTACATCTAAAACTTTTAGGATCACAGTGCATCCAGTCATTTACAAACATCAGCATTTCTCATGCGTACATTGTTCCCAGTATTTGGAAACATTGAAGAATCATCAGTGCACGTATAAATTAAAAACTCATCATTTCCTTCTTCATACAGACGCATAACACTGTTTAGCACACCAACCAAAATAACTGGACACCTCATTCCCAACAAAGTCACTCCTGATATCCCCCTTGTTCCTTCACAACACGGATTCAGAACACTAAACTCTACCAAACCTTACTGACTAATCTTACGCAACACAAACTTCTTGCAACAATTGATATTAGTAAAACCTTCGAAAGTATCCCACAACGCAAACAAATTATATATATATATATATATATATAGATATATATATATATATATATATATATATATATATATATATATATATATATATATATATATATATATATATATCATCATCATCATCAGCTGTTTCAGTGTCCACTGCAGGACCAGCTTATCCCGACCGAAGTGGGGATGATACAGCCTATATATCTCTACCAAGTGGCTTAGGCTGAATATATATATATATATATATATATATATATATATATATATATATATCTATCTATATATATATATTTTTTCCCCCACACTGAACACTGCACGTTTGTTACACACACACCCTACGCTAAGACACTTGGAGTGACATGGCACTGGACTCACCTTCACGTACCATTGACAAGACATCAAGAAGTACTGCACCCAAAGACGAGTTTACTCAGGGCAACCATAGAGCCAGACCTTGGCAACAAAAACATAATCCCTACACTACAAACAGTACACTAAATCAGTGATGTGCTATGCCTCCCCAGCATGGGTTCCCATCCTATCCAGTACCCATTACGACACATTACATACCATGCAAAGCATTCTCTGTATCACCACTGACTACAACAGAACCACTCACAGAGTTCATTTGCACTCTGAAACTAAATTCCTCCCTATCAAGGACACGTAGATATGGGAGGCACCCAGTTCTATGCAGCTGCCAGTGTCAGTAAACAGCATGTCTATCATTACATGACAGAGACATACAGCACACATAGGCATATAAAACAGACACAACACAAACAACATTCAACCCTTACAACAGTATCCCACTTCAAGACATTCCAACAGGAGCAGTTAAGAAACGCCTACATACTCACATCATTCACAGGTAATACAGCACCTCGATCATATCACCAGACTACTCATACAAGCCCCCTTCGTGACATCCACCTACTGGAAATTTCTTGAAATAGAGATGATCGACTTCGCCTAGCTTGCCTCATAGCAAGGCATCACCCAGCCCTCCTCAGCTAATAGCTTAGGCGTGGTTTGGATGGGATCACAGATGAGACGTGACCAAACGATAGAGTATGACCATATAATATAACATACCGCACATAATGGGGCACTGTACAGTAAATGCCACAGTAAGACGTAGACAGAACATTAACAGGGTAAGGAGTCAATGAGACGACCCCATAGGGGCGGTTGCTTATCAGCAGTCGATGGTTCAGCACAATGAGACAGACCGGGGTTGAGCAACAACTCTTCCTTATATACCATTCTTTCAGTTTAACATTTTTTTTTTATCTTACATTATTATTTGTCCTTGCACCTTGCTGTCAGTGTGTTTGTATCATTCTGTTTACATCTGTCTTTCTGTCTACTTTCTATATCAGTCGATCAATGTTTGTGTCCTATATCAGTCAGCCTATGTGGTAATTTCCGTTCCCAGGTTTTGTATCACCATTTGACAAAGACGATACTGTCCCTTCCAGTTCCCTCCCAATCATACTTTCACTCAGCTCTTTCCCTACATGAGTGTAGGGCTTGGCAGGTGACCAGGAAGCTGCCAGAAGCAGCAAGAGAATTGGGCGATGAGGAATTGGAAATCATCGTTTCTACCCTACTGTTTCCTGAGGAAGACTGGCAGTGTCACTCACCCACCTCCTGCATGCCTGTGTCACTCATAGAGCACCACAGGATCACTGAATGGACAAAATTACCGTGTTTCATTTTATGCTAGTAAAATCAATTATATACAATTTACTAATAGACAGATATTGCCAGATTCCTATATTACCTTCAATGCTACTTTTATTCCTATCCCCAAAAGTATTGAAATTCTCTGTGTTTCACTTAACATTGACATCTCATGTCAGATCGCTTGCTAAAACTGCCTCAGAGAAACTTGGATTATTGTACAGAGTTCGCAGCTTCTTCACTGAGGAGCAGATGGCTATAGTTTATAAGAGTCATGTGCGCTCTCAGCTGGAATATTGCTCACCCTTGTGGAGTGAATGTGGGGAGGATGCACTGAAGTAACTACTGTAGACAAAATTCAGAACAAAGTTGTTAGAATTATTAAAAACCCTGCTATCACAAATAACCTATATCTCCTACAGGTAAGAAGGAATGTTGCCTCCCTTGCATTATTTTACAGATACTTTTATGGCAAATGCTCAGATGAAGTTGCATCCATTGTGCCACCTCTCCATGCCTTCCGCTGTGGTACATGGGCATCTGGACTGATACACTGAGTGGACTGTCACACTGCCAAACTGTAGAACTTCTGTCAATCAAAAATTTCTTATTCCCCGAACTGCATCTCTTTGGAACTCTCTTCCCCAGAGTTGGTTCCCCCTAAACTTCAACCTACAGCTGTTCATGTCCAACCGTTACAGAATTTTTTAATGAATGGAGGACACCAGTAATCTGGTATATGGATTATTTTTTTTATTCATTTGTTCTTCCTTTTTGTTTTCTTCTTATATATATATATATATATATATATATATATATATATATATATATATATATATATATATATATATATATATATATATATATGTAAGTCTGCATTTATATAGGCCTTTCATTTTATCTTTCTATGTTTCTTTGTCAGTCTGTCTGTCTACCTGTCAATCTATGTGCCTCTTGTACCACCAGCTCTTCAGTTAACAGTATATCGTTTGCATAATTTGCTTTCCAAGCTATTTTCTCTCCGCCATATATTTATTTTACCATACCTTGTGCGTGTTCCTACACGTTACATACATTTCCTTACTCACTCGTTCATTCACTGAATCACTGTTCCTTTTCGAAGGATGAAGTGTAGTTAGCTGCAACCGTAGAGTTCTATGATGATACGTATTGAGGTGTGGAGAATATTGATGGTGTGTCTGGTACGCGTCTGAGAGGTGTTTAGTTTGTATCTGAGGACCCGCGGTGTGCATCTGAGTTGTGTCCTGATGGCGTCTAACAGGTTTGTCCAATTCTCTCTCTCTCTCTCTCTCTCTCTCTCTCTCTCTCTCTCTCTCTCCGTTATCCGCGGTACGTTTCCTTGCTGCTCTACGTTCGGCGACTCTTTCGCGTCTTTATTTTTGGCACTTTAAATTACAGTTCTGTTAAATATCAAATGATTATGTTGGGCGCTCCCACCTACTGTACCACAAACGCCCTCATCCATCAAAAAATCCCCCGATAAAAAAAAAAAAAAAAAATAAATAAATAAAAAAACTAACTATATATAGTTTACTTTAGCTCTGGATAGACCTCTAGGTACGAAAGGTTTATAGAAAAATACAAGTAATCTCTTAACTTCGACAGGTCCCCCCTAGACGCAATAAAGTCAGTATCGTGATTCAGTATAATGACGTCACTGTAGTGAATGGGTTAACAGCGTGTGGTTAAACCCTCAATTTCGTAGGGGAAAGCAAAGCCCTTTTCTTTGTCGAAAACTTTAGAAGCAACTGCAAAAACAGAGCATGCTCTGCCCTGTGCAACGCTGAGAAATGTTCGTAAATTGGGTTGCAGGCTAATATTTAAAGTATACAGTATTTGAACATGGGCAATATAAAAAAAATAAACAAATTTCATGTTTGCTTTTTCCATCACTTTGTAAGTTTTTTTTTTACCCATTTGTTTTTCCTTCCTCCGTTCTGTTATTTATAAAAATAATAATAATAATAATAATACTATTACATCTTGTCTGCAATCTCTTCAGACTTAGTACGTGGCAAAAGGAGGTTGTTGTCGCAGTGTTTAAAGGTGCAGCACTGAGGGAGTAGACTGTAGCACCACTGGAACAGGGCGGCACTCCTAAAGTGGATGGAAAATTGGTGGCAATTAGAGTTGGAACTCTCGTTTCAACAGCCCTAAGGGCTAGCTTCTGACTATTGCCCCTTGCTGACTCTTTTCAGTGTTACACTAACACGGGGAACAGGCCAGCATTCCCTCCTACACATTTTCCTCCAACTGTCAACATCAAACTACATGCACATTGCACACAACATTTTCTGCTCTAAAAATTGCAAAAATGACATCTCAGCACCCAGCCTCAGA
This sequence comes from Coenobita brevimanus, assembly GCF_032717465.1. Lineage (NCBI taxonomy): Eukaryota > Metazoa > Arthropoda > Malacostraca > Decapoda > Coenobitidae > Coenobita > Coenobita brevimanus. The sequence goes on from NC_136974.1 coordinate 24,734,788, forward strand.
GTCCGGGGGGGAGGGGGGAGGTGCATAAATTCCCCATCATCCGTCCCTCCCAGTGATGACCAAGTGAGATGCATGGAACCATTGTTTCATTCACTCTCTTTTTATTTCCGTAACATTCGTGATCACCTCCACATTTTCTCTGTTGAACACCACCTCCCTTCCTCTAAATCTCACCTTCTCTTCCTCCTTGAGCCTCAGCCGTCTGAGGTGACTTTTAGAAAATCCTTCTCTGTGTTCTCCTACTTTCCCTATACTCGCTAGTTGTTGTATGCATGTACGATACAAAATATCCTCCTCTCATGTTCCTGAACTTAATTTCTTGGAATTCCTTACATACTGGCTTCAGCATTCCTGTCATTTTTTAATGATATCTATCTCTACTGTGCCCTTATCCCCTAATTCAACCGACTATGAGCATTTCTTTGTTTTACTTTTAAGATGGAATACATTCTGTTTAAGTCTCCTTTCTGTGATTCTCCATTTTAGGTGATCTCAGTGCTCACCACCACCACCTTCGGCTCTCCCCTTCATTCATTAATCCACCTGGTGAACAAGCCTGTGTGTTTTCTATCCTTAATGACCTAGAGCAGCTTGTACAGCACCCATATCCCTGACTACCTTAGAATATTTCTAACTAATCCTGCATACTCTGTAAATCCTTTCTCTTCGCTGGTTCTTCTGATCACAATCTTATCATCTAAACCTGGCATATTCCTCTAGCAAGCCTTGTAGACCCTCCCAAGAAGCAGCGGCTGTGGCACTTAAGGGCTGCAGATTCAGAGGCCCTTCTTTGGTTATACCTGGAATGATTATTGCATACATGGCCGACAGCCACCTGAGTGTGCCTCACGTATTGTGGAGGTTATGCTCTTGGATATGAAAGCATACATTTCTTTCTCTTATCTTTGACAAATGTAAACAAAAAACTTGGTTTAATCACGCTTGTTCAAAGGCAGTCCGCAACAAGGAGAAGGCCAATAATAGGTCAGCACCAATTCCCCCTGAATGTTATCTTTTTCATGTTTCTGCCCAGGACGTCCTAAGTCTGTTATTTGCTGTTCTTAGAACAATTTCGTCCTTACTCAATTATCTAAACTCTCTGACTCAAATTCTTTCCACTCCTTCTTGCACCTAGCCTAACACTATTCCAACAACCTTACTTCATTTTCCTTTCCTCCTCTATTCCGCTTTGATGACCCGTAGCGGTTTATTCTACTGAAAGGGCAGAACTTTTTGCTCAGACTTTCTCGTCTAGTTGTTTCTTAGACGATTCTGATACTGTTCCTCCATCTCTTCCCCCTCTGACTTTTTCAAGACTAATATTAAAAGTCCTTCACTTAATGTACTTTCTGCCCTCACTGGAGTCAGTGCTAGGAAGACGCACGGGTTGATGGGGTCCCTCCTGGTGTTCGCACGAACTGTGCTTCTGTTCTTACACTCTGTCTATAGGTAAAGTCTTTTGCCTCTGTTTGTCAACTTGTACCTTTCCTTCTTGCTGGAAGTATACCCTAAGTCAGACCGTCCCAGAGAACTGTGACCGTTCAAAACCCTCTAACCATCGCCCACTTTCTTTAACATTTTGTATTTCATTTGTGTTCTATTCATTATCAAAATTAAATCGTCTATCCTATCATAACCTTCATTTCCATCGCCAGTATTTTTCTCCAGGGTCGTTTCACTGCCGATCTTTGCACATTCATTTCACACCCCTGGTAGTCTTGCTTTCGGGCATTTGGCGAAAGCTTTGCCATTGCACTTGACATCTCAAATGCTTTCGATTGGGTCTGGCATAATTTTTTTTTTTTCCCCAAACAGCCTTCATCCTTAGCCTCCTTTATACTTGTTCAAAGATGCTGTTGTAGATGACCACAGATATTCTATAACTATTAATAGCAGTGTTCCTCATGGTTCGGTCATGTCACCAAATCTCTTTCTTCTATTCAACAGTGGCTTTTTAAACTATACACCTAACCCTGTCCACCGTATGCCGATGACTCCACCCTTATCCTTTCCATTCTCTTCTCACAGCCTCCACTACAGCAGTTACTTCGAGAAACACGGAATGAGGGCATGGAACACCTAATTTCTTACTTGGCCATCATCTCAGTTTCGGGCAAAAGCAACCCTATTGTTTTTAGTGGACCAAAACCCCAGTTCTTACATCTTTTGACCAGTCAAAATCTTTCACAGGAGAATACATTAACATTTAATGGTTTACAACTCAGTCCGGCAAATCTCTTAACATAGATGAGGTTTCATTCTCTTGGGATATTACATGGAAAAATCAAATTACCGAACGTCTCTTGCAAGTTCTACTTCCGAGAGATCAGGAGTGCTAAGCCGACCCCGTGTCTTCTTTACCAATGCAGAATTATTGGCTAAAAACATGGGTTTTATTTGCCCATGTCGAGTACCACTCTCATATGTGGGGGAGCTCCTCACATACAGCTGTTCTCAAAAGGATGGAGTCGAATGACATTCTTCCTAAGTGTCCTCCTCTTTTAGGATCCCTTCGACCTCTGTCTCTTTGCCGCATCGTTGCATCTTTATTTTGTCGCTACTTCAATGTTCATTGCTTTTCTTAACTGTCTGCTGGCAACCCTCCCCCATAACGTTGTTTAGTAGCAAACTTTCACTCCTCTGTCCAACTCTCTAATGCTAGAGTTACTCCCAGTTCTTCATAAAGAGAGAGAAAGTTCTTCTTCTGTCTGTATTTTCTTCTGCCTATGAGTCCCACTTTTTTAAACATAATGTCGGATCATATATTATATATAAATATATATATTTAGTTAATTCATTTTTGAGAGAACCTCCTTGTGGGTTCCAAACATCTATGCTGTTATATTAGTTTCAAAGAACAATCTTGCAGGCTCCTAGTACAGTATCTAAGTATACTGCTATTAATTTATTTAACTATTATTTAGGGAACAATCTTCCTGGCTTCAGGACACTAATTATGATGTTATTTATTGATTTATTTTTTGGGGGAACAGTCTTGCAGGTTCCTAGCCTCTTGTTTCTTCTTCCTTTTACACTTATATATATATATATATATATATATATATATATATATATATATATATATATATATAAAATCATCCTCATCATCATATCATCATCTGGCCCTCCTTTCCCACCCAAGGGCAGGGAGAGGAGTAGCAATGTCCAGACAGCCCAAACTTGCCCAGTCCAATGGACCACGCTTCCATTCACTTATCATTGAAGCCCCCGGAATCCTGGCTCTATCGGATACGCCAAAAACATTCACCACGTTCTGTAGCGTCACATATCGTATCTGACAGATATATACCGGTATATATATATATATATATATATATATATATATATATATATATATATATATATATATATATATATATATATATATATATATATATATATATATATATATATATATATATATATATATATATATATATATATATATATATATGATAAAATTTTAAGAGAAGAACAAGCGGGATTTAGAAAGGGTCGAGGTTGTAATGATCAGATTTATATTTTAAGGCATCTAATGCAACAAGCTAATGAGATGAAAATGCCACTTAGTATGTGTTTTGTGGATTTTGAAAAGGCGTTTGATAATGCTTCACGTGGAGCTATGTTGAAAATTATGAGATTCTATGGTATACCAGAAAAGTTTGTAAATATTATTAGAAGCCTGCATGAAGGTACTTTTTGTAAGGTAATGGTGGATGGTTCTTTGAGTGATCCATTGGAAGTCAGGTCAGGAGTGATTCAAGGAGGAGTTCTTTCGCCTTTGCTGTTTGTTTTGGTTATGGATTATGTTATGAAAAAGGTTGTACGGAGAACAGGTGCAGGATTTAACTGGAAAGAAAAGAAGATGTTGATGGATTTGGACTATGCTGATGATATTGTACTAATTTGCGGAAGTATTTACGAGATGCAGAGGGTGCTTGATTGTCTGGTGCAGGAAGGAGAAAAAAGTGGGATTGGTAATAAATTGTGGAAAGACTGAAATTATTAATATGAACCTGGAGAACCAAATCGATTGAGTAATTGGGAATAATGTGTTGAAGAATGTAGAAAATTTTAATTATTTAGGAACGATTGTATATTGTATCATCTAACTGATCATTAAACAATGAAATTGAGGAGAGGATTAGACAGGCTTCACGAGCTGTTGAAATGTTGAAATCTGTGTGGAATAATAATATGCTTTCAGTACATGCTAAAGTAAAAATTTACAAGTCCATGGTTAGACCAATTTTTATTTATGGGCATGACTCATGGTACAATACCATCGCAACAGGTCAGAAAGTATTAGGATTTGAGAATAAAATACTGAGGAGGATTCTTGGGGTAAAGTGCCAAGATAGAGTTACAAATGAAAGCGTAAGGTATATTACAAGAGTGGAACCAGCTGATGAATGTGTAAGATTGTCTCGCTGGAAATGGCTGGGACACATATATAGAAAAGAAGGCAGTTTAATACAGAATGTGGTAGAATGGACTGCAAGAGGAAAAAGAGGCCGATGTAGGCCGAGCGAGACCTGGCTGAGGACAATGAAAAGAGAAGCAGGAGAGGAATGTTGGTGGGACCTGAAGGGGATGGAAAGAGACAAATATTGGTGGACAGAGTTCATCGAGACCCTATGCATCCCCTGGGGTACCACAGGAAATGATTGTTTGATATATATATATATATATATATATATATATATATATATATATATATATATATATATATATATATATATATATATATATATATATATATAGCTGCATTCACCACCTCGTGTCTTGCCGTACATCAAAGCTGAGTTTTTTTCATTCACTGTTTTTGAAAGTGAGTCAAAAGAATACATGTAACGTCATAGTGCCTTTATTCTTAATAATACTGTGATTATTTCCACTTCCTTTTTGCGATATGTACAAAATTTCCATGCGATATAAAATGCCAAGCAATTTAGAGATGCAGATTAAAGAAAGGAAGGAAAAGTTACTAGACAAAGGGCAGCAAACAGCAACCGGATAGGAGTGGAGTTAAAGATGAACAGCAATGCCGAATTTCCAGTAAGCAAGTACACTGGTTGCTTGTGAAAAGATTGCTTAAAGGTGTGTGTGTGTGTGTGTGTGTGTGTGTGTGTGTGTGTGTGTGTGTGTGTGTGTGTGTGTGTGTGTGTGTGTGTGTGTGTGTGTGTGTATCCTACTACACCATCCCGTCCCTAGTCCGTGTTCTTCTATTTCTTCGAACAGGTTGCAGTATCCAGGAATCATGCAATCTCCGCTTGCAGTGCTCAGATCTCGGAATGTTCCTGGGCATACTACTAACTCAGCTTTATCCGCACTAAGAGTCTCAGGAATTTCTTCACACACTCATATTTATGCTGTTCTCTCTTCTCTTCTTTTTTCCTTCTACATACATTCCTCTTTAATGTCTTTGTGCATGTACTTTCTTCTAGAATCTTTTTTTTTTTTACTTTTCCTCCAGTTTCTCTTCTTGTACTTCTTTCATTTCTTCTCACATCCCTACGCTTCGTATCTCTTCTCTCCATATCTATCCTCATCTCTGTTCTATTCTCTTCCCCTCACTTGTGCTTTTTTTGGGTTTGCTCCCTTCCTTCCTCTCCCATCCCCTCTCCTCCTCTCTCCCCTCATCTCCTGTCCTCTTCCCTCCTATCTTCCCTCTCCTCCCCTCCCCTACTCTCTGATAAACTAGCCACTTTACCCTGGCTTCTCAAAATGGCATCCTATTTATATGGTGGCCAGAAAGGCGATACATCTCACGCATGGAGAGAGAGAGAGAGAGAGAGAGAGAGAGAAGGGGAGGGGGGTAGGAAATGAGACTGAGTTACATGGAATTACAGATTACATTGGCCGTATGGTCCATTCTAGATGACGCACTCTTAAGGTGAAAAGAAAGAAGTATTATCTAAGTACAAAAAGTTGAAGAAATACATTGTAAGGGCAGAACAGACCAGCAATAATGTACAAGTAATGGTTCACAAAACTTTAATAAAAACAAAAGATATCGATAGTTGGCACACTGAAAGCGTCAGAGAGCTTCAAAAAGGTGATTGCTAACAGACGGCATTCTGCAAACTTTCAAAAGGTACCAAATTGATTCAGTTAGTCGGCATACTCAAACGCTCATCAGTTACAGACAACGTAGCTCGACCATGGAAAGATTATAACACACTCCCAGCCTTGAAAACTGTACTAAGTAGATATTTACAGCTTCACAAAATACTAGAAAGTACAGACAGATGTTACACTCTCAACCAACAAAAAGAGAAATATTCGGTACAAAATTCTAATGTTACATAAAAAAAAAAAAAGACAATCACATAAAATATATAACAAACTTCATCATTCCTCAGGTGAGAAAGTAATTAACAGGAGATATGAGGCTGCATATTTTCAGAGTGTTCTTTAATTAAAAGTTTGAGCCTAAAGCGAACTACAAATTACAGTAGTTTGACACTTTATGCAATTGTTATAAAGAATGGACATTAGGTTTAGGGGGCTACGGGTTACAAATCGTGTTGGTAAGTCTTTGCGTACTAGGATTTATTTCTGCCGAGGAAAATCGTCTGATGTTACCATACTTTAAATACGTCCATTGCAGAATAATGGTTAATAAAGTTTGATTTTTATTTTATCAACCCATTGACTGCTGCTATTCCATCCGATGAATGAATTTGTATATTTTAGTCAAATCCCGTACTTATATCTGTAGAGGAAAGTAAATGACCAAGCTATTTGTGATCTTTCTGGAGTTTAGATTCCATCAGAACAGTACAGTGGTTCAGTAAGTGAATGTGTGCGACATAGTGAGAGACACACTGGGTTTGGCTGGCCCCCTTGTGGGACCGAAAATACTACTGCTACTACTACCATACTACTACTACTAGTAGTAGTAGTAAATCATTTATTCCACGAAAAGTTGTGTGAATCTTCTAAAAAATGAACCAATGCACCATCACTAAAGCAGTAAATTAACCGGATTCACTCGAACAACATAAGAAGTTCAGCCAGGCACAACCTAGCTCGGCCGCAGGAGCAGCTAGCCAAACACTCGGAACAAATTAACTCAAATACTTATCAGCCACATATAAAACCGTCAGTAAAACAGACAGTCAGCCGTGCACACAGCAGAGGCCCCATTAAACATTCAGCCAAAAACAGAGAAACACCACCAGCCAGCAATATACACTCAGACAGCATTATTCTCTCGGCTATATGCACTCAAATATAGTCAATAAGTGTACATTCCGCCCGACGCATCAAAGACAAAGCATTCAGCCTATCACTGCAAACACCATTGGTAAAGCACTAACCCAGACACAGCCACATACCGTCAATTACAAAGCGACACACACTCAATCACAGCCACAAGAAAAGCTAACTAGTAAGTCACTCAGAACAAACCCAACCAAAACTCATTAGAAACCAAAAGCCTCACACCATCAGTAAATGTGACACTCATTTAATCACTGTCATTACATGACTCTTAGCCAAACACAACCATTTACTATCACTGAAACAACCAGCTGTACGCAGTCACAATTTGACATTCATGAAACAACAAAACACTGCCACTGCAGCCCCTCTGTCAAACACCAATGGAAAACACCTGAGCCCCACTAGTGAAACGAAAACGGATACTCACTGGCAATCAGCCAAACCCACTCAAAGCTCAGCAACATGATAGTTTCACACACACAGGCACCATAAAATCCCCAACCAAACACAGCAAAGCATCATCAGTAAATCAGTCGTTTAACGAAACCCATTTATACACCACTCAGCCAAACACAGCTTAACTCCGCCAGCAAAAATCAGAGAACAAGACCACTCAGACCCCATTAGAAACTCTTGACAATGAGGCAGACACTATCAGAGTGTCAGGCAACATTCAAGGGTCGTGGAGAGAACAACGAGGGAAACAGATCCATTGAATGAATATCATTGTGTCTGAGATTCTGATTATCTGTTAACAAGCAGACCCAGTGGAAAGGCTTACTTGCTGTGTGAGGGGTCCATGATGGGGGTGTTTTGGGGTGTGGTGGGAAAGAGAGGAGATGCGGGTGTAGTGTGTTGCAGGGATGTGTGTTTGGCTGTGTAGGTGGGAATGGGGCGTGTGGTAAGAGATGTATCTGTGTGTGAGGAAGTGACGTTGTGGGAGGTTAAAGTGTGTGGTGAGGATGAGTGAGTCGTATGTGAATGTGGGAAGGGAGGAGGGTCGGTGTAGACAGTAATGTAGACGGGCGTGAGTGGGGATGTATGGAGCAGATCTGTGAGTACCAGTATGCGTGACGTTTTGATGTGCGTCATCAAGCATCCCCAGTGGATAGGTTTGGCTGTGGATGAGGTAGGTGTGTGGGTGTAGGGGGATTTAATGACGGTGTATTGTGGATGCGATGTGGGTGTAGTATGGACATGATGTGGCTGTTGTGGACGTGAGACTGGAGTGAGTAGTGTGCAGTAAATGAGCGCTTCTTGTATGAGTGTATGTGGGGGGAAGGGGGAATGGATGTTGTTGGAAGTTTGTGTGTGTGTAGATGAGGAAGGGCATGCGCTCGCGCGCGCGCGTGTGCGTGTGTGTGTGTGTGTGTGTGTGTGTGTGTGTGTGTGTGTGTGTGTGTGTGTGTGTGTGTGTGTGTGTAATGAGATGTGAGGGGAATGCGTTGGGATTTACGGGAAGACTCTACAGTTACTTTTGTATCGACAGTCGTATTATGAGAAAGTACGAGTAAGCAGATTCGGTGGACAAGTTTGTTAGGTTCGTGGCTGTGTGGCGAGAGAGAGAGAGAGAGAGAGAGAGAGAGAGAGAGAGAGAGAGAGAGAGACAGACAGACAGACAGACAGACAGACAGATGGGCAAACAGAAAGACAGAGAAACTGAGAGTTTGCCATCGGTGTCCGGCATCTTACGGTTATTGTCTGACTGTTTGGCCCTCTGATTCATTCGTATGTGTTCTTGTGCCCTTTCCATTATGACTGTTCTCATTCTCCAGTTCCTTTATCACGATGACGTATTTTACATTTTCTTGGTAACCAGACGATTATTCTCACCTTAGAAGTGGCATTCATATCTGTTTAATGCAGTTTCCAGTCACTCCCTCCCTGTACATAATCATCTGGAAGTGGAAAGAATATACCAGTAAAACAAGTCATATGTTTCAAGGGGATAACAAGCTCGGTTGATCGTCCATCATTGATTGTTTACTTACCCTCAATGTTCAAGTGGCTGGAGAGAGAGAGAGAGGGAGAGAGAGAGAGAGAGAGAGAGAGAGAGAGAGAGAGAGAGAATCTTATCTGGTGCGAAGACGACCTTCGTCTCCTTCCTAGTGTATGATTGCGTCATATAAATATTATTACTCATACTGTGGGACGATTTCTTTTTAGTTTAAGGAGCATTGCTAATGATTTGTTTATAAAACCTGCTCTATCTGTTATTTTTTATTACATCCGTGAAAATGAGTGTATTAAATTTTACTCGACGCGCGCGCGCGCCTGTGTGTGTGTGTGTGTGTGTGTGTGTGTGTGTGTGTGTGTGTGTGTGTGTGTGTGTGTGTGTGTGTGTGTGTGTGTGTGTGTGTGTGTGTGTGTGTGTGTGTGTGTGTGTGTGTGTGTGTGTGTGTGTGTGTGTGTGACCAAAGTATTTATAATATAAATTCATCTACCTTTTAACCAAACTTATGGGAATAGTTTAGTTTGACCCAAAGGGTTAATCTATAATTTTTAAAGACCAACAGTTCAACGTCAAGGTCACTGGGTTAGGTCAAAGTTTATTCAAGCAATATCAACTTAAATCATTTGTATTAAATTGAAACCAAACGTATTGGAGTATCTCATGTTAACCAAAGAACAGTGTCGAAAACTTCGGAATATTCAATAGGTGAAAGGTCAAAGTCACATGGCAAGACCAACTTCAATTTTTTATCCCATTAAAAGCAGGCATTAATGCAAAACAAAAATAGTAATAATAATTGGCTTATGATAAATGCAAGAAACCAGAGGCTCAATATACAGTATATATATATATATATATATATATATATATATATATATATATATATATATATATATATATCACTCAATCATTTCCTGTGGCACCCTCGGGGATGCATAGGGCCTCGATGAACTCACACCACCACATCCTATCTTGTGCTAACTCCTCAAGATCTCCCCAACACTCATCTCCAGCTTCCCGTCTAATTGTCCTCACCCACGTCTCTTTTGGCCTTCCTCTACCTCTCCTACCAAGTGCCACCTACCCTGGTGTACCTCGTACTATTCCCTGTCTCCTATACACATGTCCTAGCCACTTCCATCGTGAGAACCTAACATATTCATCGACCGGCTGCACTCCCGTTATTTCTCGAATTCTACTATTTGGTATCCTTTCCCACCACTTAACTCCTAATATTCTTCTAAGTGCTTTTTTTTCAAACACCAAGAATTTATTTTCCATAGTCACTGTGCTGTACCAAGACTCGTGTCCATAAATTAAGATACTCCTAACCATTACCTTATAAAGTTTGATTTTTGTATGCACAGAAAAATTTTTATTATTCCAAATATTTTTAAGCATTCCCATTGCCTGATTAGCCTTCTTTAACCTTTCCTCGAATTCAAAGTTCAAAGAACCATCCTTGGCTAAATAAATACCTAAATATTTAAACCTATCAACTTGCTTTACAACCATACCTCCAATTACACATTCCTGCGCATTTTCCATATTCATATTGATTATTTCAGTTTTTCCAAAATTAATAACCAAACCCACCTTGCGACCTTCACTCACCAAACAGTCCAACACTCTCTGCATCTCTTCTGGCCCATCACAAATCAAAACTATATCATCTGCATAATCTAAATCCAAAAGTTTCCTGTTCTCTCCCCAAAGTATACCTGCACCGGTTTCTGTTCCAACGCGTTTCATAATGTAATCAATGACCAATATAAATAGTAAAGGCGATAGAACACCACCTTGAATTACTCCGGACTTGACTTCAAACGAATCACTCAGACAACCATCAACCATCACTTTACAAAATGTGTCCTCATGCATGTTCATAATGACCCTCACAAACTCCTCTGGTATTCCACAATGTCTCATGATCTTCCCCATAGTCTCTCTCGAAACACTATCAAAAGCCTTTTCAAAATCAACCAAACCAAGACTTAACGGTACTCTCATTTCATTAACTTGCTGCATCAAATGCCTTACTATAAAGATCTGATCATTGCAACCACGTCCCTTTCTAAAACTAGCCTGTTCATCCCTCAGAATACCCTCAACCACCGGCTCCAACCTATTTAACAACACTCTACTGAAAACTTTCAAAGCTATCGGTGACAGATTCCCCTCCAATTACCACATTCACTCAGGTCTCCCTTCTTCGGAACTTTAACAATTACACCATTCTTCCAAACTGATGGCAGTAACCCCGTCACCCATATCTTATTGAATAGCTTGGTCAAGATCATTATTAATCTATCCCCCTCCACTTTAAACATTTCCGGAAATAAACCATCCTCCCCTGGTGCCTTATTATTCTTTAACTATTTTACTGCTTTCTCCACTTCTGCAAGCCTCAACTCTCCTGTTTCTATATTTAAATCTTCCTGAGCAGACGGTATATCCTCTTCTGGTGGTATTGGTTTATTAAGAACTGTCTCAAAATGCTCTTTCCATCTATTTATAATATCTCCATCTTTGATCAATAAATTTCCTTCCCTGTCTCTAACTGATATTTCTTTGCGTTTACCAGCATTACCACTCAGTTCTCTAATCGATTCATATGCTATTCTTTGACTCTGTCCATCATTTTTGTTTATTAAGATTTCAGTCTCTGCAACCTTTTCATCCACACATCTTCTTTTATCTCTCCTAGCTAACCTTCTTACTTCTGAATTCAAACTCCAGTACGCAGCTCTTTCTAATTCAATCTCTCGTTCATCAACGCATTGCATCTCACTCCTCAATTTAGCCTCACCTCTCTTTTTTATCATATCCCGCGTTTCCTCTGATATCCATTTCTTTCTCCTGAATCTATGTCTCCTTCCAATTGTACATTCAGCAGTCTCATGCAAAACTTTGTTCACATCCTCCCACATCTCATCTACACTTCTCTCCCCCTCTTCCAACGTTTCCAACACCAAAAACCTATTTCTGCATTCTAATCTGAATTCCTCCTTTTCTTCTCCTTCCCTTCTAAGCTTAATAATATCGTATCTACCAACACCAGATTTTTCCTTCTTCTGATTTTTAAGTTTAAACCTTATTTTTGCAATGCTGAGTTGATGGTCACTACCAATATCCGCTCTCCGTTTAACATGAACATCTAGCAGAGAACTTCTATGCCTCCTACTGATAACGATGTGATCAATCTGATTTTTATATTTTCCACACGGCGACACCCAAGTTGTCTTGTGTATATTGCAATGCTGAAAGAGTGTGCCCCCGATGACTAAGTCATTTGCTAGACAGAAGCTTCCAAACCTCACTCCGTTTTCACTCATCCTACTACCAACTCCCATCTTACCCATACATGCCTCAAATCCCTCATTTGAACAGCCCATTACTGCATTAAAGTCTCCAACGCAGATCAAAACACCATGTCTAGGTACCCTTCCTACTCCTTCTTGCAACTTTTCATAAAATGTGTCTTTCCTTTCAACGAGTGCATCATTAGTAGGTGCATAACACACAAACAGACTGATGTTGCCATGATTATATATATATATAATATCTATCTATCTATCTATCTACCTATCTATATCTATCTATCTATCTATCTATCTATCTATCTATCTATATAGATAGATAGATAGATAGATAGGCTATATATACAATTTAATACGAAATGTTAATGCTTAGAGAAGTAAAAGTAAGCCTATGTGGAAAATGAACTAATTAAAAGTGAAGTAGCTAAAAGGTAATCTGCTGGTAAATAAATACAAAGACATAAAAGTTAGTTATTAAGGAAGATACAGTACATATTATTGGGATGGTGCTGTGTTTGTAACGGTCCCATCTGGCTCTGATGGGTACCAGCAGATTGTGGCAAAAACAGCTCGGTGTGGAGGGGGAGCTCATGGGATGCAATTGTTTATTGCGTGGGTTACTGGCTTTTTTTTTTTTCCTGGATCTGTTGGAGTCAGTGAACAAAAAGATCTGTGATAGAAGGTTCAGCTGGGTGAGAGCTTCATTGCAGTCGGTGAAGTGTGAGAAGAAAATGATTGCCATTGCCCATACTTGAACACTATCGAGTTTATTTCGTTGTGTGTAATATTGCCGGATGAGGACCAGACTGGAGAGACGTAACTCAGCTTGGGAAGAATGAACGTAACATACAAATGTGTAAAGTCCTGAATGAGAACATTTAATTTCTTAAGCATATGTAGTATGTGTAGTCTGTTGGAAGCAGCAGAGATGGTTGAATATGTGTGAGTGCACCAATGAAGTTTTTCGTCAGTGTGGATGCCTAGTAGTTTTGAGGTGTGCACTATATCCACGGTGTGGTCTCTGAGTTTGAGTGTTTGGGGTGGGGTAGGTGCTATGATTAGGTCAAAATTCATGACTACTGTTTTGTTGCTGTTAATGGTAATGTGGTGGTCACGTGTCCAGACCTGGAGACTATCTAGGTTGTTTTGAAGGAGAGTGTAGCCTGGTGCAGTATTAATGATGGTTGTAGCAATGATGGAGCCGTCGACGTACTTCCAACGTTGGTGTGTGTCTTGTAGGGCGTCATTTACAAACAGAAGGAAGAACAATAGTCCTGATCGTGTGCCCTGAGGGACACCACTCGAGAGATTTTAAAAGCTGGAGATGGTACCCCTAAATCATAAAGACCTCTTGGCCATTATTCAGGAAATATGCCAACCAGGAGACGAGCCTTTCTCTAAGATCTAGATGTACAACTTTGGCGATTATGTTTGCGTGATCTACTAGCTCAGTGGTATTGGTAAAGTCATCTAAAACTGCTGCAACTGATGTTTTGCGTTTATCTAGATTTTTTTTGCGTAAAATCAAGAAAACTGGTCAGGTAGTGAACGGTAAATGATGCTCTCACATTGCCGTACTGGTGTATGTCAATTTTCCTTGATGTGTCCGAGTAGGTCCAGTCTGCAGCAAAGCTCTCGCAGAACAGACTAGGGATAGTTGTAATGGCCATGGGTCATAGGTCATTAAGGGAGTTTTGGAGTGGGGGATTTAGGAACTGGTGTAATGTAAGAAATTTCTACATGTCTAGGAACTTAGACTTTTGAAAAGAAGCATTGATGATAGACGTAAGAGTTTTAGCAAGTTCGATGGAAAATTCCTTATAGAGGCGGAATGGTAAGTCTAGGGGGGTTTGGAAGAGCGTTTAAGTTTCTAATTCTGAAGGCGGAAGGCGACTTTGTGTTCGCAAATAGTTATGGGTAGTTTGCAGGCGGGGAGGTATGTTGGAAGCAGACTGTAGTAAACTTCAGGTAACTTCTGGTATATAGTGGCAAAGCGGTTGTTAATAGTTTTAGTTGCTTGGATGTTTGACTAGTTGGCAACACAAGAAGAAGGAGGATTGATTGTTAAGACCACACAGCTGTTTCAGCTTGCCATACCATTGCTTACACTGATGTGTTATAAGTGCTGAAGTTTATTAGGATACCTTGATCTTTTGGCAGCTATTACTTCTCTAATGACTTTGTTTCTTAACGATTTTTAATGAACGGTGTTCCTTGTGCAGGTAGCCTCACTACGTTGCTGTTATAGTAAGACGTTTAATGCGGTTGGTGATCCATGATGCGTCAGAGGGATGAATTTGCACACCTTTTTCTGGAAAAAAGTGACAAAAGGCCCCAGTAATGCTATTGTCATAGTTGATCCAATTGGTGTTCACATCTCAAACTGTGGTGACTTCTACCCGAGGGTAATACACATTCCAATTGACAAAGATACACACTGCTGAGTCAGTTAGGGGTCTATAAATTAGCGTGCTGGGTTCCTGATCATGTGGAAGGGTGGGTTTCGCGGACCAAAGGATCTAGGTATTGTTCCATCGTCTAAAAGGGGATAAAGGTACCAGTGATAGAAAAAAGGTAGGGCATATCAGTCGGTATTAAGTCTAACATGTTGTTGCCATGTGTTGGAAAGATCAAACTTTGTGTTACCTGGAGGTGTGCTTCAATGTCTATCGTGTCAGTTTCATTAAAATCACCACATGTGAGAAGCTTGAAAGAAGGATACTTGTTTTGACATAATATGAAGTCTGGATGAAATGCTGGAGAAGTAGGTTACGAGTGGGTCCTTGGGATGTAATACAGCAAGAAACTAACGATGGAGGCCACATGACAGGAATGGGAGGGCTATGACACAAGTAGCCACAATGCTTCCGCTCTCGCAGGGTTATTGATGGTCAGGAGTGATGGACGAAGATTATCCCGGCAGAAAATGATGACTCTGCCAACTCGTCGCTCAGAGTGAAGCTGATAGATGAGGCTGTAGTTCGTGATGCCGATAGTTTCAGGGAGAATTTGCCAGACATTAGTAATGAAGGAAATTCTAGGTGAGCTGGATTATATTCCTGTAATAATTTCATCTAGTTTATTGAAGAGTGAAGTGACATTAGACAGTAACAGACGGATGCTGATACCATATGCATGGAATTTCGATGCGTCTGTATGATCTGGAATTTAAAGGTTTAGGGATACTGTTACTGGTGGTCAACACACTGATTTTCTGCTGAAAATTCCGACCGCGTTTATTTCCTCTTGCATGAAATAAGTGCACAGAATTCAGTTTACTGATCACATTGGGTGGTGGATAGACGACACCTTTCTCAGGCTGGACAACCGGTGGCGGGTGTAAGCAGTGCTGATCATGTAAACAATCCTGGTCGTGGCGGTCATGGGCGGACAGCACTGGAGTTTCCAATACATGGTAAGAGTAACCAACAAAATCGCCAACAGCAGACTTCTCTGTTGTCCCGACATGTGTGTAGCACTATAAATGTAAAGGAATTAGAAGGTTTAGATAAAAAATAGAGGTCGAACTAAATTAGGACCAACAGACTGGTCAAGACTGCCCGGTAGCGCCAGCTTCCACATCTGACGTCGACAGCAGTCAGACTTTCTGGACGGGTTCATGGCAAGGCAAGAATATATGATTAAGGTTTTGTAAACAGTTAATTTAAGGTTACAGAGGAAGGTAAAAAATATCAACTTTTTATGACAAGGTCAACTTAAACAGGATTGATATGATTTAGATCAAACTTTGTGGGAGGGTTCAGAGTAATTTCGATCTTGAGAGCAATCAATGTAGGATAGTGTCACAAGGCAAAGTTAAACACCCAGCCCTTAGACCTGTTGGTAGTCGTGAGAGTATTGCAGTCTTTGAGTGTTTCCTCTAGTTTCAGTGTTGTTACGAAAAGTAATCTACTTTATTATTACAACATTGTTCATTTTTGTTCCTGCTGCCGTCAGATGACATTATTTAGTTGAAAGGAGGCCTCTTATGCTGTTGGGACTAACGGCAATACGTTTTAACCCATTCTGCACAAAGGTGTAATTTTTTATTCCTGCAACCGTCATACTACTTTCCTCGGTTCGGAGATTTTTTTTTTTTTTTTAGGTCTGACTTCGCTATGAGTGTGGCATGCCGGTTACTTGGTTCTGTTTGATTGAATTGGTTGTTTTTATGTCACTGCTTGGTTAAATTATTATACATTTTTCATTTATTATATTATCAAATTAGTAGTTTTGCCTGGATGGGTAGAAAGTAATGTTTAGACACTGCTTTCTTTTGTGGTTAGATAATTTCTGATTATGGCTAGACGAATAAAGTTGCTTTGAATGTGATTAACTGTATGCATCGATGAGTTATGACTGTGACTGGAAGTTTAAAATGAATTCTTTGGTTTGTGACAGATTAGTTTCTGACTGAAACTGGATGGGTTGAAGGATTTGTTCAAACCGCTATTTCTTTAGGCAATGGTTTGGGTCCAACTGGGAATGTATGATTGGACAGTTTGCATCCAGTCAGTAGTTAACTTGCCTCTGATTATGGTTTGGTGGATGACTGTCCCCGAGTGTGAGTTAATGGGTGCAATGAGATGCTGAGATTATAACTGGTTGAGTGGTTGCGTGGTTCTGATTGTCGATCGGCTGCGAGACTGAAGTGATTGTTCTGTGCGAATGTTTTGAATGGGTTGTTTTGATTGTGAATGCTTTTGCCTGTGTGATTAGTGCTTTTCTTTCTGAGCATGAGTCAGTACTTAGACTGAGGTGTGGCTGGGACTGAATAGTATAGCTGATTTTTTTATGTGATCGTATGTGTGGTTAAGCGAGTTTTGGTTGTTGCTGGAGAAGGGAATGAAAGAGGGGAGAGAAGAAAGGAGTTAATGAAAGACAGGTAAAGATGAATGGTAAGAGGGGAGGAAAAGAGAGGGTTGCGAGAGGAGGGAAGGACACAGGTGAGAGCGAACGGAAGGGGACGATTAGTTAAGTAAAAACGAGAGGGAACACAGCCCAAAAAATTAAGAAAAAAAAACAAAAAAAACAAAAGGAAGCAAAAATTATGCAGAGAGGGAAGGGAGAGAAGAAACTGAGAAATGTTAAATGATGTGAAACTGGGGAGGAATGGAGGAAGAAAATTTATCTATCTATCTATATACATACCTAGGCTGCTTCCCCCAAGGAAAGGGAGGTAGCCGAGCCAGGACGACACACTCCCAATATACGCATCCATTCAAAAAAATTCATTCGCATCTTAGCCCCACAGGGGAGAAGGGACAGATCCTCACCGCACCACACCGCCCGAAGGTCAACTGCGCAGTGCAATAGGAATGACAAAGGTGGTGAGAGAGAGAGAGAGAGAGAGAGAGAGAGAGAGAGAGAGAGACAGACAGACAGACAGACAGACAGACAGACAGAGAGACAGACAGACAGACAGACAGACGGACAGAGAGAGAGAGAGAGAGAGAGAGAGAGAGACAGACAGACAGACAGACAGACGGACAGAGAGAGAGAGAGAGAGAGAGAGAGAGAGACAGACAGACAGACAGACAGACAGACAGACAGACGGACAGAGAGAGAGAGAGAGAGAGAGGGGGGGAGGGAGGGAGGGGGAGGAGGGGGCATGAAGGGATGTAAAGGAGTGCAAACGAGTACAAAAGTGAGCTGACGTTTCGTAAACTGTTCTATTCGTCAGTGACCTTTGGTGGAATCGAACCTTGTCCATTCATAACCCAATTACTTTATCTTTCGCTTATGAACACACTTATAACAGAGTCCACCTCATCACGGCACTCACTTCATCCATCCAGCCATGATGCTTAGGTGCACCTGGCAACGCCCGCGGAAAAAAAAAAAAATCTGCTGTCTATCAACGAGCCACCATGTTCTACATGACTATCTCCTTACCGCAAGTGATACACAGTCCATTCTTTTATCATTACTTAGTATCATCTTTGTCTTTTTCCTGAAAGATAACATTACCACGTCTGCAAAATCTCTTCGGAATTCTTAATTCTGCTTGTAGAACTGACTTCATGATTTCTTTAACCCTGTGCATTGCTGGCTTTTCGCAATGGCCCAGCTGGCCTCCGTGTCGAGTAAATCAGAAGTATGATTTTGCTCATCATAAGCAGTAATTTCTACATGTCATGGTGTTATATTTTGTTCATCTCTGTTACCGTCGCGTTACTAACTCATTCCAGTCTTTTTCTCTCACCCCTTTCACCCCCAACCTCTCTCACCACTTGCAATTTCGCCACACTTCTACTTTTTTCTCAGCTCTCTCCATCCGCCCAGTCCTATCCCTTTCCACTTTCTGAAATCATCCCTTCCCTCTGGGTTCTCCCTTTCACCCTTTCTCAGCATTCATCTGCTAAGCCTACTTCTTCCATCTCCTCTCATTCCTCTCCTTTTCTCCAACTCCAACCGTCTTTCACCCTCACCTTTCATCCTTTTGCTTAAATTCCTTTTCCTTGCTTTCGCCTTCCTCCCGCCTCATCTTCCTTTTCTTTCCCATATTGATCCTCTGTCACTCACCTCTTTTCATCATTCTTTACCGTCCTCTCCCCTTCCCTCTCGTCATCTGTCCTTCCTCCTTTATCGTTCGTGTTTCCTTCCTGTTCCCTTCGTTCTCACACCCCGTCACTCTCTCTTCTCTCTCTCACTTGCTTCAAATAAACCTCACTGTTCTTCAGCCTCTGCATGTCATACTCAACTCTCAGTCTCTCTGGATCTAGCTATTTTATCTATCTATCTGTCTATCTGATATACACACACACACACACACACACACACACACACACACACACACACACACACACACACACACACACACACACACACACACACACACACACACACATTTCTCTCTCTCTCTCTCTCTCTCTCTCTCTCTCTCTCTCTCTCTCACACACACACACACACACACACACACACACACACCTTACCCTCTTTCACACCCCATTTGTCCACTTCACGCGCTTCATTACCCTCCCTCATAGGCCGTTGTCGCTTCTCACATTCCCTCTCTTCCCTCATATCCCCAACCCCAGCCCCACCCTCTAGCAGACTCATATGCCTTTTACCCCTACCCCATTATACTGCAGTCTTCCCCTTAGCCTTCTCTCATACTCTTCTCTTCCCTTGTCTTTCTCCCTCCTCCAACTCTCTTCTCAGGCACCCCTTCTTGTTCTCGCACCCTCTCATATCCGCCTCTCGTTTCCCTCACATCGCCTTCTCATCTCTTCCATCCCTGTCTCATTTTCCTCTCATCCCTCCTACATTTCCCTTTGCTCTGTCGCATTTTCGTTTCACCTTACTCACATCTCACTCTCCCCTTTACCATACATCTCTAACCCCTCTCACATTCTTCTCTCATCCCTCTCACATCGCATCACAACATCACCCCTTTCACAGGTCTACTCTCCAGTCCCCGTTCCCCTCCCCCCTACACACACGCAATTCCTTCCCAGCCAAACGCTGCCAAGTTACAGCATCGAGGACTAATTCTTTTTTTTTTTTAATATAAAATGAAAACCAGTGACTGGGAGCCACCAAAAAAATGTCTTCCTCAGAGAAATTTCAACAAATGACAGCGATGGTCAAACATCGATCAATTTGAGATTCTTCAGACACATTGCATAAAAATGAACGTCATACGCGGAGGGAAACATAGAATGTGGAAGACAGTTCTAGAATTATCCAGTTGAATGTATGAAGGACTGAAAGAGTAGGTTAAATCTTCGATGAGAGGCACAACCAAGAAGCATGCAAGAAGCACTTGCCAGGGCTCAGGAATTTGAGTCCTATGTCAGGTCCAGTACATGCAGCTTGCAGTTAGGACGAAGTACAGTGTTCAAGGCAAGACAGGGGCAGGTACGTGAAGCAAAGAAATTCGATTGAAGCTGCTGGAATTGTGAAAAGCCAGGGCATAGGAAAGAGGGCAACTACAAGTGGAACAGTAGAAGATCGAAAGAGGTTGCTGCTTCTGTGGGAAGCCAGGACACAGGAAGTAAGACTGCTACAAATGGAAGATGTAGCAAGAACAGAACTATGATTGCAACAAAAGGGTGTTGGACATATGGTGAGGTGGGACACTGCAGTTAAGATTGTCCAAAGGAGAAGAACAATTTGAAGAAGGCTGCCAAAGACGAGAAAGAAGCGGGTAAATTAGTAAAGTCAGGTGACAAGGGGCAACAACTAGTCGGTTTTTTCCAAGTAGCCCCACCACCGAGAAACTGCAAGAGAACTTTGACTGATAGTGTGCGAGCTGACGAAAGGATAGACGGCAAGAGGTATTCCCTGGTGATCGATTCAGGCTCAGAGTAGACTTTTTTGAGGCCTGATGTGTTACATCATCGGTATCTGCCTGAGTCATCAGAACAATTAAAACGTAACTTGGCGTCGGGTAGAACTGAAGAAACCCTTGGATGTCTGGATTGTAAGTGGCAAGGCAAGAGACTACATTTCTAGTCTACGTGGCTGAGGCTGACATGGAGGATCCTTGCCTTCTTGCTTTGGACTATCTGATGTCCATGGGATTTGAGTTGGACTTCTGCTCCATGAACCTCAAGGTCCAAGGAAAGTTCATTCCTGTCATGGCAGTGAGACATACCAGTTCTGGTGGTGAAGTGAGGGCACTGCACACTTCAGTGATACCCCCAAGATCAGAACTACTACTCCAGTGTACGGTGAGTGGCTCATTTGACAGCTGTCCAGGGATGGTGGACCCTGATGGATGGTGCAGGACGAAGGCTGGAGTGATGATGGGGAGGACTTTGATGGAAACAGGCACTGGCGAGGTGCCAGTTATGGTGGCCAATTTCTTACATGGGACACAGAACATCGATGAGGGGGAGACAGTAGGATTGCCAGGCAGTGGACCCTGAGTGGCATCCGTGGAAGGCCTGTAGAAGGAGTGTAATCAGAGAAGATGGGAATCTGCCAGACACATACATGACCTGCTTTTCAGGAGTTGGCAGCACTTGGATGACTCGCAAGTGCTGTAGTTAAGGCAACTGCTAGAGAAGTTTGCTGATGTCTTTTCCACCGGTGACCTTGAACTGGGATGCACAGATCTGGTATAGCATAGTATCGACACCAGGGATCACCACCTGATTAGACCGCTAGCTCAGGGGATGACGCCAGCTCAATGGCAAGAAAGGGAGAAGGTGATGGAGAATCCTCAAAATCAGGAAGTGACAGAAAAGTCCACAGTTGTTCTGGCAAGTAAGAAGGATGACTCAGTAAAGTGTTGTGTGGATTATCGAGCCCTGAATGAAGTGACATTGAAGGATGTGTACCCCTTGCCTAGAACTGATAACATGCTGGATGCTCTGTCAGGTGACAAGGGGTTCTCCAACCTAGACATGAAAGCAGGATATCACCAAGTTAAGGTGGCTGAAAAGGACAAGAAAAGAGCAGCCGTATCATACAGGCGGGGTTTATGGCAGTTTGGAGTGATGCCATTAGGCCTATGCAATGCCCCAGCTACTTTTGAGCATCTCATGCATCGAGTATTGGAAGGCCTGCACTGGCAGACAGCTCTCATCTGTCTTGACGATCTAATTGTGTTTGAACAACTTTCAACCAGGAATTAGAGAGGTTGTCGGGGTTGTTTAACAGGACCTGAGCACCACACCTCAAGGTAAACCCCAAAAAGGAAGTGAAGTACCTGGGACACATTGTAGGTGAGGGTGGACTCCGTACTGATCCAGAGAATGTGGCAGCTGTGAAAAACTGGCCAGGTCCAACTTGTGTGAAGGAGCTACGGAGTTTCCTGAGAGTGTGTACCTATTATCGGCGTTTTGTCAAGAACGTTGCAAGGATAGCTGCACTTCTGCACATGTTGTTAGGAAAGAGACAGAAGTTTATGTGGACTCTAGTGACTCAGAAGGCCTTTGATGAATTCAAGCATGCATTTGCAAGCTCTCCACTGTTGCCGTACCCAAATCAGAGTCAGCAATTCATCTTCGACTGTGACACTAGTGACCATGGAAATGGTGGAGGCCTGTCGGAGAGGAAAGACGACAAAGAGTATGTGGTGGCATATTACAGCAAAAAAGCTCAGTCCACCAGAACGTAACTACTGTGTGACCTGTAAAGAGCTCTTGGCAGTGACGATGAGCCTTGACTTTTTCCACCCCAACTTGTATGGGTCATGCTTCATCATCAGGACAGACCATGCAGCACCCAAGTGACTGAAGACTTTAAAGAATCCGAAAGGACAATTGACACACTGGCTCAGGAAGCTTGACTAGCACAACTATGAGGTGCACCACCGTCCTGGGCAGGTACATGACAATGCTCACAGCCCGAGTTGTCAGCCTTGGAACCCAGCTTGCAAGCAGTGTACTAGGAAAGAAGAGCGAAGCAAGAAATGCAGCCATACTGCAGTGACAGGGACAGTGTCAGATGAAGAAGACATGACGAGGATGCAGATGGAGGATACAAATTTACAAGCAGTGCTAGAGTGGATACTCCCTGTACTGTTGTTTGCAGATGATACTGTGTTGTTAAGTGAAGACGAAGGGGAGCTGCAATGCTTGGTGGCTGAGTTTGGGAGAGTGTGTAAGAAACGGAATCTAAAGATGAATGTAGGGAAGAGTAAAGTGATGGCCTTTGAGAGAGGTGAAGTCAGTGAATGTACAGTGAGGTTGGATGGTGAGGAAATGGAAAATGTGAGTACGTTTAAGTACTTGGGGAGTGTGATGAGTAAGGCTGGAAGTTTGGAGGGTGAAGTGCTTGAAAGGGTACAACAAGGAAGAAAGGTTGCTGGTTCCTTGAAAGCAGTGATAAGAAACAGGGAAGTGAGCATGGAAGTGAAAAAGTTACTACATGACAGTATTGTGATACCAAATCTAACATATGGAAGTGAAGCTTGGACGTTGTTGGAAGGACACAAGTCAAGCGTGAGTGCAGTGGAAATGAGTTATTTAAGAGGAGCCTGTTGAGTCGCATGGAGAGACAGGCTGACAAATGAGGATATAAAGAGCGTTGTGGTGTGGATGTGGATGTGATAGGAAGCGTTAGGAGGAACACACTGAGGTTGTTTGGCCAAGTGGAGAGGATGGAGGGTGAGAGACTGACGAGGAGAGTGTATATGAGTGAGGTGGAGGGGAGTGAGGGGGAGGCCGAGGATGAGATGGTGGGATGGAGTGGAGATGTATATGCGAGAGGGGGGTGTGAGTTGGAAGCAGGGCAGTGAAATGGAGGGGGACAGGTAGACGTGGAGGCGATTTGTTTGTGGCCACCCCGTATGGGATTGAGGCGTCTGACGATAGATAAATAGATAGATGGACACAGAGGCTGCAGCAGAGTACAATGTGATCATCTTGGGAAGAGGTTTCAAGTTCAGCCCTGTGACTAAGAGCTACTGGAGTCAGTGGAACCATCTTGATTTGAACAACGGACTACTGGAGTATCTGTGGGAGGCATCCGATGGCCTCAGCATGTATTGGCAAATGGTGGTTCCTAAGAAAATGAGGTCTGAGGTCTTAGAAATGTCTTATATCTAGATCACTAGTGGGCATCTGGGAGTGAAGAAAACTCAGTTGGCTGCAACAGAGGTTCTACTGAACTGGCATTCGTCAGGATGCTGAAGAGTGGTGTCGCGCCTGTGATATATGCTGTGCCAAGAAGGGGCCCATAAAACGTGGTTGCATCCCTCTTCAGGGGTACCGAGTGGGTGCACCAATGGAAAGAGCCACGGTGGGCATTGCTGGACCTCTGCCTTTGCTGAAAGAGGAAACCAGTATATTTGTGTTGCCTTGGACTACTTCACAAAGTGGCCAAAAGCCTATGCCAACCCCGATCAGGAAGCCTCATCTGTTGTGCATGTGTTGGTTGACCCGTTCTTCTGTCGTTTTGGGATGCCAAAAGAGTTACATTCAGACCAGAGTAGAAACTTCGAGTCTGCTGTATTCCGTGAGTGCTGCAAGTTACTGGGGATCCAGAAGACCAAGACGACCCCACTAAGGCCACAGTCAGATAGGATGGTGGAGAAGTTCAGTTAGACTCTGTGACAAGAACTGGCCAAGTACTCTGTATAGGGACAGATGGAAATGGACCAGAAATTACCTAAGGCATATCATTCTGCATTGCACGAGTCTACTGGCTACACCCCTGCAAAACTGATGTTGGGACACGAGTTACGATTGTCAGTAATGATCTCTTAATGGGATGACCACCTGGTGAAGAGCTGCCTATAGACACCTCCAGTTCTGCGAAGCATCTTCAGGAAAGACTGGCTGAGGTACATCACCAAGTTCGAGGAGTTCTGAAGTTTTCAGGTGAAGCAGTGAAGCATAGGTACATTGCCAAGGCAAGGGAGGTGGGCTTCAAGGATGATGACAGAGTTTGGCGTTACAATTCTCAGTGGAAGATTGGATAGTCATTAAAGTTGCAGAGCCCATGGGAAGGACCCTACAGTGTGAGGTACCACCTGTCAAATGGAACATACCAGATTTGGTGATGCAGGACGTCTCCCCCAAAGTTGGTACATGTAAATCGTCTGTGGCAGTACCATGGGCCAGGACAGTACAGCTGGGATGTCCCTGAGGAACTGTGCACACCAGTAGCCGATGATGTTGAGAAGGACCAAGGAGCTGAAGTACAAGAGGATGGTGACAGTTCCTATAAGGAAGAAGTGAATCAGGAAGAGGACCGAGTAATTCCAGGAGCTGTGGACTGTGAAGAGGAGCGGGGATGTCATCGGAAGTGGATTAGGAAAAGACCTGATAAGTGGAAGGACTATTTTGTGCATAGTTAAATGTTTAGTTTGGATTAGGGATTATGTTTCTATATTTTGTATAATTTTGTCGGGATGACAAAAGGACTAGGGAGGGAGAAGTGTTAGGAAGTGGCGTTTTCTGGTTAGGTTGTGCTAGAGTATTCCTGACGATTCTCTCATTTTCTGTTATGAGCCAGAGTTGCAAGTTAGCCTGCTGTTGTGAACAGAGGTATTTTTTAAAGTCTATCTATCTCTCTAATGCCAAACACCTTAATCCCGTAAGGGGTGGCCACAAACAAATGGCCTCCATGTCGCCATGTCACCCGCCATTTCACTGCGCTGCTCCCAGCTCACACCCCCTTCTCTCATATACCTCTCCACTCCATCCCTCCATCTCATCCTTGGCATTCCCTCCCTCTCTCTCCCTCCACCTCACTCACATACACTCTCCTCGTCAGACTCTCACTCTCCATCATCTCCACATGGCCAAACCACCTCAATGTGTTTCTCCTAACGCTTCCTATCACATCCACATCCACACCACAATGCTCCTTCATTTCCTCATTTGTCAGTCTGTCTCCATGTGACTCCACTGGCTCCTCTCAAATAACTCATTTCCACTGCTCTCACTCTTGGCTTCTGTCCCTCCAACAAGGTCCAAGCTTCACTTCCATACGTTAGAGTTGGTATCACAATACTGTCATGTAGTAACTTTTTCACTTCCATGCTCACTTCCGTGTTTCTTATCACTGTTTTCAATGAACCAGCAACCTTTCTTCCCCGTTGCACCCGTTCAAGCACTTCTCTCTCCAAACGTCCATCCTTACTCATCACACTACCCAAGCACTTAAATGCACTCACATTTTCCATTTCCTCCTCATCCAATCTCACTGCACATTAACTGACTTCACTTCTCTCGAAGACCATAACTTTACTCTTCCCTACATTCACCTATAGATTCCGTTTCTTACACACTCTCCCAGACTCATCCACCAAGCCTTGCAGCTCCACTTCGTCTTCACTTAACAACACAGTACTATCTGCAGACAACAGTACAGGTGATTTCCAAACACTGCCCTCTCTCATTACGGTCAATCTAACATCCACTACTCTACCTTGTATCTCTTTTATAACCCCATCCATATACAGATTGAACAGCCATGGAGACATGTCATATCTCTGTTTCAATCCAACCTTCAAGTAGAAAAATTCACTCAGTTCACTATCCACACGGACTGGAGCCGTAGCACCGTCATACATACTCTTCACAGCATTCAACAACTTCCCATCGACTGTACTCCATATATTCTTAATACTTTTCACAATCCTTGTCTATCCACCCTGTCATATGCTTTCTCCAAATCCATGAAGGCTGCATGCAACTTCTTAACCTTCTCTAGAAACGTTTCCACTAAAGATCTAAGAATGAACATCTGATCTACACAACCTGTTCCCTTCCTAAAACCTCCTTGTTCTTCTCCAACTAATTCCTCTGTTATTTCCCTAACTCTATCAGTAAATATCCTACCATTTATACTTTCTATTGCACTAAGAAGACAAATGGCCCGATGATTACCACACACTTCTCCCTCCCCCCCCTTTTTTTTTTTTTGTACGTGGGAATAATTATACCTGACTTCCAATCCTCCGGGACTTTACCCTCCTCATGCAATAATTTTTATTCTTTTTTGCTTTATGATGTTTTATTTGGGTGTTTGTTAAATTGTGTAATCTGATTTCAGTTTCTATGATAAACCATTGAACGTGCTGCATAGGGTAAGAACACCGGAAATAGAATTGTTGTTGCTAGGAGCAGGCACCAGAACATTCTAGAATGTTTTGGAAGCAGTGAAGCTTATAAAAGGATAGGGGAGAGACTAAAGGAGTTTCAGTTCAGTTTAGTTTGACTTGTGGCCTTGCGAATTTAGTGTAGGTCTGGTATTAGTGAGATCTGTGCAGTGTAGTTGATGAGCATACGGTGTAATTACTTTGTAAGTCAAGACAATGAACGTGAGAAGCCTGTATTATTACACCTGAGATGGTCTTGTATACTGTACATTGAAAGGCAGACCCCATGAAGAACGATTCACTGGGTGACGTCCTTCCTATACTGAACTGCTGCTCTTTGAGGTTATGGCAGCGTGGGACGTGAATGTAATAATATTGTTTAGCCCTGAATTTATTTAAATGGGGTTTTAAGTCAGAAATTTATCCATGGGACATAAATTTTATTACTGTGTATCAGTCTACAACATTCCTTGGTAAACTGGTCCATAGGTTGATGACTCTATCAAAGAATGTGTTTAGTTCCATCTGACTGGAGACGTTTGCATATAATTTCATAATAATTATCCCCCAGTGTAAAGTGACAATACTGATGTGAAGTTCTTACAGTATACGTCACCATATTGCCATTTCCTTTAAACTGTGTGTGTACTTGAATGAGACTGATGTGGTAACCTACCCATTGATAAGTTAAATAGATGTAGTTCTATACGTTCCTTATATGGTTTGTTTTGTAATCTGGGTGTCATTTTATTTACTCTTCCCTGTACTGTCCTCAATTTGTCTGTGTGTCTCTAGCAGTAATGTGACCAAACTTCATACATTAATCTACTGTAGATGTGAATGCACTAGGGACTTATACAAGGTAAGGACGAAATACCGTGATTTGACCTCAGATGTTCTTCGCATATATTCAGCTAGTTTGTTAGCTTTTCTAAATGTGTCCATGCACTGCTGACTTGGCTTTAAACAATTTTTCTATTTTTTGTTTTTCCTTGATTCACTTTCAAGAGCTGAGTATTAGTCTTAGAATAGGTACATTTTTAATTTTCACTACCTATCATTAGAACTTTGTATAGTCAGTATTAAAATCCATTTGTCATGTTTGAGCCCAGCTGAGCAGGTTATAAAGATCTCTTTGAATCATCAGTCTATGATTGTGGGTGTCTGCTGTTACCGATCTTCGTATCAATGCGCATTTGGCAGTTTGACAACTTAAACCTTCATCTATTAGACCGGGCTAGAAATCGTTAGACGTTGTCTTTAACATACAGTAGTTTCATGACTGTTTCTAGCCTTTTTTTTTTTTTTTGTGCTGAATCCACATATGGTGAGTGCCAGACAAAACTTTTAGCGTTTTTGTAAAAATGCAAAAATCCAAAATTACTGCCAGGAATCCTATGAAACACTGAGAATAAATCTAAATGATTATTAAAGCTGTAAATTATATTTTATATTTTTGTTGACAAAACAATCAGATAATATTACTAGGAATATGGCAATAGTGATTTATCCATACATGAAAAAAGGACACAAAGACTTTATATCGTAATGGTATCATATGACGGGTTATGAGTGTTCTGTTCTAGAAATCAATTCAACAAATTAATTCTGACAAAATATAATGTTTATAATACTATATTCACACAATATTTATTCAGACTCATTGCCACTGTCATTACTGCTGTCCGTGTTCAGTTTGAAAGGGCTTTGACAGCTTGCTTGGCCCCTGCATTTGCAGAAATCTGAGCATGGAAGGGTAATTTTTGTGCATGGACAGTGTATCGTTTTGCAGCCACTTTTGCAGTCACAGCCGACGAGATTAAGCACTTCATCTGGTGCAGCTAACTGTCCAGGCAGAGCATACTTTGGTCGCAATTCTTGTCCATTCATTTCGCAGCCATGCTGCAGATTGTCCAAGTCAGGCAGTGAAACTGTGCCTGCTGATTTTGACAAAGCTGTTTGGAAATGGGATCGCTCACAATGTAGCTTAACACGCAACATCCAGGCAGATTTTTCACCTATGACCTCCCCCAGTGCCGGCAGATTTTTTTGGCTAAAACCTCCATTTTTCATGAGAAACATCGAAAATTCAGAGAGAAAGTGATCAATTGAGGTTAGAAATGCCCAATACAGGTGACCCTACCCTTACTTGCTACTGTATTCTCTCAAGCCAGCCTCCAGAGAAGAGGTTTTCTCTGAATAGGTAGATAGTTATTTATTTGGTACGAATTTGTATGTAATACAAGAGTATATCGGTTTTCACACAGTAATATAGGTGACAAAAGCGTTGTTTCACTCACCAAACACATCAACATACCGCATCTTTTTTGGCGACATTACCTGCTCATCACTCATGCATGTTTCTTCCTTTAATGCCAATTTGTCCTCCATATTGTCATTGACTGGGGAATCACTCTCGCCTTGAACTTTGTACCATGGCACATGTCTTTACTGGCCAGGTCACTGGTAACAGGCGAGCTGCTGAGACAATGGCGTGTGGGGGTAGAGGGAGAAGTCACGGGGGGTAAGGCATTGTCTCCACCTGGCCTCGGGTAGAGGAAGATGTCCAGCATATACATATAAAAAAAATCACACGTGAAATTTGAAAAATGTGCAAATGATTGACCTTGCAATTGCAGCTCATTTATAAACATCAACGGGAGTCACAGTGACAAAACGTCCAGGCGCATATGTATGCCAATGGGACACGGTGGGTTAAATGCACCTTGACTAAGTGGAAGGCTGCTCAACTTTGGTGGTACATATTATTTACCAGCAACTTTTCTCTTGAAAATTAGCCCGCATGTGGCCTAGTGATATCTCTGGCTCCTGCACAAAAATAACATGGCTACAAATTTCAAACAAGAGCTAGTGACGTCATCTGGTGATGCTGCAACATCACCTAGAAGGAGCAAACCAGTGAACGTTTCAAGCTTTTTGAACACAGGTGCCATGCCAATACCAGCAAATGAAGAGACTGCATCTCATCCAGTTAGGGCATGAGCTCCAAGAAGGTTACAGATGACTGCAGCATGCTTGCTGACCACCTCATTTACATTGATGACAGTGTGCTTTCCAGACAATGACTCCATGGTTACCTCAACTGTAGTTGGCAAGTCATTGGTTCGTGCATGCAGGTGATGTGCAAGGATAAGAAGCATAGCAGTTTTCATAGTGTCTGGTTCTGATGGTGTCATGTCCAAAAAAGGTGCATAAGCAAAACTTGTTTTTTGGCCAGGTTGTTGACCTCTTTCCCTAGCACGTTCTATATTGAAACCAGTATATTCTGGACACAAACTGTCAGTTGTAACCTGCTTGAAGAATTTCATATCTTCAACCAAAACTCTGTTTAGAGACACATGCCTGCTGGCCAAAAAGGCAACAGTAGGAACAACCCTACATCTGTAATGCTCTGGCATTTCAGGCTTCTTGTTTCCATGATAATACTTTACGTTCACCTCTTCCAGTCTCAAGCAAGAGGCCTTTGTTTCATCCCATTTAAGGCGTTCAATTGTGCGAATGTCAGGTATACCATGGGTCTGATCAGGCCTTGACTTCCCATTCTGAGTCATGATCATAGCCAACCCATGGGTTGCTTTCTGTCAATTTTGGAAGGAAATGTATCGAAGTTGTCAGCGACAACTTGGACCAGTCCATTTGTACTGTCATATGGCGCTAGTTCTCGAGGAGCTTTGGCCATTGATCTAGCAGCAGAAATTCTGAAATTCCGAAGTTCATTGTAAGAGGATGTAACACCAAATTTAGATGATTGATCAACTAGGTTTCAGTGTTGGTTCAACAGTACACTCAAAGATATCTGTACTGTAGGTGTGTTGCTTGACCAGTCGCAACACGTGTTACAATGTTGCCAAACATTCCTGCTTCCAGTGTGCAACCAAGCTTAGGTGATATTGCTGCAAGAATTCACAAGAGCATTTGGCTACAATCACTAATAACATCAGACATTGATATGCGGGTGTAATAACATTTCATGTTAGGTTTCTGGCATTCTGCTCTAATGTTTTTGGCCAGACCTGAGGTCACTGTTACATTGCATTCATCCTCAGTGTCATCTACAATATTTTTTTTTCTTTATGCGAGGAAGAAGGAACCAAAGGCTAGGAGCCCACAAAACAGTTCCTTCCAAGGAAAAAAACAAAAACAATACAAACGAGAGCCAAATTCAAGATCCGATCTTTTTGAGATGCCTGGGCACACTACGTTTGAAAGACTGGAGATCATAGGGCAGGAAATACAGACAGAGGGAGACAGTTCCAGAGTTGACCGGTTGGTTAAATGAAGGACTGGGAGTAATGATAAACTCTTGCATTAGAGAGTTGGACAGAAAAGAGATGAGAGTTTGCTGCTAAATGGGTGCTACGCACCCATCATAGAAATGCAGGGATGCAAGCAGACAGTTCAAAGGAGCAGTGACCATGGAAGTAGTGACAGAAAAGAGATAAAGAGGCAAGAGTGCGGTGAAGAGACGGAGGTTGAAGGAAGCTAGTAAGAGGAGGAGAGTTAATGAGATGAAAAGTGTTGGACTTCACGCTATTGAGAAGAGCTGTATGTGGGGAGCCTCCCCACACATGAGAGTTGTAGTCTACACAAGGGCGAATAAAACCCATGTATAAAGTCAACAGCTGTACAGGGGTAAAGAAGGTATGGAGTCGGCTTAGCACATCTAATATCTTGGAAGCAGATTTTACAAGAGATGTAATATGATCTTTCAAGATAAATCCCGAGTGAATGGAACCCCAAGCATGTTCAAGGATGATGCAGGATTGAGCTGGATATTATTAAACATTAGTGGGTACTCCTTTGGAAGATTTTGTCAGGTTGATAGATGTAAAAACTGAGTCTTTGATGCATTAAAAACAAGATTATTTTTACCCCAGTCAGAGATACGAGCAAAGTCAGACATTAGGAGTGCCATAGCCTCATCCCTTGTTTGTTGAAGTAACTGCTGAGATGGACGTTGCAGGAACCGAATGGAAAGGTGAAAGGTGGAGTCATCAGCGTACAAGTGGACAGGGTTAGATGAACAGCTTAGAAGATCATTGATGAATAAAAGGAAGAGAGTTGATGATAGGACAGAGCCCTGAGGAACACAACTGCTGATTGATTTAGGAGAAGAACGATAGCCGTCTACAACAGCGGCTATAGAAGGACCAGAAAGGAAGCTATAAATGAAGGCACAGATAGAAGGATAGAAACTGTAAGAGGGCAGTTTGGAATGAAAAGATTTATGCCAGACTCTATCAAAAAACCTTTGAGATGTCAAGTGCAATGGCAAAGCTTTCACCAAAGTCCCGAAAGGAGGATGACCAAGAGTCTGAAAGGTAGGTGAGAAGATCGCCAGTGGAGCATCCCTGACGGAACCCATACTGATGTTCAGAAAGAAAGTTGTGATAGGAAAGACGATTTAAAATTATTCTGTTAAGAATAAACTCAAAAACTTTTGAGACCCAGGATATTAAATTGGACGACAGCTAGAGGGTTGGGAATGGTCACCCTTCTTTAGGACTGGCTAAATGAGAGCAAACTTTCAGCAAGGAGGAAAGGTACAAGTTGAAAGACAAAGGCGAAAGTGTTTACCTAGGCAGGGTGTAAGCACAGAAGCACAGTTCTTAAGGACAACAGGAGGGACTCCATAATGCCCATATGCCTTCTTAGTATTGCGGCCAGTGATGGCAGAAAATACATCAGCTGATGAAACTTTAATGTCAGCAATGCGGAAGTCAGAGGCATGAAGTGATGGAGGAACAGCACCGGAATTGTCTAAGGTGGAGCTGGAGGAGAATGTCTGAGCGAAGAGATCTGCTTTATCAGCAGAAAAAATAGCTACAGTGCCATCAGAGTAGAAAAGAGGAGGACGGATGATGAGGTAAAGATGTTAGAAAGGTTTTTGGCAAGGAACCAGAAGGAGCAGAAAGAATTCGAGTTGGAGAGTTGAGAGCATTTAGTACGGATGAAATTATTTTTAGCAGAGTGAAGAACAGACTTAGCACGATTCCGGGCAGAAATATAAACAAGATGTGATTTGCAGGTGGGTTGGCTCTGGTACCTTTTATAGGCCCTCTCCTTGTTGCTGACAGCATTAGAACAAGCGTGATTAAACCAAGGCTTTCTTGCATCAGTCAAAGGTCATGAGAAAGGAATGTATGCTTCCATGCCCAAGAGAATAACGTTTGTAAAGCGCAAGTCGCATTCAGGTGGCTCCCAGCCATGGAAGCAATAATCATTCCAGGGAAAATCAAAGAAGTAATGCTTGAGGGCCTTCCAATCTGCAGCTCAAAAGTACAACAGTCGACGTTTCTTTGGAGGGTCGTCCACAGGCCGTACTGGAGCGATAGTACAGGTTAAGGTGATAAGGTTGTGATCAGAGAAGCCCAACGGAGAGAAAAGATTAACAGTGTAAGCAGAAGGATTAGTTGTAAGGAAGAGGTCATGTATGTTGGAGCTCTCTCCAAGGTGGTCACGGATACAGGTAGGGTGCTGTACAAGCTGCTGTAGGTCATTAAGGATAGAAAAGATGTAGGCTTGTTCACCAGGTGAATCAATGAAAGGAGAGGGGAGCCAAAGGTGGTGGTGAACAATGAAATCTCCTTGAATGGAGATTTCAGAGAAAGGAGAGGTGGATAGAATGTGTTCCATTGTAGAAGTAGGACAGTAGAAAAATTTTTGATAGTCATTAGAATTAGGGGATAAGTAAACAGTGCAGATATATTTAGTCAGAGAATGACAGGAGAGCCGAAGACAGAAAGTAGAGATTTCAGAAAAATCAGGTTCAGGAACACGAGAGCACGATAAGTCGTTGAGCACCTATACACAACATCCACCTCTGGCTTTGAAATGAATGTAGAGAAAGTAGGAGGATACAGAAAAGAGTTTGTTGTCAGTTGACTCAGACAGCTGAGTCTTTTAAAAAGAGAAGGTGAGGTTTAGAGGAGGAGAGGTTGTGTTCAACAGAAAGTTAGAGGAAAGGCCGTGAATGTTGCAGAAATGAAGTGAGTCAGACAGCAGATCCAGGCACCTCGTAAAGTCGTCACTGGGAGAGGGGCGGATAGTGGGGGCATTTATGGTTCCCCTCCCCGTGGGAACTCCGAGGCCTGGTTTAAGAGCGCCATTATCCTTTTTTTTATTATTACTTTGACAAGGAAATGTAGTGTCTACTGTACATGTAGTTTGGTGTTGACAGTTAGAGAAACATGCACTGGAGAGCATGCTGGCATACTTTCTGTGTTACTGAAACACTGAAAAAGTTCAGCAAAGGGGGATGGTCAGGATCTAGTCCCGAGGGCTGATGAAATGGGAGCTCCAGTTCTCCCTGTCACCAGCTTTCCACCCACTTTGGGAGTACTGCCCTGCTCGACTGGTACTACAGTCTCCTCCTGCCTTACCCCGAAACACGAAGGTTGATGCCACAGCAGGAAAGGACAGAACATACAGTTCAGGATGCAGTTTCTTGCTGACAGTCTTTAACAGGGAATGCCTTGAGTGCTGTGTTCCCCCTAGTTCAATATACAAATTATACAGATCAAAATTATTCCAGATGCGTTCTTTGTTTGTGACAATTTGTTTGACCAAATTGTCTAGTACACTGTTATCAGCATTAGAAGTGGACTCACTTCGACTGTTGGTGAAAAATTTAGCAAGATAGTCTTTGTTGTAATGGGCATCTGCTGCATGGAGATTGGTCAAAGCACATTTAACTCTGAATGTCACATCTCTTGCCTAGGCATCATTTCTTTTACTTGCTCACCTTAGAATGGCCTCTTTTGATGTGATCTTTCCAACATCAGCAGTTCTACATATATATGCTTCTCTCCAATGACTTGGATTCTATGCGGGGCATTCCACTTAGCGTTTCTGACCACAATACAAACAGTCTTCAAGGACGTTAAATGCATGACTTTCTCTCAGTCTTGTACAACTTGTGCCATCAGCTGGCTGCAATTTACGCCTTTTTAGAAATCTCTCTATATGATGCCTAGAGCAGTAAGTTCTGATGCAATTCTTGTGATATGTGAAATGTTTAACACATTCTGCAAGACTTTCACTCAAACCATCACCACGTTGACGACTCGCATCATGCAGACTCTGGATTCTTGAAGACTGGATAAGTTTCGCTCATTGCTGCCACATATTATGCAATCCATCACTGCAAGAAAGACAAAGACAAGTATTTACCAGCCTTGTAATCAGAATTCAATTTTGAATGCTACTGTAAATTATAGCATCTTTAGTTTTTAATAATATACAATAATGACCTATTTTGTAATAAGTAATAATGAAGTAAAATTAAATTAATTTTACAGAACTCCATACAAATTTGTCAACCTTGGCAGAGTTCTTGCTCTAGACAGGTCTAACAGGAGATAGCCAATGCCTTTTACCATGAATTTATATACCTTCTTTAAAGAGATGTCTACAAAAATGCTCAACTTGTATCGTCTGGCACTCATCACATTTGAAATCAGCAGGTCAAAATTGTGTATAACCAGTGTAATATATATATATATATATATATATATATATATATATATATATATATATATATATATATATATATATATATATATATATATATATATATCCAAGTGCAAGGTTCACTCAAAAATCGTACTGTCTAGCCCGGGCTATAGCCTAAATCTTCTGTAAAATTACTAACAGTATTGAACCAAAGATAGAACCTTGTGGCACTCCTGTTGTACCGTAACATTCATCCAGTCTTGCTCTTTCCAATTAATTACAACTCGTTCTTTACGTTCCATAAGCCATTTTTCAGTCCATCTAAATATATTGCCACTAATCCCATAGATGTTAAGTCTCTAAAGAATCCAATTATGTGGAGCTTTATCGACTGCTTTCTGAAAATCAAGATGTGTTACTGATTTAGTTTCATCACACATATGAATATACACAGGGGACAAGTAGGGTTCAGCAGTCAAGGATTTTTATTAAAGGTTGTGGCATAGCATTTTAGTCCCTCAACCATCAGGAACAGTATCCATGTACACAACCTTGGAAGTTAACTACTGTAAGCTGGGAATCCAAGATGGCATCCTAGATGGCTGTCATATCCTTAAATGTTCATAAATTGGTCATTATTTGCATAGTATCAAGTGTAATCCAGGTACTCTTTTTTTTTTTTTTTTTTTTTTTTTTTAAGTGGAGAAGGTATTCATTTTTAATAATTTCAAAGTAATTTTGACATATCACATTTATAAATTTTCATAAGATGGTCATCATTTGCACTAATTTCTAATGTAATTCATGTTCTTTAGGGTTTTCAAGAAGATCTTTTTTTTTAAATAATTTCAGTGAAATATGACACACATTTACTCGTAACTTCCATATGACAGTTGAACTGGAAACTGCTTTTATCTGATGTGTTTTTATAGAAATTCAGTGTCTTGTGACTGTCTTGTTACGTATCAGTACTATTGCTGAATAATTTATTCTTTACTATAATAAACTGAAAGTATTATTAACCCTAAAGAAGTTCATGAAGAATTAATTAATCTTATGTAGATTTTTCTCTAAAATTTCTGCTGCTTTATGATTGTGTTGTTGATGTTTCGATGCCATCTTCACCAGAATTACTGTTCCTTGGTAAGGAAAAATAGTTCTGATGAAGATGGTCTTACAGTCAGATAAATAAGGGAAATTTAAAAGGAAAATCAATATATGAAAGTACTATTTATTTACGTTACAACACGGCTTTTTATTTTTTAAGATGAATAATGGATGCTCCAACAGTCAAACAAGGAGGTATCTCCCTAAAACCTAACAAAAAAGGAAAATATGATGGTAGAGAATCTACCAAAAGTGTAGGCCTATAATCTGCTAAAAAGACAACAAAAACAATTTGTACATGTCCAGTCAGAAACATGGGAGAAACTCAGAGTAGCCATTCAGGCTACACAAGACTCAAATGCTATCTGTTTTAACTTTGACATTTATGAATCTGATTGACTGGAGGTCAAAGGGCCAAAATGGCCCTAAGATACATACTCGTATAAACAATTCTCAGTGAAGTTCTAGCTATGCAGTGGCTGTTCACCTGTGTTTTAATTGTTACAGAAGTCCAAGTATGAAGGAAGAAACAAGAAAGATGAGGACTGGTAAGCCAAAAACTGTAAAAATATCTGATGTGTCAGACCCACACGAAGCATCAGATCCTTCAGAGTACTTTACTTGCTCTACAAACATAGGACAGTTACTTGCCTAATTGTGTGGTAAATAGTGTCAATATTATCTCCATTCTTAAAGTTCTGGTAGCACCAAAACTTATCTGGGTGGTGGTTTCACTGAAGAAACACAGTAATGTTGCAAAGTGGAAGTGTAACTACAATACCTGCCCTTAAATCAACACATAAAGTGGCAGACACTCGGATTATTATGTATGCCCTGTATACTTTCCAAGTAGACAATGTTGATCAAGTTATTGTTCATTCAAGAGATACAGATGTTACTGTCCTCTGTATATACTGTATTATGACATCCACCATGTTGAATGATCATCCTGAACTTTAGGTCAAGACAGCAACAGACAATTACCTTCCCATACAGCCGAACAGCTGTTCGGCCAGATTGCCTAGGGAACAACTACTACTACTACTACCTTCTCATACATGACATAGCCAAAGCACTGCAACCACACAGATGTCTCTCACTTCCAATTGTTCGCAGTCTAAGTGGTAGGGATACCACCAGCAGTTCCTTTTTTACCAGCAAAAAGGGATGGTTAGCAACAAGAAAATTCAGCTGGATACTAAGGGAGATTTTGACAGTGACAGCAATGCTGTCATATCTGGAGATGCTATCAGTCAGGCCAAAAGTTACTTATCACCGTCTACACAAAGAATGCTGAAATGTCAGATGTCACTTTCAGTGAGACTCGCACTCAAAAACTTTTTAACCAACAAGACCACTCTTCTCAAGCCCCTTCCACCTACTGAGGATGCTTTTATGCAGCATCTAAAATGTTCCGCCTTGGTAACAATCACTGATAAGGCAGCATACATTGCAAAGCCTTGCAATCACTGATAAGACAGCATGCATTGCAAAGCCTTGCATTCCTTCGATGAATGATTATGGATGGACAGTAAAGCACGCAGAACACGCGGAACTTGTGCCAGTTCCAGTGACTGCATAATTGTGGCCACCAGAGATGTCTACTCCCCTTTCTTGTGGTTGCAGAAAATGTTATTTAAGATACTGTTCATGTACGAAACGGAATGTTCCATGTTATCTTGCCTGGAGAGGCCGTGGATTTCCAGAGAACTGTTCCACAGTTGAGTACTTCCAAGAAATTGAGGATAACTCTGACTCAGATTAGATTTCCTGTGAATGTTGTATTTCCTTTTTCTCTACAAGGGGATTATCTACATATTGTACTATTTCAGCATTAATTATATTAGTAGTTATTACTCTTGTGTTCTACCTCATTCACACAAAAAAATGCATTATGGTGTAAGGTGGAAATATTTAATTACTTGAATATTTTAAAAGGATAACATAAGAGCTTATATTAACGACATGTTCAATTATTGGCCTTTCTCTGATATGCTTTGTTTATACACCCACCAACTGTATTTCTGCTAAATTTCTCAGTCACAACAAGTATCTAAAATTTCTAATGAGAAAACAATTGTTTTTCATCCAATAAATCATTAATTTATAAAAAAATTTGTAGTTTTGAACATAAATAATCATTGTTGAAAATTCTAAAGACAATTAATCCAATACAAGTGGCCTTAAAAACATGAAGAAATATGATTACATAAGATTTATTTGACAAGTTATCATACAGTAAAATTAAAACGATCAGCAGCCATCTTCGATGCCATCTTGGATTCCCAGCTTACAGTAGTTGGTTTCCAAGGTTGTGCACATGGATATTGTTCCTGATGTTCCATGGATTTAAATGATGAGGCACAACATTTTATAACAACCTGTGTCTGGCTAACTAGAAAAAGTGAGTTTTGTCCCCTGGGTAATAATACTGAAAAAGATAAGGGAACATGTTAAACACAATTGCTTATTTCGGAATCAGTCCTGTGAGTCTTTGGTAAGGTTATTTTGTTCGAAATGCTTGACTAATTTATCTTCAATTATTGTTCCAAACAACTTGCATACAACTGATGTTAAGCTAGTTTGACAGTAGTCTCTTGGTTATGATTAATTTCCTTTTTTTTTTTTTGGTTATATTGCAGTTACATTTGGAAGTTTCCTGTCATTTGGTACAGTGCCACTCCATGCTAATACATTCAATATTTGTGGAAAGGGTTTCGATATTTCATTTCACTCTTCCTTTCAAATTCTGGAAGGTATATCATCAGGACCCGGCATTTTGTTTAAGTTAAGGATTGAAAAAATCTCTTACTGATCACATTGTCGCAAATTGTGATATCGATCTACATTATAAAAACAGTGATAAGGAAATTGAACATAAGTATTCTACTGTAAATATCGATGTAAAGAAATTATTGAAATTTTCGCCATATCAGTTTCATTGCCTTTATGCACTCTATACTGTAAAATTAACGGGCCTGTTGTTGGTGTTAATACATTCCTACTTCTGATGTCACTAAAGAATTCCTTCTGGTTTCATATACTGATATTAGGTATAATGTGCTCCAAGATTCCTTTTCTTTGCTTTATTAATTTTTTACAATTCGACGAATGCTGTAATATACCTTTTTATCGGTTTCATATGAGAAGCTCTGTATTTTAATGATCGAGTTTCTTTACTGAATGACAGTTCTTAATGTCATTAATCCAAATTATGGCTTAGAACGTTTTACAAGCCACCTATTCCGCATTGGTACATATACTGTACAGTAAGCAACAATAATCGTGTCGTGAAATTTGGTGAAAACATAAGCTAACGGGCTAAGCGTCTACATTCCGCCGTCTGTCATACGGACGGTTCATAATGTTTCACATTAAATCTTCGGACAAAACCGCGACACGACTACTGTTGCTCACTGTATATTGACTGTAGGTCTGAAAACGTCTCTTAATCTCAATAAAATCATCAGGAGGTAGCAAAAAAATAAATAAATAAATAAATGCGTCATCGGATTGGAGTAGTTACAGTATCTGGACTACAGACAGCACAACACTGTCTCTATTCGTCATAGCCGACACGAATTTTCCAACCGGCAAACTGTTATGTAGGGTATTTTGGTAAACGTCTTTCTGCCTTGAAGGATCGAATAAACAAGAAAACATCAACAAATTCGGATACCGAATGAAAAAACATTCTTTATGCCTTTGTACATTACGAAAACGTTTATGCCATAAACAGTTTTCCATTCATTTCATTTTTTGGGCAGACTGCATGTACAGTGAAATTTATAAAGTGATTTGCCAGCCAGACGCCATATATCCCAAACGGGGTGGTCAAGGGCTTAGAGTTAATTGTTTTACAGGGAGGGGCACTAATCCTCCACCAACCCCACTTGACACGTAGGGATGCCAACAGCATCTGGTGTTCCCAGGCGGTCACCCATCCAAGTACTAACCAGACCCAACGTTGCTTAACTTCGCTGATCGGATGGGAAGCCGTGTACTCAACGTGGTATGGTGATTTGACTGTCATTTAATACATCACCATCACTGGGGAAGCAAACTCCATGGGATGCAAAGCATCACTCACCCTGCGACTCCACCCATGCAGATCCCTTTGTGCCACCCTGCAGGCAACGACTCTTACATCCCTATATAGCTCTGGACATGAATAATCAACCTGTTGTAGCCACGAATTCGGTGGCCTTCTCCTTGGTCTCCATCTCAGGTTAACTCTCTCTCTCAGAGATCATGCATTAGTCAAGGTCAGCCTCAGGGAAGAGAGCCACATTCCCATATAAATGGAGTTGGCAATGACATATTATGTGGGTAATAGGCCTCGACTCAATTTCAAGGAGTACTTATTCATTATTTACCTCCTTGTATGTGCAGTATCCCATGATCCTGCGAAGGCACTTACTAAAGAGTCAGTTCACTGTTTCAAGTCACTGTTTAGTGTCTATATCTCACAGCCATAAAGTATGAGAGGGAGCCTTGAAGATGGGAAAATTCTTTCTTCTACATAAACTTAAGGCAATGCCAAATACCCAAGCTAAGTGAATTCTTAACCCCTTAGGCCAGACCGGTGCGATGAGAAATCTCGTCTGATATGACGATGTTATTTACTGCACCACCAAGATAAGTGAATCTATCTAAGACCTCCATATTCTCACCACATGCTTGGACACACTGAACTGATTCATCCAACAAGTCACCAAATACCTGGACATTGGTCTTTGCCCAAGAGGTCTTTAATCCCAATGGCTTCGCTTCTCACAGTTCCGTGAGGGCACTCAGTAGTATCTCCAGTGACTCCATTTCGATAGCTGCATCATCAGCAAGGTCAAAGTCAATAGTAACCCAGAACTGTCAATTGATACTCCAGAGTGGTCTTGACTCACAACCCAACCAAGTACCCAATCCATGCACATGCTGAAAAGCATGGGAGCAAGAGCACATTCCTGTCTTACTCCAATACTTACTGGGAAGAGATCGGATGTTCCTCCCCCACACTTGACAACAATCAGTGACTGAATACAGGCCAGCAGGCAGTAGAGTTATCACTACCTGGATTCCACAAAGTTGCTGGAGTTCCCATAGCACCTCTCGTTTTACTGAGTCAAATGCCTTCTTGAGATCAATATAGACTCCAGGAAGATCTTGTCAATACAGTGTTCCTTGAGAACCCAAAGGCTAGGATGTGGTCATCTGAGACTTCTTGGATGTGGATACAGATTTCCGTCCTCTGAAATACTAGCAAATGGTCTTGGATATACATCAGGAGATTGAGAGCAAGGGCCTTGCCTGGCACAGTGAGCACTGTAATACAACAGTAGTTATTACAGTTACGATGGAGTCCTTTCCCTTTCCA
Organism: Coenobita brevimanus; assembly: GCF_032717465.1. Lineage (NCBI taxonomy): Eukaryota > Metazoa > Arthropoda > Malacostraca > Decapoda > Coenobitidae > Coenobita > Coenobita brevimanus. The sequence goes on from NC_136974.1 coordinate 24,776,751, forward strand.
GATAGGGGTGACCAAACCCCTTGTTCAAGCAGGAGGAATGAATCTAGTCCACCAAATGATTTCAATATCTACTTGTAATGCCCTGATCATGGCTTCACATCTAGCTTTAATCAGTTCTGCCAGGATGCCACAAACACCAGATGCTGCACCGCTATTCAACCTATTCAGCCTTCTTGATTTACTCTATAGAACGCATGGTTTCATCAATTGTTGGGAAAGCAGACAGTGGTTCAACACCAAATGATGGAAACTCTTCAATGGGAGGTTCAGCCATTATACAGCTACTTAAAGTACTCTGCCCCGCAATCCCATATATACTTTCATGCCAGAAACACAGGCCATTCACCTCCTTTCCGAACTGAGTTAGCCTGAGAGGCGGGTGTGGAGTGGAGCTTCTTCAGGTCTCATTGTGCAGGTCGAGGGTCATTCAGATAAAAATGGCCTTGCACCTCCTCAGTGATTTCTGACATACCTCTTCCTGTCCCTTCTCAACAAAACTCATGCTTCTCGGGACAGAAGCCTTTACTGCTCCTGATCCCCAGCCCTTAAGGCAACACAACACCCCCTCAGTTGTGGCCAGAGTCCCTTGTGAGACAAAACCCCTTCTTGCTCTCCAACACACTCATCAGCTACTGCCAGGGTAGCATGTTTAAAGGTATCCCATTGTTAAACAGAGTCCTCAACATTACTGAGCATTTCAATCCAATTTGAGACTGCCACTGCATATGCATAACCACAATTCTCATCCCAGAGTTTCTCAACGTGGAATTGTTTTTGGTATCATCTTGAGCTTCTCTTAGCTTTGCTTTGTAGCCTTAGAGTGGCAACAACAAGTGTGTGATCAGTAGCAAAGAACTCGGCACTCCCGAAAACCCTGCAATTCTGAAGGATCCTCAAGTGAATGCTAACAAGGATGTGGTCAGTCTCCTTTAGATCACTTCCATTACTTGAATATCAAGTCCAATAGTGAAGATCTGGCCACTGGAACCAGGATCCAGCAATTTGCTGGACTTTACACAATCCGAAATGTAAGAACTACTTAAACTCCTGGTTTCAGGGCAATGAGGACATGCAATTTCCTTAAAGCCTTCCCTGTCAGTGCCATTAACCACACTGAAGTCACCCAGGACCAAGAGTGTATCCCGTGACGGGCAATTTTCCACAAATGAATCAAGTTTAGCATAGAACAGCTACTTCTCTTCAAGATGACCCCTCATAGTTATAGCTTACATGGCAATAAGTGAGATGGAGCCGAAGGAGTGTTTCAATCTCACCAGCATCACACGTTCATCAACCGGAGTGTCCTTGTTGACACAACAGACAAGAGTGCCTTCCAAATGCGTAACCTGCACGTGGCTCTACTGGTCCGTGTGTCCCCTTCACCTCCATGACATGGGTCAAAAACAGGATTAGGGCTAGAAATCACCCTCATCATCCCACTGCTGGGGCCCTGCTGGCTTTACCCCAGCAACCATCATAAATGATGCCATCACGACGTCGCCTGGAAAGTTCTCTCAGGCTGGCATCTGAGGGGAGACCCACTGGCAAAATGGGTCAGGATACAGCAACCCTCACTGATCCTGATCCCTCTTCCCCTTCTTAAGTCACGCAAGATGTTAGTTTTAACAGGGTGTGGATGCAAACCCCACCCAAACACCCCCAGGGGAATACTCACAACTACAGTCGTTCTATTTTATCAAGGCAGTTTGGGTCGGGCTCTCTGGGACCTCACTCTGTTAGCTCTGTTGCCACATCGTCGCCACACACGTGCGCTCTCTCTCTCTCTCTCTCTCTCTCTCTCTCTCTCTCTCTCTCTCTCTCATATTATATATTAACTACTACTAATTGTATTTCCTTAATTTTTTCTCTTGTTTTCGACTTTTTTTCCACACCACCCCTGAGGTAAAAGTCTATAGGTGCGTTTTTTATTTTTTATTTTTTAAATAGCTTCCATGGCGGGAGACTGACCGAGTATGACCCGCTCACGCAGGGCTATTCCTCGTGTCACCACCTGACAACGTCTCAAAGGCAACCCTGACAAGTCTTATGAGATTTATACTATACTACAGCTTTTTTATTGAATTACATCTATACAGAGTGTTTAAAATTCATTTATAAGTGGTTACTAGCTTAAAATAGGAGAGTGAGAGAGAGAGAGGGGTGAACACAAATAATTAAACGTGTGTCGGCGGCGATGTGACAACAGAGCTAACAGTGTGAGGTCCCAGAGAGCCCGACCCAAACTGCCTTGATAAAATAGAACGACTATAGCCTGTGGGCATGGGCGTGGGTTCTTTGACAAGGGCTATTTAGGTCTGATTCAGAGTTTTCCTTTGGGTAGATATACTGCCAACCAAGGCTAACGAGCACCACCCACCCTACTAGATGGCCTTTGGTTTAAGTAGCTCATCCCTCTATTAGCAGGTCTTGTTCTTAGTCCAGTGGGGTGTCTAGCCATGCTCCTCGCTGGCCGAGGCCAGAGGGGTTGCCAGATTACTCGCTGAAGATCCGATCATGAAACAGGTACAGTACTAATGGATTACATGTTACCATTAGCAGAACAGTGTCTGGCCTAACAGAAGTCGCAAAGACAGAGCTCTTAAATAGTAATCATCATCATCAACAACATCTATTGTTACCTTCGCCAACGAAGTTGAAGGAGGTTATGTATGCACCTGTTTGTGTGTTTGCTTGTCCACACAATATCTCCCAAAGTTCTCACTGAATTGCAATGAAATTTTGTGGAAGGGTCGGCCATGGGGGGTATCCGGATCCGGATTCGGAGTATCCCGCACAAAATCTCCAAAAGTTCTCAATGAATTTCAATGAAATTTTACAGAAGGGTGGGCCATGGGCCAAAAAAGAACTAATGAAATTTTGGGGTGGATCCGGATCCAGATCCGGAGACTGTGTATCCGCACAGTATCTTCAAAAGTTCTCAATGAAAAAAAAAAAAAAAAAAAAAAAAAAAGAATGTGAAACAGTGGGCCATGGGTCAAGGAACAAGTGAATTAATTTGGGGGCAAATCCGATCCTATGTATTCCACACTATATCTCAACGGATCCGAATCTGGATCCTTTTTAATGGCAATGGCATTGGCGAAGGTATGCACTCTTTGAATGCTTTCTAGTTGTTGTTATTAGCTAATTCAGACTCAGTTTATCAAATTTTGTTCAATTTTACGATAATGACATTCATTTCCCACCCCCTGCTTTAGAATACTAATAGAGTTAACTGTAATACATTCAAAGCCACACGACTATCTTTCAGTAACTTACTCGCAGGTAAATAATTCCTCTCTCCCTCCCACACTACCGCCTCCCTCCCCCCCACCACACACACAAACCTTCCTCACCTCACAGTTTCCATTCCCAGCCACATTCTTCACCCTCTCCCAAACTTTCCTCTCTTTTTCTCTCTCCCGCACTTACTCTTCCACTCCTACTCTTCCTTCCACCTCTCCCACTTCCCTCTTCTCTCTTCTCTTGTTTTCTTCTCTCTCTCTCTCTCTCTCTCTCTCTCTCTCTCTCTCTCTCTCTTTCACCCTTCTTTCACCTTTTAAACTATTTTTTTTTCCTTCTCGACCCACCGATTCACTCGTACCTCCCTAACTTCCCTCTCACTTTCATTTGAGTTTCCCCTTCCCAACTCTCTTATTTATCTCTTTCTTTTCATACTTCAGCGTCTCACCCATCCTTCGCCCCTTCCAGTCCTCATGCACTTATCTCTCATCCTCCACCCAATATCTATTTTCCATTCTAACCTCGTACACCATAACTGTATCATTCGTATCACCCTCCTTCATTTCTCTTTTTTTTTTTTTTTTTTTCATTATTTTGCTTTAAACATACTTTTTAAATATTGACCTCTGGATCCACACTTTCATACTTCTCTCACTTATAATTCGCTTATTGTTTTTTTATTGCCCATTTTTCTCTCCCTATCATCTTTTCATCTTCTTTGCTTCCTTCTTTGCTTTCCTATTTCCTGTTTTTTTTTTTTTTTAACCTTTTCTACACCTTTTGGGCTCATACATCTCAAATAGCTCACTTCCCTCTCGTTTCTTTTCTCCCGTTCCCCTCCACATTTGTTTTTTTTCAAATTTTTACAGTATTTCTTTTATTAACTGCCCCTCGCCTCAGGAACTCTCAGGTCACTTTCTCAGCCGTCTTCTACTTTTACTTTTCTGTCCAGTTCCCACCTTCCCCTCCTTTTTTTTTTTTTTTACATTTTTTTTCCAGTAGCCTCTGGACCAGCACCTTCAGGACCAGCACCTTCACACTCCTCCATCTCACAGTTCTTCGTATGTTCTTTTATTCCGGCCAACTCAGTCTGTTACATTATCATTGCATCCACACACACTCACTTCTCTTTCTTCCTCTCCCCTTTTTATCTATCGTCTGTGCTTTTTTCTCTCTATTATCTCATTGTTTCTTTTTGACCTTATTTTTACCCAATACCTCCTCAATCCACACACTCCCACGACACACCACTCAAACCTCTCGTTGACCTCTCTTACCCCTTCAGCCCTCTTTCTATCCCTTCTTTTCTTCCTTTCTTCTCCGCGTTTCTCTTTTTAAAGTCTATTTTTTAGACCGCCATCCACCGTACCGTACTAAAAAATTTTATGACCTTCTCTAACCCCTTTGTCGTCCCTACATTCCTACTCATTTTCTTCTCACCGTGTGCTTTTACTTTCATTTCAGCCACCTAACATTAGTCTCACATTCTCATCGCTCATTTCTAAAACCGCGGAATTTCCTCATTATCGCCTCTTTTCTCTCGCTATTTGTTTGAATATTTTATCTTTTCTTCACATTTAAGATTTTTTTTTTTTTATAGCCCCTGACCCCAGAGTTTTGAAACCTCTCATTTCCCTCTCTTACGCTCTTGTCTTCCTTTTTACCCTTCAGTTTTTTTTTTTCCCCTCTTCTCACCGTTTGCTTCTTTGACCTTTGAAATGCAAGCCTCCTCTCCGCTCTCCTTCCACTCTCACCCGTTTTTTATGATTTTCCTTTTCATTTTTCTTCCAGGCTCTTCTTTTAATCCTTTCCCAAGATTTTTTGTTTTAATTGGTTAACTTTTAATCGCTTTCAGTCTACATCCCTCGACCCACTCTCTCTGCCCCTGCATCCACTCTCTCTCGCATTACACCCCACAGTTCATACTTGTGTTTCGCCTTTTTTTTTTTTTTTAATCTTTCTCAACTACTTTTCACCTTACCCCCTCGTCTATATTTTTCTCCCAACTTGTATTATTTTTTCCTCTTCCACAGCACATGGACCGTGACCCTCCTACTGGTCTTTCTTATTGGCGGGTGGCTTTGGCCGTGACTTCCAGCGACGGGATGGCGGAGGCGGCCACGGTGGTGCAGGTTAATGTGAAGAATTATCAGTGACAACGCATCATACCCCCCATTTGTTGACCCATACTCCATCGTAGCCGAAAACTCCCACTGAAGTAAGAAAATAGGCAGAAACATAGGGAAGTAGAAAGGTAGAGGGAGAGATGAAAGCAGGCAAGTAAGGAGTGAAGGGAGAAAAGAAATGGGGACAGAAATGATGGAAGAAAATTACAGGAACGAGTTGTGATAATAGTTTAGGTTAACGGGAAGAATATTAAGTACAACGCACCATTTTCCCCCTGTATTTAGTTCCACTCCACGTTTACTTCCACGCTGAGAATTCACCAACAGGTAAAAAAGGTTAGGAATGAAATCATAGAATCGAGAGAGCTTTTATTGCTTACGGAATTCAAGAGGTAAAGAACGGCGAGAGATGAGGAGAAAATAAGTGTGCGAAGCACAGTTGCGGTGGGACCAGTTGCAAAAGTACGGTATTGACGACAAAGCGCTCTATTTCCACTTCATTTTTTGACTCATTCTCCCCTGAAAACTCACTGCGGAAACTAGGTAAGAAGAACGCGGAGTAAATATAGTAATAAAAATGATGAGGAACAGAAGGAAGAAGAGAAGAAAAAATCAGAGAGAAGGACGGAGGAAGGAGTTTAAATGAACAGGAAAATAAGGAAGGGGAGAAGAACGGAAAGGAAAAATACGGAAGATGAGAATGAAAAACGGACTAAAGGAAGAAAATGAAGAAATGGACAAGGGAGGGAAGGAAAGAGAGAAAACAGTATAGAGGAAGAGAAGAAGAAAAGTAAAGAGGAATGGAATAATGAATGAAGAAACAAGAGATAGTGAAAAAAATAAAGATACAGAACGAATGAGAAAAGCAAAGGAAATATTAAAAGAAGGAAAGAAAAGAATAGCAGGAAAGAGAAAACGTTTTAAAGAGAGAAGACAGGAACGTAGAGAAAAACTGAAAGAGGAAGAAAAGTGAAATACAGAAAGGGAGGAAATGGAGTGAAAGGTTAAATGTGGAAAGGATGTAAATGAGAGAAGGACTTATATTGATCATTACCATTAGTCTGTCTGTCTATCTATCTATCTGTCTATTGTCAGACGCCTCAGTTCCATAAGGGGTGGCCACAGACACATTGCCTCCATGTCGCCCTGTCCCCCTTCATTTCAGTGCTCTCCACCCAGCGCACACCCTCCTCTCTCATAGACCTCTCCACCCCATCCCTCCATCTCATCCTCGCCCTCCCACTCCCTCTCCCCTACCCCCTCCAAATCATTCGCATACACTCTCCTCGTTAGTCTGTCGCCCTTCATCCTCTCCACATGGCCAAACCACCTCATTGTATTTCTCCTAACGCTTTATATCACATCCACACAACGTTGCTCCTTCACTTCCTCATTTGTCAATCTGTATCTTCATGTAATTCCACAGGCTCCTCTCAAATAACTCATTTCCACTGCTCTCACTCTTAGCTTCTGTCCTTCCAACAAGGTCCGAGCTTCACTTCCATTCGTTAGAGTTGGTATCACGATACTATCATGCAGCGACTTCTTTACTTCCATGATCACTTCACTATTTTTTATCACTGCTTTTAAAGATCCAGAAACCTTTCTTCATTGCTGTACCCTTTCAAGCACTTCATCCTCCAAACTTCCATCCTTACTCATCACACTACCCAAATACTTACATGCACTCACATTTTCCATTATAAGGTTACCATCCAACGAATTAAGTGTTTTCCTGGTTTGCAGGAAATCATTTGGCTTGTCACTCAGTGTAGGGTTACCCGAAATAATGAGGAGTACCTCTACACTAAGTGGATGATAGACACCCCCAATGACCACATTATTTTTAAACTCATTTTCTTTGTCCTCATATTCATTGCTATAACCTGATTAATAGACATTCTCATTTTCATTGTTATTAGTATCATCATCATCCGTTTCATCTGTTTTTGTTTATATTACGAACGCTCCCAGATCTTGAGACATCGGTTTCACTGAGTTGCTGAATTTCTGAATTGATGAAGGTTCAATTATTATCTAAGTTCAGACGGTCCAGTTTCCAGAACCACCTGGAGGCCACGCACCAAAAACACATACTAGCATTGTCATACGTGAGGCTTAGCTTTCTTGCATGAGCCTCATTGTTGCCAATCGTCACTTTCTTCTTCATTTAGTCATGTTTTTTGAGAGTCCAGTAAATGCTGTCATTAAAGCCACTAGATTTAGTAATAGAGCAAGAGAAGTAAACCTGAGAAAAGACAAACTGATGTGATGGTGGAACTGTTTCCTGGGAGACCATGGATGAAATTCAGAAAAAAAAAAAAAAAAAAAAACTTTCGTTTTATTGATTGCTGTAGCTGTACCAGTTTTTCCACTTAATCCGCATTATTGGAACAACTCAGGTAATGAATTCCAAATGATTCATTCAGCTGAATGCGTTTTAGACGCCCACTGTTTGTTTTCACAATGTGAAACTGAGCAAAATATCTTCACAAAGATAACGTTGCCAGTGTTTCTTTTTTCTTTCTTTTTTTCTTTTTTTTATTGTTGAGGTGACGAAAATATGCCCAGCTACCATTCATGGCAAAAATAATCTTCCTTGAAGCACATGTAAATGCACAGTTGTGGTCAATATTTCTTTTAAACTGCCTTGAGACAATATCAAAACCGAAAAAGATCAAGTTAAGCTAAGTAGAAATATTAAACAGAGTTGGAAGGTGTCCTTCTGATGGACCAGTTTTTACCCTCTGAACCTATAATCCTTCATGGGTCCATTTCCCCAGGGGTATATTGCCCTTGATGCTGTTTAACCTGCCACGTGCCAGTGCCATTTTAAAACGGTCTGACATCATGCCGCGGCCAGAGCCAGTGCTGTTTTAAAACGATCTAAAATAAAAAACTTCACTGTGACCGCATGTTTCAAGATTCACGGGTAAAAATTGGCAGCCATGTAGGGTAACTGTTTCTCTAGCATCCCCCAGGCTGTCAAGGCCATATATCACGTTGAGTACACCGCTTCCCGTCCGATCAGCGAAGTTAAGCAACGTTGGGTCTGGTTAGTACTTGGATGGGTGACCGCCTGGGAACACCAGATGCTGTTGGCATCCCTATGTGTCAAGTGGGGTTGGTGGATAATTAGTGCCCCTCCCTGTAAAACAATTAACTCTAAGCCCTTGGCCACCCCGTTTGGGATACATGGCGTCTGGCAATGAATGAATGAGTGAATGAATGTAATTACAAACGATATGTAACAATTATGTAATGACAAACGATTGCATTATATTACACTTGCTACAATTATGTAACGACAAACGATATGTAACAGTTATGTAACGACAAACGATTGCATTATGTTACACTTGCTACAATTATGTAACTACAAACAATATGTAACAATTATGTAACAGTTGCATTAACAAGATGTAACTTTTATGTAACTTTAACTACAATTATAAGGCCAACACAATTATGTAACAGTTGCATTAACAAAATGTAACTACAATTATAAGGCCAACACAATTATGCATTACCACAATATTATGTAGCAATTCATACAATGTTACAATTATATATTACCACAATGTTACTACAATATTATGTAAATTCATACAATGTTACCACAATTCTGTATTACCAGAATCATCACACAAGTTAGGTGAAATATTAGACATTACTAAAGGGATAACTCAATATGTAATGTAATAACCTAGCAGTATTACCATTGCACAGTTATATGCGTATGTCTGTTATACATACACATCTTACAAAATGTCATACAACAACCATTGCATTTGTTCAATTATGTATACAACTTGTTTAAAATGTAATATTACTGGATCAGTACAATATTATCATGAATATTATGTCTATACAATACTATAATCACTATTATGTATTAATGGATTAGCATATGTCAATAATGATTGCTGTCGGAGGACCTCCAGCGCATGACCGAGCAATGTCAGGACTCCATATTATAATTACAAATCAAAATAGATAGATAGATGGATAGATAAATAGAAAGATAGAAGCAGCAAGTCGGGGGATGAGATAGGTAGTGTGTTGCAAGAATCGAGCAATGGTAAACATGCTTACACACTGTAACTCAAGGAATGCTTGATAGGCACATGACAGCACCTCGTGACCATACACACACATACTCACACATAGGCTTCTAGAACATTTCAACAACAGTGTAACACACGTGACACGACCCCTGCTACACCAGAATTTAGGAAGCAGAGCTCAGAAGGAGACAGGCCATAGAACCGACAGGTAATAGGGAGAAGGAGCCTAGCAACATGGGCGAGAAAGAGAGAGAGAGAGATAGGGAGGTAGCTCGCGGGACTCTATATTTCACTCGTGTGTGAGAGACTTTGTTAATATTTCCAAGACAAATAAAAATAGTCCCATACTCATCTTTACCTCTTCTGTCATTGCATGACAAATGGGAATTAAGATTATCTACTTACAAAACTACTCACGTATAACAACCGCTCGTCCACGAGTCTAATATATGTATAACTGATCTACAAAACTTCTCTACAAGAAGCTGCAAAGTTATTGTAAGACATACACTCACTCGCTTCCCCCCTCACACTCACTCTGCCTCACTGTGCCTGTGTGCCTCACCCAGTGCTGTACATAGTGAAGGCATTTTGTAAATATTTTCATGTAAGTGTAAATTGTAAATATTTTCTTGTAAGTGTAAGGACTATATAATGAAGTCAAGTTGTAAATACCTTCTTGTAAGTGCCAGGACTGTACGTAATGAAGTCAGGTTTTACCTATCTTCAAGTAAGTGTAAGATAATGTATTCACAGTGAGAGACACAAATTGTGATAGATGCTGAAATAATAAGTGTTCAGAAAAGTGTACTGAACATAAATACATGAGTGTACCTTACATAGAAAACGGCTTTCTCTCACGTGCGTGGTGAGGGTGAGAGAGCAGCAATACCTGTACACCAGTATGCAGAACTGAGTAAAACCGATTTCCGACCCTCGATGAGCATTTTAATGGCAAAATACTTTGTTTCCACATCAAAATCTATCATTTTAGCCAAAAAAAAAAAAAAAACGGTCGAAAAATGGCCTGGAGTGGGGTGACCCAGAGGGCTAAAAATTGCCGGCACGCGGCGGGTTAACTACATGGACCTAGCGTATAGCTACAATGGGCTTGTGAATGTAATGAAGCTAATCCCCATGGACATATTTTCCCACTACCTTCCGACCTGCCCATCCTACCAGTCCACCCATCTATCGTGCCAACCCAATGGCCGATTCACTTAGTCTCCACTCACCCACACACCCAACCTCATTCATCCTACGCATCTACTTATCCCACTCACCCTGCCCAACCCACCCCTTCTGCCCATTAACTCAATTAGCCAATCCTGCTTTCATCCACCCACCCATCTCACACACCTCGCTCACCCAACTGCTTACCCCCATTCACTCGCCAACCCCACCCTTCCACCCTCCATCCATACCTAACGGTAACATACTGTAGCTTCAAAGGTGTTGATATGCTTTCTTGCAGGTGCACTGAGTTGTTTATGATGAACAATGCCCAAATGGACACAACAGAAATTTACGGTGAGAAATATATAATTATGTGTATTCGCGTTGTTGATCAAGCGACAGATATAACTATACAAAAAATTCGTGGTCACTGCTTCTCTGAAATGTCGGCTTGCATCCCTCCACCACTAAGGCCGTCGCGTGGCACCCGTCAAGCAACAAACTCTTATCCCTTTTCTGTCCAACTCTCTAATGCAAAAGTTAACCGTTACTCCCAGTCCTTCATGTATGTAATAGGTCAGCTCTGGAACTCTCTTCCTCTGTCATTATTTCCTACTGCCTATGACCGACAGTTTTTCAAATACAGTGAGTCCAGGTATCACGAAATGAACAAATCTTGAATTTGGCTCTCTGTCATCTTGTTTTTGCCCTTTTTGGAGGGGATAATTCCGCAAGCGTTTACCCTCTGTTCCTTCATCCTTCCATTAAAAAACAAACAAACAAAAAAAAAGGCTACAGACAGAGTGGGCAGATTCTAAATGCAACGGTTCAAATTCTTGAAAAGTTTTATACTTATATATTTAATATATCTAGGTGTTAGGTAAACTACTCGTGAATATTAAAAAAGGGCAGAATAGATATTAAAGCAATGCAAAGTCAGCCGCGTTAGCTATATTTATGTGGACAGAACAAAATTTTTACTCGAGACGCTAAATAGGTGTTATATTGAAAACTAAAGTGAAAGGAAGCAAAAATGAGAACAGTTTAGGATACAGCATACCGTGCAGTGGATGTTCGAAAACGCCGGAGACTGGATGAGGAATGGACATAAGGATGGCACGGCATAAACCAGATGTATGGTGTCAATGGAATGCCCAAGTGGGAAGAAGCAACAGTCATTGAGTAAACTAATGAGAACAATATTGAAAGACAATTAACATTTGTGTAAAAAATGTAACGAACCATGGGGATAGTCTTTTCAGCCTATGTAGATAAACAACAATGATAACACTGTCACAATCAGGGGTGGGGTAGGATGACGAAACTTTCCTAGAGGTAGCTAATCAGGCTGCTACAAGAAAAAGGGGAGGGAATATCCAGGTGTATAAATGCCTTCGTTTTGCCACTTCATCTTCAGACTCTTCGAAATGGGTTCTGTGTAGTTCGTAACATTGGAGAAAATAAAGAATTTATGCTCAGATCCTAGTCTCTTTCCCGCCTCCTCCCTATATATATATATATATATATATATATATATATATATATATATATATATATATATATATATATATAATCATCATCCAGACCTCCTTTCCCACCCTAGGGCAAGGTGAGGAGTAGCAATGTCCAGACAGCCCAAATTTGCCCAATCCAATGGACCACGCTTCCATTCACTCATCATTCAAGACCCCGGAATCATGGCTCTTTCGGATATGCCAAAAACATTCACCACGAACTGTAGCTTCACGTAAACATATCGGATTAGTCAATCCGGACGCTGCCGCGTTAAAAAGAGTTGCCAAATCCCTGATCATGCACTTCTCCTCACAACATTCATCTAGCCAGCACGATCTCTTGTCAGTTCCCTAGCCTCACCGACTTCCAAACCTCTCTTCCTTACACACTCATCCACCATATCTCTCCACCTTCTCCTTGGCCTACCTTGTCACCTCGCTCCTTCAAATTCGCTCAGATTTACCTTTTTCACTACTCTATTCTTATCCATTCTCTCCACATGACCATACCATCTCAGTACACTCTCATCGATTCTGGTGTCCACCGACTTCCTCACTCCACATCTTTCACGAATCACATTATTTCGCATCCTATCCACCCTCTGTACTCCACATACATTCCTCTTACTCTTAACTTTTCATATTCATGCCACAACATAGCTTCACATCCATATGTTAAAGTTGGCACTAACACTCCTCCATGTAAGGCTCGTGTCTCTGTTTCTTATCAAGGCCTTCATTGCACCAGCTACTTTTCGTCCTTGTGTTACTCTACTTTCAATTACTTTTGCACATTTTCCTCTCTCTTCTATCACTGTACCCAGCTATTTGAATTCTCTCACCAATTCCAGTTTCTCTCCATTCACTGTAACATCGCACTGGGAGTCGCCTTCTCTCTCAGTAACCATCACTTTACTTTCTTCTACATTTACTCTCAAGGCATGACGCTCACAGACCTCAGCGAAACTCTGCACTAGCCTACCAAGTTCTTGTCCGGTACTTGCAAGCAGCAAGTACAAATTTGAGATAGTCCATCCATCACCTTTCATTACCAGCGCCATCCCTCTCTCCATTACTAGTGTTTTTACTTCTGTCATCACCCCATCCATATATATATTGAACAACCATGGGGACATCACACAACCCTGTCGCACGCCCACACCGATCATGAATCATTCACTTAGATGCCCATTAACCCTTACATATGCTTCACTACCATCATAAAAACTCTTGACGGCACCAAGCAGCTTACAATCTACACCATACATACGCAAAACTTTCCACAGTCCTTCTCTGCCACTTTGTCTTACGCTTTTTCCAGATCCATGAATGCCATAAACACCTTATGGTCCTTCTCACAAGCATTCTCTGCTATCTGTCTCTCGGCAAATTTTTGATCCACACATCCTTTGCCACTCCTAAAGCCATCCTGTTCATCACTCATTAGGATTTATGATATCTCTCTTACTTTATAATAATTCTTCCATATACCTTCCCTACCACACTCAGTAAAATTATGCCACGATAATTCTTGCACTCACTTCGCTCACACTTTTTTTTTTACAGGAGTGCAATCGGCCTTTTTTCCACTCTGCAGGCGCAGTTTCACTCATCCATGCCTTCTTACATATCTCCAACAAGTACTTGATTCCACTCTCTCAACTACACTTAAGCATCTCTTCACACACCTCGTCAACCCCAGGTGCTTTTCCATTTTTCAGCCGCTTCACAGCACTCTTCACCCATGCAAGTGTCACGTCTCCTGGCACAGCTTTCGTTCTCTGCACACTCCCAAAATCAATCATGTTTTAGCCACTCTGCTCTCTCTATTCCCAGTTATCAGGCTTTCAAAATACTCTTTCCGTCTGGTCCTTTCTTCATCCCCGTGGGTTAATAATCTACCACCTACATCCTACACACCATCACATTTCTTTTCGCTTTCATTTCTACACTTCCGCACCTCTTTCCAGAACAACATCCTATTTTCAGAGTAATTTGCATTCACATTTCTTCTTAGAGCATCATTTACCTCATTCTTCTTCCTCTTCATCATTTACGTGTTTCTTGCTCTCAGTATATTCAGTTCCTATTTCCACTGAACCCCTGTCTTGTAACCACTTTAGCCATTTCTTCCTCTTTTCCTCCACAGCTCTCTTAACCTCTTCATCCCACCATGCCGTACCTTTCTTCTTTGTTGTTACTCTTGCCACACCACACACCGCTTTAGCATTCCTAACACATACACACACACACACACACACACATATATATATATATATATATATATATATATATATATATATATATATATATATATATATATATATATATATATATATATATATATATATATATATATATATACAGAGAGAGAGAGAGAGAGAGAGAGGGAGAGAGAGAGAGATGTCTAGCTATCTATCTATCCATATCTATCTATCTGTCTATCTATCTATCTATCTATCTATATACTTAACCAAATGGATCCCAGGGGTGCTGGGCGAGGCATTGCAAAGGGAGGGTACTAAGCGTACCGCCCTCCGCCTATCGGCGAAGCTCATAGTCGCGAAGCTCATAGGTCCCTACCCGGGGTTTCGCTACTTCATGAAGACTTGAAAAATCCCAGTTCTGTCCAATACTCGGGAGACTGGGCTCCAATGGGATATATATATGTATATATATATAGATATATATATATATATATATATATATATATATATATATATATATATTTTATGCGAGGAAGAAGGAACCAAATGCCATGAGCCCGCAGTAACAGTTCCCTCCAAGAGAAAAACAAAATACAATAGAGAGCCAAATTCAAGATCCGATCATTTTGAGATGCCTGGACACACTGCGTTTGAAAGACTAGAGATCATAGGAAGCAGGAAATACAGACAGAGGGAGACAGTTCCAGAGTTACATAAATGAAAGACTGGGAGTAACGGTTAACTCTTGCATTAGAGAGTTGGACAGAAAAGGGATGAGAGTTTGCTGCCAGACGGGTGCTACGCGCCCGTCGTAGAGGTGGAGGAATGCAAGCAGACAGTTCAGAGGAGCAGTGACCATTAAAGTAGCGATAGAAAAGAGATAAAGATGCAACAGAGCGGCAAAGAGACAGAGGTTGAAGGATGTCAGTAAGAGGAGGAGAGTTAATGAGACGAAAAGCCTTTGACTCCACCCTATTGAGAAGAGCTGTATGTGGGAAGCCTCCCCACACAGAGTTATACTCCACACAGGGGCGGATAAAACCCCTGTATAGAGTCAACAATTGTGCAGGGGTGAAGAAGGAACGGAGTCGGCTTAGCATACCGAATCTCCTGGAAGCAGATTTCACACGAGATGTAATATGATCTTTCCAAGATAAGTCCCGAGTAAATGAAACCCCAAGCATGTTCAAGGATGATGCAGGATTAAGCTGAGTATTATTAAGCATTAGTGGGTGTACTTATGGAAGATTTTGTCGGGTTGATAGGTGTTAAAAACTGAGTCTTTGGTGTATTAAAAATAACCAGATTATTTTTACCCCAATCAGAGATGCAAGCCAAATCAGACATTAGGTGTGCCATAGCCTCATCCCTTGTTTGTTGAAGTAACTGCTAAGATGGACGCTGCAGGAACCGAATGGAAAGGTGAAGGGTGGAGTCATCAGCGTATCAGTGGATAGGGCTAGATGTACAGCTTAGAAGGTCACTGATGAATAAAAGGAAGAGAGTTGGTGATAGGACAGAGCCCTGAGGAACATCACTGTTGACAGATCTAGGAGAAGAACGATGGCTGTCTACAACAGCGGCTATAGAACGACCAGAAAGGAAGCTAGCGATGAAGGCACAGATAGAAGGACAGAAACCGTAAGAGGGCAGTTTGGAAATTAAAGATTTATGCCAGACTCGATCGAAAGCCTTTGAGATGTCAAGTGCAATGGCAAAGTTTCGCCAAAGACCCGAAAGGAGGATGACCAGGAGTCTGAATGGAAGGTGAGAAGATCACCAGTGGAGCGTCCCTGATGGAACCCATACCGACGATCAGGAAGAAAGTTGTGATAGGAAAGATGCTTTAAAATTTTTCTATTAAGAATTGACTCGAAAACTTTTGAGATACAGGATGTTAAAGCAATTGGACGATAGTTAGAGGGTTGGGAATGGTCACCCTTCTTTGGGACTGCCTGAATGAGAGCAAACTTCCAGCAAGGAGGAAAGGTACAAGTTGATAGACAAAGGCAAAAGAGTTTGCTCAAGCAGGGTGTAAGCACAGAAGCACAGTTCTTGAGAAGAACAGGAGGGACTCCATCAGGCCCATATGCCTTATTAGTACTGAGGCCTGTGATGGCAGAAAATAAATCAGCTGATAAAATTTTAATGTCATATATATATAAAACTATCTATCTATCTATCTATCTACCTATCTATCTATCTATCTACCTATCTATCTATCTATCTATATCTATCTATCTATCTATCTATATTTATATATACAGTATAAATGGTTGTCTCACTGATTATCACAATGCACGCACAAACCCTAACCTCTTGGCAACAACCAGCTCCACCACACTGTTTATGTTTATCGTCACTCTCTTGTCAACTGAGTTCTCAAAGCACATACCTTTTGACTTTGGCAGTTTTGTTTGTCGATACTGCATTGACTTCATAGACATGTGGTCGATGTCAATGAACATTCAGAATCATCTTGATTGATTCACACCTAATCTGGATTTCAAATTAGGCACAAGTTTTGCATTTTATGAGAACGCAACTCAAACCAGACTGTAATCATTAATTGCTTCATTAGTGAGTAGATTGATAGACATATAGATAAAGAGATTGATGTTTAGAGACAGTCAACTCTCAGCTATAAATTCTTATTTTTTGTTCATATTGTTTCCAAGTAGTTTCAATGAATCTGCAAAATACACATTAATGGAAGAGAGTGAAGAGTAACACATAGTCCTCTGCTAGAGTGCCTAATGGGAAAAAAAAAAATGAATAAAACTGAATGAGTAGTAATAATGACAATCGCTTCAGAACGGGCAGTCGCTCGTAAGATGTATAAAACCACCTACTCGTGGCAACAATAAAGTAAAACATTGAACTGAGAGTTTCTGACCCGTAATTCCCCCAAAAAGAGCGGTCTCTCCCTAACTTTAAAAATCGTCTGGCGGAAACAAAGATTGAAGAAAAATTAACCCCCATACTTGACACTTCTTTAACCCATAGTCCCCTCAGCTAAGGTTGCGAAAAAACATGTGGTCATACCAAGAAAAAAAAAATAGAATTCAGAAACTGCTGAAGTAATATTCAAATGTGTCTACATGTCAGATTAAAGTACTTTTGATATTGTAGACCTAATATTAAGGGACTTCTGATATGACTCAAATATATCTTACGGAGTTTGACTGTGACCTTGAGATCACGGTCAGGGTCATTCATGCTAAACAGATCATGTTCACAGATGACCCACTACGTTTCCACCGAGTTTGGTCAAAATCGACCAAATACTTTTCGATTTAGCACTGTCGGGCATGAGGCGGCCTTTTTTTGTTTTCCTCCATATCTCAAAGAGTATTTGTTGGATCTCAGTATAAATACCAAGGTGCGTTACTATATGTTGACAACTACATACTGGAACATTATGCAAAGCAATCGATTTGGTAGTTTTTGCTGCGAGGAGAGCAAAAAATAAAAAAGATAGCATAGAGGGCGTCAGTGCGGCGCTAGTGCTATCTATCTATCTATATACCTAGGCTGCTTCCCCCAAGGAAAGGGAGGTAGCCGAGACAGGACGACTCACTCTCCATTTACTCATCCATTCAAACACATTCATTCGCATCTTAGCTCCAAAGGGGAGAACGGACAGATCCTCACCGCATCACACCGCACAAGGGTCAACTGCGCAATGCAATCAGTGACATCCGCAGCAGGGCCCGACAGCAGAACTGGTTTACCCCTGCCACATCATAACAGACCCATCCCCTTACCCGCACCTGACCTGACTAGCTGATCAGACCAAATGCGGGAGAATATCCCCTCAGGGCTGCGTCATCACTTATTCATTCACAATTTCTCTCCATTTATTTCTGTCACGCACAGCCACTCTTCCTTGATCAACAGACATCCCTCTCGCATCCAGCGCTCTCTTCACACTGTCCATCCATCCTATTCGTGGTCTTCCTCTCAGCCTTACACCTCTCACATCAGATCTAGTTATCTTTTTCACCAATCGCTCATTATCCATTCTCTCCACATGCCCAAACCATTGCAACACCCTCTGCTCAACTCTACCAGCCATCTCCCGAACAACTCCAGTTCTCCTTCGCACTTCATCATTTCGCACTCGATCCATATGCGTCACTCCACACATACTCCTCAGACATCTCATCTCCATTACATTCAAACTTTTCCTCTCTGCTACACCCATATTCCATGTTTCAGCCCCATATAATGCAGTCGGTACCACAACACCCTCATACAGCCTTCTCTTTACATCCATTCTAAGTGAACGACATTTAAACACTTTTTTCATTCCTCCCAGCACCTTTCCTACTTCATTTATTCTAAACTTCACTTCTGCATCTATTCTTCCATCCACAGCAACATGTGACCCTAGATATTTAAAACAATCTACCTCCTCAAGCAACTCACCATTCAAAACTATATTCATCCCCCTACCATCTATCAACCTCGTACACTTCATCATTTTACTCTTATTCTCATTTACTTTCAATTTCCTCCTTTCACACACCCTTCCAAACTCCTCTACCAGCTATCTCAATCTCTCCTCTGAATCAGTCACCAGTGCAGTATCATCTGCAAACAGCAGCTGCTTCAGATTCCACTCTCCTCCATCAACATTTACTAGACTCAGACCACCTAAAACTCTTGCATTCACCTTCCTTACAACACCATCCATGTAAATATTAAACAACCAAGGTGACATCACACATCCCTGTCGCAGCCCCACTCTCACGGGAAACCAATCACTCACAGCATTTCCCACTCTTACACACGCTCTACTATTTACATAAAAACTTTTCACTCCTTTTAGTAACCTACCATCAAGTCCATACAATCTTAAAACAGTCCACAAAGCCTCCCTATCAATTCTATCATACGCTTTCTCTAAATCCATAAATGCCCAAAACACATCCTTGCCTTTCGCTAAATACTTTTCACACACTTGTCTCACAGCAAACACCTGATCAACGCATCCCCTCCCTCTCCTAAAGCCACACTGCTCATCACTAATCACTCCCTCTGTACCCTCTCCAACTCTCATAATTAACACTCTACCATACACTTTACCTACAACACTCAACAGACTTATACCCCTAAAGCTAGTACATTCATACTTATCACCCTTGCCTTTATACAACGGGACCACACAAGCACTTGCCCAGTCAATTGGCACCATACCTTTCTCAAAGCACACATTCAATAATCTTACTAACCAGTTAACAATAGTCACTCCACCACCCTTCAGGCATTCCACAGCACACCCATCCATACCTGCAGCTTTCCCTGTTTTCATATCCTTTACTGCCTTCTCCACTTCCTCCTTCGTGATCAAAGAATCATTCAACTCTCCCAACACATTTATTCCTTGCACCCTTCTATCCGCCACAATCTCAGCCACCCTTTCCTCCTCTACATTTAACAATCTTTCAAAATACTCTGCCCATCTCTTCCTTACTGCATCCATCTCAGTTAACATCCTTCCATCCTCTGCTTTTACTCGTTCTTCCTTCCCAGACTCTCCCTTTCGCACCCTTTTCACCTCCTTCCAAAACATTTTCTTATTCTGTTGAAAATTCTCTGTCAGCCGCCTACCCCACCTCTCATCTGCTGCCACTTTAGCATCACGCACAGCCCTTCTCGCTCTATTCCTCTTTTCCTTATACCTTTCATATGACATCTCATCCTTCCTCTGCAGCCACACTTCATATGCACGTCTCTTCTCAGCCACAGCCATACTTACTTCCTCGCACCACCATTCACTTCCTTTTCTTACACCACCACCCACACGTCTCACACCACACACCTCTTCTGCATGCCCCACCACAGCACTCTTAAACAACTGCCATTCCTCCTCCACGCTGCCATTTTCCCGATCTTTCACTGCATTCCATTCATCTTTCAATTTCTCCTGATACTCTATCTTTTTCTCTCTTTTATCCAACTCACTCACTTTCAAAACCTCCCTGCCACACCTAACCCTCCTAGCTCTCACCCATCTCTTACTGTCGGGCATGAGGCGCTAGTGCTAGGAAGAAAAAAAATGTACTGAAAGAAGCCTGCAACCAGGACACATCACTCCTGCAAATTTCAAGTCTATGTCGGACGTCTTAGAATGCCAGCCTTCTAGATCTCACCTCCTCCCCCCCCCGAAAAAAAAGTAATAATAATAATAATATCTACAATATCAAGAACTCCTCAGAATGACAAGTTTTTAATGACTCATCCGGAGCTGAGCGTTCACGTCCTGTTCGAATCATAATGGTAGGAGATTGTGTGTGTGTGTGTGTGTGTGTGTGTGTGTGTGTGCTAGTATGGGTATGTGCATGCACTGGTACGTTTGTATCGAGAAACATATATCAACTAAATATCAGGAAAGCTAATGTAAGAAAGCCTTGGAATATGTAATCAAGGGGAAATATAAAATGTGAAGGAATGAGCTTTTATAGCTGTGAAAGACACGAGTTTTCATCGCATTATTTCTAGCAGTTATTTGAAATGACAATAATGTTCGTATGGTGGCTTTAGGAGGAGTGTGTGTGTGTGTGTGTGTGTGTGTGTGTGTGTGTGTGTGTGTGTGTGTGTGTGTGTGTGTGTGTGTGTGTGTGTGTGTGTGTGTGTGTGTTCTTAAACTTTTTAAAGCGTTCCCTAGCTGTTGTGACACACTCTGAGCTACATAAAATCTCATGATATTATATGAAATGGAATCCTGGAGGTATTTCAGCAAAACATGATTAATGTCGCCAGTAATGTAAGTCCTACGACTTAGGCCCGTATTCTCGTCAGTTAAGGAAGTTTCTTGACATCTATTCCTAAAAAATATTTTATTTATTACACCTTACTGTCTTATTCTGTAATATATACATCTTTCTAAATGCCCATACTGTAAGTAAACAGAGTACAAAAAGATATTAACCAGTCATATCCAAAAACACATCGCTAAAGAAGAGCTGCTAGAGTGCTCGGTTAACAGACAAGAATATGGGCCTTACTTTCAACTGAAATTGTCTGGTAGAAGCTGAGATAAGACACCAGAGATGACAAGA
Source organism: Coenobita brevimanus (assembly GCF_032717465.1). Lineage (NCBI taxonomy): Eukaryota > Metazoa > Arthropoda > Malacostraca > Decapoda > Coenobitidae > Coenobita > Coenobita brevimanus. The sequence goes on from NC_136974.1 coordinate 24,798,151, forward strand.
CAGTGAGAGCATTTTTATTTTCAGATTAACTTTTTATAAATCTTTTTGACAGTGTCCAATTATGGTGGAAATGATAATCATCCGGCTTTAAAAAGAAAAAAATATATAAATTCTATCAATTCGGTTAAAGGGTTACACAGTTCTTTTTTGTATCCCGTGACTGCGCACGGTTTCCATCTGATGCAAACAATTCACCTATAAATAATAAGTTATTGCTGCTGCTGCTGCTGCTGTTGTTGTTATCTCCCACCTTTAGCAAGGCAAATGGTAATGATTTCGCCAGTCTCTCTCTCTCTCTCTCTCTCTCTCTCTCTCTCTCTGTATGTGTGTGTGTGTGTGTGTGTGTGTGTGTGTGTGTGTGTGTTCTCAACATATCTCGAAAAGCTGTGGACGAATTTTCACCACACCTTCGGGAAATAGCAACAATGTGCATGTGCAGAAGCCCGTTACTTGTGGTGTGGATTTGATCAATGGTGTCCGAGTGCCAGCCGCCATGTGTTTTTTAATATGGACTGGCTATATGCGAAGCGCGGTGACTGAATTCCGTAGGGTTTAGCTAATTTTCTTCAAATTTGTTTTGTAGGCAATTTTTACCTTATCCAACGACATATTTTGGTGGGCGACTAGCATTCGCCCCAGAATGCTTTTGTTTCATTGTTCTTGTTTTTGTTGTTGCTGTTTTTACTTACTCCCAGACTGTCTAACAAGCAGACCCGTCGACCGCAGATAAGCAACTGCTTCTGTGGGGCCGTCCTATAGGTATAATGCAGTACAAACCGCTCATAGGAGGGTAAAACGAAGCAGAATTATTTATTCACTAGTGTTTCCATCAGGTCAACGTTCTAAAAAGCAAAAGCCACCCGCGTTATATTTAGCCAACCCACAGAGTTTGACCCATGTCCAAGAGGAGTTTATTGCAACAATAAAATAATTCCAACCTGATGTAACTGAGACTAGCTAAACGTGGCATTAACAAAACTAGCTAAATCATTTCCACAGTTTTCAAGGATATGAACTTTTTCATAAAGACTAAGAGGCAAAAAGTGTTGTGTTTCTCTTTTTCTCAAGGACACACTTTCGTTCCAGGTTATGAACATAACAGAACTTGAGAATGTTGAATGAGTTTGAGTACTGATATACAGTAATAAAATTTTGCCCGTTATGTAAGTTAGGTGTATACTGTCTTTATTACCCACCAGGTGCATTTACACACGATGAATTACATGATCACCTTGTTAATACTAGTGATTTTCAACGCTTCGCCTACACCGATATTCAGGTGGGCATAATGTGCGACTGCAATTATCTATTTATAAAATATCTACCCAGTCAGTTTGATCTTCGGTGTATTGTTACTGAACCGATGCACATGGGATCGACCACTGATTCATTATGACAGCCGCAGAGTTCTACACAGACAGTGAGGTTTACCAGCCAGTTGGACTGAGACGTCAAACTGAGTCGCCCTAATGCACGCCCTGCCCCACGACCGCACACCATCCAGAAGTATAGACCGTTCCTTGCATCATCGATGTGAGTTTCGACAGCGGACAGCATCAGAGAACTGGACGACTTTGTTATCACAGGAAGACATGGATGAGGGGCTAGAGAAGATACTGGAAAGCAATACGAAGCATGTTTCTCGGAAAGAAGGCAACGAAAGAGGAGCGAGGATTCATAACCTGCCCCATCCCGATGTTTTCTGGGCAGTGGTATGCCCCAGTCCCGAAATATTTTGACCTTTTTTTTTTTTTGGCTCAGACATCCGCTTTTGGTGAGAAACATCAAAAATTCATAGAGAAATCGCTCACCTGAGGTTTAAAATACTCGATCTAGGTACAAGTACTTCCTTACCTGACTGGGTTTTCTAACAGACTGACACCAAAGAAAACGAGTTCTATAGGAGGGTAACTATTTTATCCACTCATAAACAGTATTTATTTATTTACTTGGTACGAATTTATATGTAGGACAAGAGTATATTGGTTTTCAAACAGTAATATAGGCATTATATGTATTGTTTCACTCACTAACTCATCACCATTCATGACCTTTTTTATCCCACATTACCTGATCATCATTTCTGACTGTTTCTTCCTCTAATGCTATGTAAACTTTGTCCTCCACATTGTCATCGATTGGGGAATCACTCTGGCCCTGAATGTCTTTATTGGCCAGGCCACTTGTAACAGGTGAATTGCTGAGACAATGGCGTGCAGGGGGGGGGGGAGAGGTTATGCGGTGTAAGGCATTGTCCCTGCTTGGCATCTTGTAGAGGAATAGAGGAAGGTGTCCTGTGTATACGTGCCAAAAATCACTTGCGAAATCACTCACGAAAATTGAAAATTGTGCAAATTAGGGACCTTGCAATGTTGCCGCGTTAATTCACGTCGCCGGGACATGAGTGCACATCATGTGCGGACGTTAATTCACGTCGCCGGGACGGCGCAGGTTAAAATCACGGACAACAGACGTAAGGCATATCATCGTGGAAAAGCGAATTTATGGTGATATATATATTACAACGTTAACAAAAAAATAAAGTAGACAAGGAAAAGGACACCAAGAACGATGTAACATATCAAAATTGACATCAGCAAAACTCTGAGAGATTTGAATAGTCGTCTTTCATATAACCTTAGAATAGATTGGAAAATGCCATTTATACATCACTTTCATAAATGCACAGATCAGTGAAGAAATCACGTCACACTTTATGAGTATCTGTACTCACTTCCTTGCCATAGACATTATAATACTGCCTATTTCCTAACAGTTTATGAGACATCCACTGTCGACAGGATTAAAGTGAATGTCGTTAATGTCACGTAGCTTGGACAAAGCTTTACCACTTGGTTCACTAACCAAGAGGCTCTTAAAAGAACCTGCATACGAGATCAGTGAACATCTTTATTTTACTTTTACCTTTTGTTTGAAAAACGGACTGTTTCCGAAGCTACGGACAGTTGCCACCATTATATCACTGTTTAAGAAAAAGTAGTAATGGAACTGGGTGACTTGAGGACTCTCATCATTCACTCATGCCTTAGCTAAATTATTACAGGATTTTGTTGTAGAAATTATTTTGGAAGATATAAGACCAAATTTAGATAAACGTCAGTATGATAGTTTAAATGGCAGTTCAACCGCTCATTACTTAGTTACTTTACTAGATGCAGTCCTAAATGGTCTTGATTCATTAAAAAAAAAAAAAAAAATTATTCTGTGTTAATTGATTTTTAAAAATGCTCAAACACCAAATAATCACTCTGACTCATACTCATTCCTTACTGTTTCAATATGTGAAAAATTTACATCCATATATGTATATACAAAACCAATATGGAGCAGTCTGAAAGCACAGTATTACTACATATCAATTTAAGATCATCGGGAACGACCTCACCCGTGGCGCCACGTGTTAGGCTAGTCGACGCCAGTGATTTCGGTCAGCGGTTTCGTCTTCCCATGTTTCCGGTTTTGAAAATTATACTTTTTTTTATAAGTAACACTCGGTATATTCACTCCAGCATTTGCCGGATGGAACATTAATCTGTTTGAAAACTGAGTGATAGGCATTTCGAAATAAATATGCAGCATGACTTGTAGAAATTTGTGATGAGTGCTATTGCACAACTTGTCGTTTTATGTATTTTAGTAACTGTTTTGCAATATTTTTCTTAGTAAATCATGTCCAGAAAACTGGTACAATAACCAATGATTACATTATTGCACAGTTTATGTACTGTTCACTAACAATTATCATGGAAGGGATTTTAGAATGTATGCGACTGCGTGAGCCAGGAAGAGGTGACCTACTTCAGTTATCAGGTGGGCAGAGGAAACATTTGGGTGTTTGTGGCCAAGGGAATTCAAATATTCATGTAAAAATGTTAACGTCACACTTGCTGAGACTGTGGATGTCAATGACGGAATTAATCTTACCATGCAGGATACATTATATAAACTTACTAATGAATGTACTGTTGTTAGAATATTCTGTAACCTAATTAACTGTGAAGATTTAATCGCATGTCCACGAAAGCGACACAAAGTATTTCCCTAGTTAACTTTGCACAACTGTAATTTACCTGATGCCCAGAAACATAAGCTTCTATATCAGGGGTTCTTAACCTGGGCTCCATGGACCCCCAAGGGTGTCCATGGATGGGATACAGGGGGTCCGTGAAGGTCAGAATAATTGAGAATGATTTAGCGAGATTGCGTGATGCCGTTTGACATCATTAACTTTAAAAAAACAAACAACAAACAAACTCGAAGTCTTGAAGAATTCTGGTGTTCGTTGACACAAGCCTACCCTCGTCTGGCAAACCTAGCTATGGGTGCTCTGATTCCGTCATACCTTCGTGAGTCAGGGATTTCAGCACTTGTTTCTATCAAAATGAGAAGTCGAAATCAACTGGATGTAAACGATGACATGCGTGTTGCCTTGTCAAAGATCACTCCACAATTTCATCTTATTTAAGCCAAACAGCAACAACAACTCTCTCACTGAAATGAACTTTTGAGCAGACTTAAAGTTTTGTTTTGTTTAATATGCTAAAGTTGGATGTATTTAATTTTTTCGAGTGGCCAATAGTTTTTGCATGAAAAAAAGTGAGAAACATAATTCTTTGTAGAGACTGTCTTATACTTTGTGATACACTGCGTGAGGTAGTTTTCAATAAAATAATGTATATTCATTGCATGCAAAATGCTGCATTTGTGCTTATGTGCATTTTTGTAGGGAAGGGGTTCATAGCGTTCACCAGATTCTCGAAGGGGTCCGTGATTCAAAAATGGTTAAGAACCACTGTTCTAGATGTACTTATCAACTCAGATCTAAAATGGAATGACCAGATAAAATGTATTATAACTAAGGTTAATAAGTCCATTTATGACCTGTGTAGGGCATATCAGTTTGGTCTGAGAAGAGGTTCTTTTTAAGCCGTAATTTTTTTTTTCTTGTTTTTGGATACGATGTACCAATATGGCATCCTGGTTCCACCAGAGCTCAGCACCTAAAATTTTAAAGAATTCAAAAACTATATTTCAGAATCACCCTAAGATAGCTGTATGCAGATTATGAAAATGTCTTGACCAGCTTTACCACACAAACACTAGTTAACCCAAAGATTTGGCAAAATTCTCCTTACATCATAGGGGCATAGACAACTACTTCCTCGAAGTATGAAGAGTGTACATGGCAAGAACAGAGGAAAGATAAACACTTACTACAAGAAGTGAGAAGTAGAATGATACACTCTCGGTACTCTAGTATCCCATACATTATAAAGTAACTCATCTCTACATAATCAGCCACTATCTTAAGTATACAAATATTTTGATGCGATTATTATGATTTCTTTTGAAACTGCAACATTAAAATGCTTAGCTCGATTTGTAAACCAGGAGATTATGTTACAGTGTAAATAATTTATAATGTTCTTGGTCAATAAATTTTGTATTAATATATATATATATATATATATATATATATATATATATATATATATATATATATATATATATATATATATATATATATATATATTAGATTCGAGGCGCATTGGTCTTAAACTTTCACTATCGTATCATAAAGTTGGTGGATTACTAATAAGGCAGATATAAAAATGGAGTCAGTGCACTGAGAGGATGACAAACGTAGCACAACTTTTATCTTTTTCATATTCATGCTTTCTCCACACGATTTTATTCAGCTTGGGAGAGGCTTTTCTAAGCAGAGTTATTAAATTTAGTCTTCACTGACCTCTTCGCTGCAAAATGTCTTTCACTGAATTCATTTTAGAATCAAATCGGCTTTGGGTACCAAGACTGATAGACATCAGAGCGACAGGGATAAGCATTTACCCCCCAAAGACCATAAAAACGCCTTGTTCAGGAGCTAAAATAGAAGAAAGAAATTAGCTATCCCTGCCCCATGACGTACGACATTTATTCGGCCAATGTTCAGACGATTTATTGAACATTCCATAGACTTTCCCACTAGGCAAGATTAGATACAGCCTTCATTGACTCCTCGATGATTAGATCTTTTGTTACTTAAGCTGTGAGCCTATAAGAATAATTAACACATCAGACGTTCTACGGACCAGTGTGTTTATTACCTATACAAATAAACCCCTAATACTTCAGTACTCAACGGATTAAAAAAAAATGCTAAAATCCCCTTCTCACAGGTTCTTTAAATTAGGTATTTTATTTATAAGTAATATAAGGTTAAAAATATAAAAAATAAATAAAAATAATAAAAATAAAACTACAAAAAAATAATAAAATAAAAATTATTATATATATATGTACGTGTGCATGAAAGTGTGTATGTTCATATGCATGGATGTGTGTATGTATGTATGTATGTATATATATATGTTTGTATATATATGTATATATGTGTCAATATATATACATATATATATCTGCCTTAATGACCAGAGGCTCCGGCTTCAATGGTCGATAGGCCAAAAAAAAAAAAAAAAAAAAAAAAAAAACTCACCTTGAATCGAATTAGTCGTTGCCTGCGAGAATGTTTGTTAGTTACTCCCCTTATTGTCTGAACACGCACATAAAATGTCTGAGACAACCACCCGCCTCATATTTACACCGACAACCTTGTGCAGGAAAAAAAAAAATACTCGAAACATTGCGACGAGGTTCAAACTTTTATATTAAAGGGACGGGTCGCTGTTGCAGAACCTCTATTTACGAGTCAGGTTGCACTGATTTTCCTTAGTATTTTTCGGGTCACACTGTGGAGTGCTGTTGGTTAGAGAGAGAGAGAGAGAGAGAGAGAGAGAGAGAGAGAGAGAGGATTACTTAAACAATAAACATTAACAAATACTTGTGTGGTACGGGAACGAGACATTAAATGTGTGTGTGTGTGTGTGTGTGCAACTATGTAAATAAACAAGTAGCCCATTTCCAAGAGCCAGTTTATATTAACATTCTCTCTCTCTCTCTCTCTCTCTCTCTCTCTCTCTCTCTCTCTCTCTCTCTCTCTCTCTCTCTCACACACACACACACACACGCACACACACACACGTTAAAAAATATAGCACCCACTCCCGCTTCGCGAGTGCGGATGTAAAATTAAAGTATTACAAACTGTATATATATTTATTTTATAACTGATGTACAAAAAAATAAGTCAGCGTCATCCCTGGTCTTTAATTTATTAGTTCACTCAGTGCAGCGTTGCCAGATAAACTTTTCAAACAGGAATAGAAGTGTACTCGTATTGTTCGTCGTTTATCTGAACGTACTCTACCTGCATAGTAAATTTCAGGATCTTTGGGCCAGAAATAATACTAGAAAACAAAAATTTTCTTCTAAAACGATTGTTAAGAAGTAGGAATGACAAAAGTGCACAGAGAAGGGATGAAAAAGCACAGAAACAAGATAACATTCAGGATGGGGAGAGATTTGGAGACCTGTACCCATTACTAAATTCCACCAGCTACAAGTTTGTGGCTAAAGTGAGGAATGTTGTAATGGGTATAGGTCTCCAAATCTCCAAATCGATATTTTTTGCAGTTCGATTTTGCGGCTTCTATGAAGGTTAGCAAGATTTTGCGAGTAATTTTGCACTTGAATAACGAAGGTCTTTTAGTTCATAAACTTAAAACTAAGCTTTGTGACCATTTTTGCGCAAATGCTCGTATACCCTATAGTAGCCTACAGGACGCCATTTTGAACCTGCGCCATTCCTACTTACGGAGTGACCGAGCTCTGTGATAAGTCTAGTATAGTTTCTCCACTACGCTTCACAGTCTCTCCATAATCCTTATTAGCGCTTGATGCTTTCGTGTTTTTCAGTCTTTTCACAGCTTTTTCACGTGTCAATGTCAAAATTTTCAGCACCACATTCTTCCAGAGCTCACCATCAAATCTAGTCATACTGGCAACCTTTCTTCGCCCATTATTCCCACTTATCGTTGTTTCAGAATAGTCTTTCCATGCACTCATTATTTTCCTCTTAGTTGCCAGCATTCCTAAATTTGGGTTTCTTACATATTCACACGGTTATACCTATATGTCTATATTTCGGGCATTTTCCAATATGATGTATTTATTTATTTATTTATTTTTGCAGATGGGATTCCACTGCATTTTCTTCAATATATTCTATTACCACTATATTTTTATCTGAATGCTAGTCTAATTTCTTGTTTATTACACTCCGTAATTTCCCTTCATTCAATTGATATCCTATCTTGCATACAGTCTAAACAATTTTTTCTCTTTTACTCTACTGCCCATTCAACCTCTGCATGCCACCCAGCTGTGCTACGCAATTTTTATTAGTTATTGCCTTCGTTATACCTCATGCAAAGTTACCAGTCCTAAACAACATCTCCCATTATGGATTCACCAAATTATCCAGATCCATTTACTCCCAGTTCAAAGACTCCAATTCCATTTCCACTATTTTCCACTGTTTTCTGCCTCAGCTTCTCCATTTTCAGTCATTTATTCTGGCCAATCCTTTCCCTCCTTAGCTAGTTAATGCGCCTCACACATTAGGGTTTAACCCGTCATGTCCCGAGCACTTTCGCACCTCCAACACCCCCCAGTCCCGAGCATTTTTGGAAAAAATATTTTTTGGCTAAAACATCCACTTTTGGTGAGAAACATCGAAAATTCATAGAGAAATCATTCACCTGAGGTTTAAAATACTCGATACAAGTAGGAGTACCTTCTTACCTTACAGGGTTTTCTATCAGGCTGGCTGCAAAGAAAACGAGTTCTATGGGAGGATAACTATTCCACACCACTCATAAACGGTATTTATTTATTTATTTGGTACGAATTTATATGTAGTACGAGAGTATATTGGTTTTCAAACAGTAATATGGGCATTATAAGCATTGTTTCACTCACTAACTCATCACCATTCCTGACCTTTTGCCACATTACCTGATCATCATTTCTGACTGTTTCTTCCTCTAATGCTATGTAAACTTTGTCCTCCACATTGTCATCGATTGGGGAATCACTCTGGCCCTGAATGTCTTTATTGGCCAGGTCACTGGTAACAGGTGAATTGCCGAGACAATGGGGGGGGGGAGGTTATGCGGTGTAAGGCATTGTCCCTGCTTGGCATCTTGTAGAGGAATAGAGGAAGGTGTCCCGTGTATACATACGAAAAATCATGCACGAAAATTGAAAATCGTGCAAATTAGGGATCTTGCAATTGCACAATGTACCAGTACGTCGCTGGGACTGGCAAAGGCAAAATGTTGCAACGTACCCATACGTCGACGGGATGGGGCGGGTTAAACATGATGATGGTTGCAGTTGATTGTTCACAAAGTGAAATTCAGGGAAATGCATATGCGGTATATCTATATCTATAACTATATCTATATCTATATCTATCTTTCTATTTATCTGTCTATATCTATATCTATCTATCTATCTATATCTATCTATCTGTCGATCGATCGATCGATCTATCTATACAAATATATATATATATATATATATATATATATATATATATATATATATATATATATATATACTGCATACAAAATTTTGTATCTCCATATTCATGAGTTAGCCATTAACATATTATTGCAGATTACTTCCTGGCATGTTATTTTCGGTAATGGTAACTCACCCGCATGTTACATCATGTAGATGTGGAAACAATGTTACATCGCCAGCCACGAACCTCAGAGTCTTACCCGGCAACTCGTAAACGGGGCTGTGGTGGAGGTGGGGCGGTGCGGGCGGGGGAGCGATTGTTTCCTCTCCCGTTCTTCACTTACCATGACATAAGCTATTGAGAGGAGGGGGGGGGTACCAATTGTCGCTTTCTACTGTACAATGGACTCTCATCATTAATGCGTTATTTGGGGACAGTGGCCCCACCCCTAATGGCCTAATGATTCTTGGGGGGTTAGCCCCATTCCCCCAAATAAAATCGATTAGAGATAGGGAAGATATTTGAATGAAACTTCCCAGGTGAGCTCGTCTCGTCAATCTGAAGATCTTCCAATATATACAGTTCTCCAACTCGGAATATTTTGGGGGGCCATTCCCTTCAAGTATTTAAAAATTCTCATTAACTGTGAACGGAGGGCACATGTGGTTTTGATATCTTGTTACATGCTGTACAGTGGACTGCCATTGCCAGTGTGCTATTTGGAGAGCGTGAATCCCCGGTGATTCTTGGGGGGTTATCCTGTCTCCGAGAAATAAAAACGATCAGCAATAGAGGAAAGTGAGCATGTGGATGTTAACTAAATCATCATACTGTACATATCGCAGGATTAGATATGCGATTTCCATGCCTTCTCTGTATGAACAGGAGGAAACTGCACATTGATATTTGGGAAGCAGCATTGCCCTCCCCCCCCATGATTCTTGGAGTGGTGACCACCAAACCAAAAATTAAAAAGTTTAGAAATAGGAGGAGAAACTTTTGAATGACATATCCATTATGAGTTCGTTTGATTACTGGGAATGTTTTACAATATACACAGTTTTCCAACCATGATTTTTAGGGGTTGGTGCAGGCATCATAAGGAAATTGAAAATTCTCAGAAATTGTGAAGGGGGTTCAGATATGGCTCTGGTATCAATAGTACGTGTTCTACAATGGATTTTCATCCGTAATGCGACATTTGGGGTGCTCAAACCCGCCAGTGATTCTTGACGGTGTCAGCCTCTATACCAAACATTAAAAACAAAAACAAAAAATAGGGGGAAATGAGCACATGGACTTCAACGAAATCGGCACACATATGGCAGGATTGGGTGTGTGGTTTCCATGTTTTATGTGAGTACACGGGAAGAAATTACACATCTAATTTATGAGTACAACTACTACTGCTACTATTACTACTTCTACTACTGGTAGGTGGGAACGACCACCAACTCAGTTTATATTGTGCTGACTTCAGAAGACTCTGGACTGGCGTGACAAGCCAAGTGATTTACTGTAAACCAGGAAACCATTTACTATGATTGGTGGTAACCGTATCAAAAATGACGCCTGCTGGTCTTGTGGGTTATGGTTCTCCATCAGACGCGGCTTGCACGGGTTTGTATTCGAGTGATGGTTAGGGCCTATTGCTCACATAATGCTATTCAGTGGCCAGTAAGGCTGGTTGCTATTACCTGAAATGTTGAAACATGTGCCTTGTCTGGGACGCTATGCTCCTGATGGCAGAGAAAAGCATTGGTTGACCTGGACAATGATGATGATGAAGAAGTGATTTATAGTAATTATTCTTAATAATAATAATAAAAATAATAATAATCTTCCTATATCTCCCATATTTCCTGTCACTTCTTATTGCTCTTCTTTCCTTTACAGGTGGCTTTACATTGAGTGACAAGCCAAGTGGTTTCCTGTGAGCCAAGAAACCATTTACAACGCTGGGTGATAACCATATAACCAACCCATACGTGCTCCCTACGTGTCAACAAGTGGGTTGGTGAAGGGTTAGTGCCCCTCCCCGTAAAACCAATAACTCAAAGTCAAATGGCCACCCCTTAAGGGATTATGGGGTCTGGCAATAGATAGATATAATAATAATAATAATAATAATAATAATAATAATGCATCCATCCATCATCCAATCCTACGTTGCCCCATGAGAAGCGTAGGAGACCGGGGCGAAGCATGGTGGTCCTGACATTTGAGATGAAATGGCCAGCCTCAATAACAATAATAATAATAATAATAAATAGTAGTAGTAGTAGTAGTTGTTGTTGTTGTTGTTGTTGTATTAAGAGTAGTAGTAGTTGTAGTAGTTGTTGTTGAAGTACTATGAGTTGTAGTAGTAGTAGTGTATTTCTCCTCTTTATCATAGATTATGAACGAGCTTAAATATTATTCCACCATCTCACTCCAGATTTACCTTCCATTTGTCTCTAACGTTTCCCCCAACCTCCCTCCTCCCTTCTAACCATTCTTCCTCCGTCTTCTATTTATTTTTTTCCTACACCGGCATCCAAATTTTTCTTTATTTCTCTGTAAATTATTTTTCCTTCTCATAAATCTTCCTACACACCCTTCATTTGTATCCAAATTTTCCCATCAATTCAAAATTTTCCACCACTTGCCTCAGACTTTCGCATTGTCCTCCTCAAAACGTTTTTTTTACACTTTTCTCTACTCTCCTTCGACATCTTTTCAGATTATCTTCTTAGTATTTCTTAGATTTTTCCTTGACTTTCTTTCAGAGTTATTCTGTATCTCTCTCCAGCTTTTTTCCACTTTCCTCCAAGTTCCCCTCTATTTCTCTCCACTTCTCTCCACCTTTTCTCTCCATTTCTCTTCTCTTTCTCTTCACTTCCCGTCAACTTTAACCTGATTACCCCATATCTTTTTCGTCAGCTCCCTCCACAGTTTTTTTTTTTTTTTTTCGTCTCTAACATTCCAGCATATTCCTCCACCTTCTAAGTCTTTCTTCCATCTTCATTCTGTTTTTATTTTTGTCCACCGTGTGTCCCCAATTTTCCTTCCCTAACCTCATACTTTTCCCTGTACCTCTAACTTTTTCTTTCCATCCTCCTATATAATGTCCTGATTCTCCCTATATTTTCCTCAAAGTAATCCTTCGATCCCTCTTGAACTATTTCTCCACTTCCCCAAATTCTCCAACCAACATTTTTCAAGTTTTTCTTCACTTATCTCCTCTTTTTTCATCCATTTCTTACAAATATTCACACCTACTCAGAACATTTCCCTACTCTTCTCTCCCTTTCTTGCGCCTCCTTCCCATTTTCCCTTTTCCTCTCACAAAAATTCTCCTGTCCTTCACTAAAACGTCAGTCTCCACTTCCCTTTGATTTTCTCTCCATTTGCTCCAACATATCGTTCCAATTTCTTACTGTATTTTTTTTTTCTTTCCGAATAACACCTCTAACTTTTCCTCCTCTATCTCTCCAGCTTCTTCCCTCACGTCATTTCAGAACATTCCACCACCTTCCTTCAAACTTCTCTTCAGCTTCCCTCCAACTTTTTTCTCCATCTTCATCCAGCCTTTTCACTCCTCATCCCCCCATCATTTCATAACATTCCAGTTACGTGAAACCAGATTTTTCACGCATTCATCCATTTTTTTTCTTTAAGTTTTCCCTCAGTATTTCTTCAAACTATCCTTCCATTTCTTTTCTCCATTTCCCTACAATTTTTCTCCGCCTCCCTCACATATTCCCTTTTTATTTTCAGTTACCTGCACTTCGCTCCCATATTTTGCCTGCTCCCCTTATTATTTATTGCTTGGTGTCTCTATCATTTTTGTCACTCCCTGTCCCATTCATTCTCTCTCTCTCTCTCTCTGTCACACACACACACACACACGCCACACATCTATCTATCTATCTATCTATCTATCTATATATATATATATATATATATATATATATATATATACATACAAGTACAGCACCAGTTGTTCTGCATCGGATGGTCTGGCACCTCTTTTAATCCTGACAAATTTATGAGAAGGCGCTTGAAATTTTCGCGTCCACCAGACTGCTTTACCGGACAGTCACTGATACTACTGAGTGTAGCAAGTGAGCTCTTGTATTGCTTACTTTGCAAATCTTGATTGTGATCCTTGTATTTTGTCTGATTCTTAGCTCATGTTACTTATATTTCACCCAAGCTATGGCTTCTAAAAAAAGATGTGTGTCAGCGGTCGTGCCAAGCGTAAACACCAGTCAGCTCCAATAATCACAGCTCCTTGATTGTGATTAATTAGTCCACCCAACTGCCTCAACGACAAAATTCCTCAATAATCAGATATAGTATAAATGGTAATTACTGTTAACTGGTTCAGGGCCCACACCTTTACACTCACTTTTATGCCTAATACCTGAGTAATAACCCCCTAAATAGACCTGAAGGAACTGGATCAGCAAAGTTTACACCGATTCTGCTACTTTCGATCGTGAACCAGACGACCTTTTTCTCTCATAATTCTCTTGACTAACTTTGTTATCCAACATTGCTATGAATGTATGTTGTCTGCGAATACCAAATACTCACAGTTAACCATTCTTAACCATCAATTTCTGTTCCTGTGCACATGACATTCCCATCAAATTACTTGTTCTTTAGGCCCGATCCACCTGACACTGATCCCCCTGATGTACTGAGGCATGTTATAGGATGCAGATTTGAAAGATGCAATTTAGGTTTTAGTTTAACGTTGAAATGACGAGTCTGAGGGGGGATAAGGCGATTTTTATTTATTTTTATTTTTTTTATTATTTTTTTTTTTTTATGGTGCCTACAGCCTGGGCCGTGGCACATTTTGGCCCCAGTTGTAATCAGCTGGTCAGGTCATAGCCCATCATCCCTGTAATTTTAGTCAAAATCGCACCGGTAATTTTTGCGTAAACTAGACAGAGAAACAAACAAACCGAGTGAAAACAATACTCGTCCCCGAGACCCTCAGGGATGGGGACGGGTAATAAATCACTTAGGAGCAAGCGTTTGGGAGCTTTTGTCTATTTTAAGTCAGATGCACGGAAATAGGAAGTATGAAGAGATAGAGATAGATAGATATATATATATATAGAGAGAGAGAGAGAGTGAGTCATTTTCCTTACCCCGGTGATTTCCCACCTTCACCTCTGTCAACATTACCTGTCGTGTTTTTCATTATCTTCCTTTGTTACCTGTAGACAATTTTCTTCACCTTACGAATCACCTCGTGGTGAAGATGATGAAGGCTGTGATGTCTTACCCCGGCAGTCCCAAAAAGCAATTTTACATCAGATCAAAGCAATGATAAAAATGTACTAAGTCAAACACTCTCAGAGTGAAGAGACTGTCATTATGCATAGGGGCATTTTTTTGTGTACACCACTTTGCCTGTACCTCTGAATCTAGCCATTCTTTTCCCTACTCTTTCTCCAGCTCTCTCTCTCTCTCTCTCTCTCTCTCTCTCTCTCTCTCTCTCTCTCTCTCTCTCTCTCTCTCTCTCTCTCTCTCTCTCTCTCTCTCTCTCTCTCTGTAATGACTCTTCAGCCCCTCACCGTCAAAAATCACTTCATCAAGGTTTCCCCTTCACAACTTGTCTCTTCACTCACCAATTTAAAGCGAAAGTGTACTGAAGGGAAATTTGACTGGCATAAAATTATATATTTATTTATCTACTTATTCTTTAGGTTACGGTTAAAGTGGGGACAGACGGCATGAGGCGCCTAGCCGCGGTCTTCACAGTTTCCTCCCCTAGGTGCTACCCATGGTAATCATTTTACTTACCATCCCACAAAGGGTGGATGGACACCTGAGTCTAGTGACGCCAGTGCCCGACAATGGGCTGGCAGCTTCATAGCCAGCAAAGCTGATCACTCTACCACAGTGGCTGGAGTATATGTATTATTTGTATATAGCGTTCCACTGCCAAACCTTTCCCTGTGGTTTTGTTTGTATGGAATCCAGCCACTATTACCCCACCTGGCTGGCATATGATTCAGGTTTAGGGAGTGCTTTTGGTCCTCCACTGTTATTCTTACTGCTAGTATAGTCGCAGCGCACGACTCTGAGATTGTCAAAATCGTACCCTGGCAACCTACCAATCAAAAGTGCGTCAGATTTCGTATCATATTATACACGAATCATATTATTATGCACGAATATATTATACACGAATACTGTTATACACGAACATATTCTACATGAATCATATGCGTCTCATATTATACACGAAGTCAGACGCATTTTTGAATGGTAGGTTGCCAGGGCACGATAATGACAACCTCAGAGTCACGCGCCGCGACTATAGGTCAGGCTGCCAGTAGTCTGAGAGCTAGTAGTCTGACTGATCCTAGGTCGACGCTGACCTCAAGCCTGCCCACAATCACATGGCAAGCACTCCGTGAGCACTTATGTTTTTAGCACTCCGTGATGCAGACCTCAGGTCTGCTTACCACCACATGGCAGCACTCTACTGGGAGGCTTGCTCACACCGCCCTAAAGGGCCATCACTACCCCTTTCGATTGAGGTCCTGCCCAAGAGGGTCCAGGGAGACGTGGGGGATGGGATGGCCTTGCATCCTCCTCCACTGCCCCCTCTCTCCACCTCCGCAAGGTCACTACCCCTTCTGGCCGAGGCTCTGGCTTATGGAGGGTCTAGGGAGAGGTGGGGGACGGGGTGTCCTAGTATCCTTTTCACTTGCCTCCACCTCACTGCCACTGAGTGGGGAGTGGAACAGGTGCGTTTAGTCTGCTGCTGCTAGTAGACTGACTGCTACTAGGTCTGGCTCCTAGTAGTCTGACTGCAACTAGGTCGACACAGTACTAAAGCCTGCTCAACGCAAGGTAGCAACCGACGAGCAGGAGTGTGTGCGCAAATTTAACGTGAAGAAAATAAAGGAAGCCTTAATTTCAATTACTAGTGCAGAGACAGCAAAGAAGAGACTGGGGATTGGGAAAAGTCAGATGTATGCTTTAAAATAATGGTGCAATACGTAAACCCAGCATCGACAAAAATCCAGCTATAGCTACAAAAGAGACCAATACCCTTTGAAAAATAGGAAAACA
Source organism: Coenobita brevimanus (assembly GCF_032717465.1). Taxonomy (NCBI): domain Eukaryota; kingdom Metazoa; phylum Arthropoda; class Malacostraca; order Decapoda; family Coenobitidae; genus Coenobita; species Coenobita brevimanus. The sequence goes on from NC_136974.1 coordinate 24,814,688, forward strand.
GGTAGAGCATCAGGAGAATTTGCAGTAACGAATTCACAGAGGACAAGATTAGATACATACTATAAGCCTTTAGGAAGCTATGCTCTCAGGCAGGCATGGTGTTAAGATAAAAAAAAAAAAAAAAAAAAAAAAGAGCAGCCGATATCATGAAAAAGAAGAGATAGTGCCAATGTTCAGTCTTAGTATCTGTTCCCAACTCAGCCAAAGTTTCGATTATCAACAAGTACTTTCAGAAAGGAGGCCTTGGGATCGCAACATCTTCAGGACTATAAAATGGGAGAGATAGTCAAAAGAGAAAGGAAGTAAAAATGAGAACAGTATAAGACAGAGTATAATACTGTATATGTAAGTGGATGCTCTAAAACGTACATAAGGGAAACACAATGAGGAATGAATATAAGGATAGCAGATCACAAAGCAGATGTACACCCGCACAGTTATTCGGCACCTTTGAGTACAATGGTTATGAAAATGAGCAACTTCCGCAGACACAAATGAGTCAATAAATGTGGTGCCTCAAAACATATACCACCCAGCAAAGGAATTTTTTGCTAATTTTGAGTTCTAATGATTTTCAGAGATAATAATTTGACTTGTAATTACATGAAGCCCCATATATCACAATGCTTCATTCATTTTTCATAATGATACGTGCTGTACGAATGCCGATACTTTTGGGAGGAGGGTGTACAGTGTCACAAAGTAGCCTATCTAATTCCCTAGTTTAACACATAGATCAATGCAATCATTTGCCCAAGTGGGAAGAACCTGTAGACATTGAGAGAGATCTGAACAAATAAATAAGAAAACTGCTGGAAATAGCTCATATAGCCTAGTTGTGTAAATAATGTAACAAACCATGGGGGGGGGGGTGATTTTCAGCTTATGCAGGTGACAAGGAGAGCACAAATGGCGCAATAGGGGAGGGGTAGGACGACGGAATCTTCAGGATGCGACGTGAGAAAGAGGGAGAGAATTTCCAGGAACGTAAATGTCTCGGTTCTATCACCTTTTGTTCAAACTCTGTGAAGCTGGGTTCTCTCTAGCCCGAAACGTTAGAGAATATAAAGACTTCAAGCTCTAACCTGTGTCTCTCTCCCCATCCACTATTTCCACCTGCCGTAATGGATCCTCTGCTTAAAATTTCCCTACGCGTCTGTATGTCTTGTTATCATTATTTATCAGAGTATATCCTTGTCAGGCCTGTTATATGTATTCCTTTTATGCTTCTCGGTGCAGGAATAGGACGCCTTCACGTGGTGGCACTGATATAACAGGGAACTGGAGCTGCCAGTTTGTACAAGCATCCCTCAGACTCCTCTCTATCCCCAGAAAGAGGGATGGTGCACTGTAAGGTGAGGGGGAAACTCCAGCCTGCAGTCCACCGAGTTCACGTTTTAAATGAACCTCTGCCCAAAACAATAAGTATTACAATGTTTTTCTCTAGTTATTTTTAAAGCACATTTTTATAAATATATTTTAGAACTGTATATCAGATTATGAAGTTGAAAGCGAATTTGATATAATAATAATAATAATATGATGATGATGATGATGATGATGATGATGAAATCCTCCATAATAAAAATAATGATGTCCCCATGTTTGTTCAATATAAATTCGGACGGGATGATGAGAGAAGTTAAAACAGGAGTAATGGAGAGAAGGATGGCTTTGGTAATGAATGGTGACGGATGAAATATCTCAAATTTGTTGTATGATGATCATGCAGTGCTACTTGCAAATACCGGACATGAGCTCAGGTGAAAGTGTGGGCGATTAGGCAAGAACGTAGTAATTCGAGACTGAGAGCAGTATGTGAAAGGCCAAGGTCACATTCCAGAATCAGGCATTCAGCCCTCATGCCAAATGGAGGAGCTGGTGTTGCACTGCCTGAGTGGTCCTTCTTGTTATTATGCTTTACTACTTTTTTTTAGTTTCTCCCTTGTCTTTTTTATTTATTATAACTTGTCTAATTCTTTCATAATTCTATTGTCTATACTCATTCTTTCCACAAAACCTTCTTCCCTCGTCTCCATTCTAACTTCTCAGTTCACAGTTTTCCTACATTTATATATTAAAATTTTATTTTTCTTTACTCCACGTTCCTTAATTCCCAGTAGTGTTACATGTCTTTACCTACTCAAAATACCTCATTACAAGGTTTCGTTGGACTGAAAGGTTAAAGTCTGTCCTATGAAAGCAACCATTTTTGAATGCTTCCAAACCCTTTTCCACGTCAAACTTGCCATAGATTGTCCTTGACTTTTTTTTCATTCTATCTTTTGTATAACATGTAACATTCTTCATTGAAAATTATATTTTCCATATGTCTGGCTCCTTCTTCCCTCCTTCGTAGAGTTCGTTCATTGCGATGCCCGTGAATCCTTTACACGCTTGCCTGTGTGTGTGTGTGTGTGTGTGTGTGTGTGTGTGTGTGTGTGTGTGTGTGTGTGTGTGTGTGTGTGTGTGTGTGTGTTCTTACCAGGAATGAGTGTGATATCTTGACCATATAATATGCAAATCTTGAGATGCATATACTGTACTCGTGGACGAGCAGTAGTTACACGTGAGTAGGTTTGTAAGTAGATTATCGTAGTTTCTTTTGTCATGCAATGACAGGAGAAGTTAAAGATGGATATTGGGTCTTGATTTGTAGTTTCTTATCTTCAAGGGTAAAACTCAAGTTGAAAAAGCAGTGTGTAACATAAAAACTAACTTCTTATGTTACTGCTGGACCCTTCTTCTCTTTCCCTCTCTCTACAACCTCTCGCTCCTGTAGCTAGCCTCCTTCTGTCTCTCTAACTCTTCCTTCAGTGTCTAGGAGGGCTTGAATCACGTGTATAACCCGTATGTACGGGTTCTAGAACCTTGTGTTTGCTTCCGGTGCCCTATGGCATTCTTTTGCTTACCTCTTGCTGACACATTTCCCGTTCGCACACCTTGCTTTACTGGTGTTCCTATCTATTATGCTATCTATTATGAGTTGTATTATAACATCTGTCTATCATGCTATCTATTATGATTTGTATTATTATAATATGGAGTTCTGACACGTCAAGCTCTTACAGCATCGTGTATTAAATTACTTTTATCATACATATCCTTAAGAAGATCTTCACACTGGTTGGCCTTCCTCATTCATTCCTAGAATTCGATCCATCCACATGGGAAAGTCGTGAGGATTACAAGGAAGCTGAGTGCATCGTCCAGGGGCTACAGGTAACAAATGACTTTGCTGAAAGAGGGGCAGCACTAATTCAAGAGTTTAATCCAGTGCTGACCAAGAACGAAGATGAACGGCAGGTTCTTCACCAGGTCGTTGCGCAACACAGGCAAATGTACCCAGATGCGAGGAAGGCTACAGCTGGCACGAGATTAGGATTATGCTCTGAACCACATCTAATGCAGGGCTCAAGAGTGTGTGTGTGTGTGTGTGTGTGTGTGTGTGTGTGTATGTGTGTGTGTATGTGTGAGAGAGAGAGAGAGAGAGAGAGAGAGAGAGAGAGAGGGGGGGGAGGGACGGAAAGGGAAAGGAAGGGGAAATGAATGAGGAAGGGAAGTAGGACCGTTGGCAAGGGAACTGAAACGTCAAGATAATGTAGAGAATGAATGAAACAGGAGAGAAATGTAAAACTGACGAAAGAACAAGATGGAGAAAGAGGGAGACGGGATAAGGGACGGAAAGAAGAGGCAGACTAAAACTAAGGAAAGGAAAGGAAACGAAAGGAATGAATAATAAAGAAGAAGGGGGGTTTGGGGGATACGAGTTTTGGCTTACAGAAAGGAAAATGAGGGAAGAAAAATAAGAGGAAGGGAAAGAAGGAAAAAACAAAGATTGAAATTGGATGGAGAGACGGATTTAAAAAGTGGGAAGAAATGGGGAAAAAAGAAAAGGTTAGAAACGAAGGGGCAAGAAAGAGAAAATATGATATATATATATATATATCAGGAAGGAGGCGAGGAGTGGCTTATGAGGAAGAAAAGATTGTTATCGAAGAAGAAAAGAAAGGAATAAAAGGATTGGGAGATAACACGAAGTGCTGTAGAAAGGAAAGAAAAAGGGTACGGTGAATAGAAGAAAAAGTGAACTGAAAAAATGATGGAGAGAAGCTACTAAGGGAACAAAGGGAAGAATAGGGTCAAGTTGTGGTGGAAGAAGACTGAGAGCGAGGAGGGGAAGGGCAAGAGCTGTTCTGCAAATCTGGGTATTAGTTAGTTAGTGAGAGAGAGAGAGAGAGAGAGAGAGAGAGAGAGAGACAGACAGACAGACAGACAGAGTCAGGCAGATGGATGGTGAGGAAGATTGCTAATGAAAGAGGGAGAAGATAGAAATAAGGTCGAGGCAGGAAAAGAGACTTGAAAGAGAAAGATGGAAGGGGTTGAAGGAGAAGAATGTAAAGAATTCCGAGCTGACCATGCCATTAAAAGTGTTATTTCTCTTCAGTGGATGCCCCTGAGTATTTTATGGGAACTAAATCCGCATCTTCTTTTAAAAGTGAAAGGGAATTCGAGCAGCCAAATGGGTAATTGTGGCAGTTTGAAACCTGTGACTGCTTAAATTACCCTCTGCTGAACAAATAGTCTTCAGGTAGTCTGAATAAAGTAATGTTAATAAGTGAACAGTCAGAGGAGATGGAGAGAGAGGAATTTAGGAGAGGTATTTTAGCTCCGTTAGTCTTGGTACATAATCTTCGTTGTACTCTTATTACTAACAGATATTTTGGTAAGCTTACGATAGAGCCGTGGTGGTGAAGGGATTAATACAAGTTATGTTTTTTTAATACAAGGAAGAAGGAACCAAGAGCTAGAAACCCACATTATTATTCAAACTAAGGAAAAAAAAGTAAATGACTGCCGAATTCAAGATCTGTTGATTTCAAGACGTCTGATCACATTGGGCTTCAGAAGGTCGTATGCACAATGTACACAGAGAAAGATAGTTCCAGAGTTGAACTTTTGCATACGTGAAGGACGGGGGAATCAGTTAACCGGTGTACTAGAAAGCTGGACAGAAAAGACGCTAGAGTTCTGAAATAGGTGAGTGCTACGCGCCCACCGTAATGGAGGGTGGATACAGGCAGACAGCTCAGAGAAACAGTGACCACTGAAACAGCAGCGGAAAAGATATAAAAATATAACGATGCGGCAAAGACAGAGAAGTTAAAGGAAATCAGTAAAAGTTAATGAGGCGAAAACCCATTGACTCCACCTTGTTCAAAAGAGTTATATGTGAGGATACCCTACCCCCCCCCTTACCCAAAAGAGAGTTATACTCCACACAAGGACGGATAAAAACCCTGTATAAATTCGGAAATTGCGAGGAGTAAAGAATGCACGAACTCGGCTTAGCACACCTAATCTCTTGGAAACAGAATTAGGAAGAGAGATAATATGATCATTCCATGACAAATCCAGAAAGAATGAAACAGTAAAGACACTGAAAGAAGATCCAGGATTGAGGTGGGTATTGCAGAATGTTAAGAGAAACTCCTAAGGAAAATTCTGGCTACAGCTCAAAATGTAGCTCCAAAACATATTAAAACTGCCAGGACATTAGAATGAAAAAACAATCAGGTGGACGAGGTAATGGATTCCTGTAATAACCAATCCTCTTATCCCCTTGTACGTGTAGGAGCCCAAGGCTAGGCTACTATACTCTGAAAAATGCAAGTGTAGTAGATGTACGTACCTATGTTATGCCACTAATGGCTATACAAGATATACATACATACACACACACACACACACACACACACATATATATATATATATATATATATATATATATATATATATATATATATATATATATATATATATATATATATATATATAAGTGATAGGTGGGGGCGCTCGCCATCTACTCACTCGATGTAGTGCTGCTCTCGGGTGTCTGCCCTTTCCTCTCCTCTCTCCTTTCCTTCCTTCCTCTTCTGTCTGTCTTTACATCATTCTTTCCTCGTCCTCCTGCCTACGGGTGACTTTACACTCCCTCTTCTGCCTTTCTTTCCTCCATTCTTTCCTTTTCCATCTGTCTGTGGGTGACTCTACACAGAGTGACAAGCCGAATGGTTTCCTGTACACCACGAAATCATTTACTACGCTGGGTGGTAACCATAAAACCAAATTATGGCGCCTGGTGGTTTAGTGGGTAATTGCGGCACTCCAATCGGATTGAGCCGGTGAAGGTTTACATCCAAGGGATGGTTGGGGTTTTTGCTCCCGTAATGCCACTCAGGGATGAGTGAGGCTAGTCACTCTCATCTTGATTGTCAGGACCAACTTGCCTATCCCCGAGCTCCTACGCTTGTCATGGGACAACGTAGGATTGGATGATGGATATATATATATATATATATATATATATATATATATATATATATATATATATATATATATATATCATCATCATCAGCCGTTTGAGTGTCCACTGCAGGACTGGCCTATCCCTACCAAAGTAGGGACGATACAGCCCACGTATCTCTACCCAGTGGCCTAGGCTGTCTGGTAGAGACCGTATGTACTCGTATGGTGAGACGTGCTTGTGAGTGTAATTGTAATGTTGGAGTGGCTTTGGATGTGTGTGTAATCTGTGAACCAAGTGTAATCGGCCCGCCTTAAGCGGACTGGGTGCAAGCATACTAGTATGCAACACTGGTTCAACCACAGCACCCCTTATGTCAGCCAAAGTAGTAAGTGACTCGGTGAAAGCTTCACAAAGTTTTTATAACTGGCGGGAGGCGAACTTGTACCCACCAGCGTGCGAGACGTTCACTGTACCACTGAGGCTCAAAATATATATATATATATATATATATATATATATATATATATATATATATACAGTATATCTTTCTCTCTATCTATATACACACACACACACACACACACACACACACACACACACACACACACACACATATATATATATATATATATATATATATATATATATATATATATATATATATATGGGGCTTCTGTGGTACAGTGGTAGAGTGTGCGTTTCATACACAGGTGGACCAGGGTTCGCGCCCCGCCAGGGTAATAAACTTTGGGAGTGTTCACCCGGCCACGTACTGCATTGGCGGACACAAGGGTGCTGTGGTTGAACCAGTGTTGCTTACTGTAAAGTATGCTTGCACCCAGTCGGCTTGCGCGGGCCGATTACACTTGGTTCACAGACTACACACACATCCAAAGCGACTCAGTGCAACACTACAATTACACTTACAAGCACTTCTCACCCTACATACAATCTCTACTAGACCGCCTAAGCCACTTGGTAGAGATACATTGGCTGTATCGTCCCGACTTCGGTCGGGATAGGCCGGTCCTGCAGTGAATACTCAAACGGATGATGATATATATATATATATATATATATATGAGACCTTCTGCTACTGACTTTGTGTGTGGAAATCGCAGTCTTCGTATAAATAAGAGAACCAGAGTTGAAATCCACATCTTTATTGCCAAGTTTCGGAACAACTCGTTCCATCACAGGCCTAGTGACAAAGAACAGAAAAGGATAATTAGAAATGCAATAATAATAAAATTACTTAAGGCAGGAACACAGAAACACAGACACTCAGAAAATTCCATGACATCATAATATATTAGAACAATATATATAGAAGTAAATGAAAACTAAATATAAAATAAAACAAATAATAACATTTGCTAACACATAGTAGCGGTACTGACGACTGATAGTCGCCAGTTTCAAGCTCTTGTGTTGCCTGGAAAATATTCTGCATAATAGGCAAGTCGTATCACCCCAGCTGCCACTTAAGTTTCTCAGTTTCCCATTCAAAATTGGTAACACAATATCTCAAAACAGATTTGATCCAATTTTAATCAAACCTGGTGGAAGAATTGAGGTCCTGTAACGGAATAAATTGACCTTTCTATATACAATATTCCAAGGGTCGAAGTCATATGGCAACGTCAACTGAAAGTTTTTATCCCATTTTGACAAGCCCTTGCGGATGTTCTGACGGTAACCAATATCAAACAGATACGATTTTGTGAATAGTCAAAGGTAGAGCTCACACAAAAGGGTCAAACATCAGAGTCACAAGACATGGTCAGCTCAACCAGGTTTGATCTGATCTAAAACAAACTTTTTGGAAGGATTAAGTAAGAACAAACACATTAATTATTGAAAACAATCAGTCAAAGGTCAAGGTAAGAAAAGTTAAAATTGGCCAGATGTATTTGTTTGTGAACAACATACAGTAGCTAAAACAGCTTTGATCTAGAGTTGAAGTTGGTGGATAAATTGAAGTTCACTGAAAAGTCTGACCCACTGCATAGGTTTTAAGAACAATAAGTGAAAAGGTAAAATCACATGGCTATGTCAACTTAAAGCATTTCTATCCAAAGTAGGTTAAAACAGGGATTAAAAGATTCTGCCTAAGTCTACTAATACCAAGTCGGTTCACTTTCCATCAGGGTGCAGGGAAGCGTGGCTTGTGTGTGACGTCAGTTGGCTTAACTAACAGAAAAGGTATAAAAGGGCAGACTCAAATTAAACATTTATAATAAGGGAGAACGAAGAAAGGGAAGAAGTGCTTCCCTCACACCCCTACACTTTCCATCACACCCTCACGCCTTCCCTCACACATTTCAGTCTCTTCCCTCACTTCTCCAAACTGAAATATGTGTCATGGTCTGATGAGTGGAGCAAACTTACACTTCTCTTCATGGTCAGGAGTCAACTGAGCTGGTGTTTCGTGCCAGAGCCAGTCTGCGTCACTCTGATGCTCCGCCCCCTGCGTGAGCTTGGAGCTGTTTTGGAAGGAAGTGATCCGACTTGGTATTTGTAGACTTTAGGCTTCTGCTTTGAGAACATACTGTACAGACTAAAGTTATCGGCACAATTCAAGATCACAAGGCAAAGACATTTCAAACACTTGTAATTTGATTTGAACCATATAAGGTGGAAATGTTAAGGGTTAGGCAAGAATGAAGTAAATTGATTTGAGAAATATTTGTCGAAGGTTGAGGTTACAGGGCAAACTCAAATATTCGGCATTTATACCTACGTAGGCTTTGCATTCTCTTAGTGTATTTTTTTCGTTAACAAGATCCTACATTTCATTCATGCAAATCTACTGTACACATCATTTATGCATGCCATTGTACTCATCACCCATTTCAGTTATGCACCGCACGCTCCCTCCTGTAACCCCTGCGGGGCTATATGGCCTTAGTTGCCTACCTCGGGGAATTCATTTCTCCATTTCTTTCTCTCTCTCTCTCTCTCTCTCTCTCTCTCTCTCTCTCTCTCTCTCTCTCTCTCTCTCTCTCTCTCTCTCTCTCTCAACGGTATGGAAGGCTGGTTGACTCTGCTGTTTCAGGTTATATAAACTTTTCTGACGTTTCTGTAACGAAGTCATTATTATTATTATTATTATTATTATTATTATTCAGATTCCTGATCCCTTGAAATCCATAATGTATTATCTTTTTCACTTTTGCTATATAGCAAACGATATTCTCACAAGAGAGATTTTTTGAAGTGGTAGACTTCAATAGTCTTGTTCAATATATTTACATGAACTGAACAAAACGGCCCACAAGCAGCATAAATATGTAATGTTAAATAAATGAAAAAAATACAAATACGTCATCAGTCGAAACAGTAAAGTCTGAGAGGCACTGGCACCATTGGGACTGTATGGTTTATGTTTGTATCTATGCAACAATCTCAGTTTCCTTTCTTTCTTATCTTATCCGATCACACCATCTCTGCTCCATATTTACACCGTTCATCTCGCTTCCAACGTGATTTACGCCCAGTTCCGCCTTTCAACACTTTCCCGTCCACGTTCGCTCACATAAAAATATCTCTTCCACTTCCCTTCTTTCCCACTGGCTCACCCTTACCATCTCATTCTCATTCCCTCTCCCTCCCTGTCACCTCTCCGCAACTCGGCCAGTTTATTATCCCAGCGTCATCTCAGTCCTTCCCCTTTCGCCGCACCTCAACTTTATTTTGCAAATTTCCTGTCAGGACGAGCGTTATTGTCACCGTTGATGTTGCTGAATCTCAGTCTGCCTGACCAAGCAGACGCGTCTGTAAAATGCGTGAACCTACTGACCTCGAGTGGTTTCCTTTTCGCGAGCAAAATTGGCTTTTTACGAAAGCACGTATCCATGCATCGTAAGCTCGCATGTTTTATGACGAAAACGGGGATTTCCCTATATCTGAAGGGCGGCTGAACTTTGTAACATACATGCATTTTTCACGTACTTCATCCCATTGGCCAGAAATTAACGTGTATGGATCCATGTTCATCACACGGGGTTGCGAGGGGGATAAAAGTAAGGTCTTGATATAGGATAATTTTAGGCGTGGTAGGTGAACGTGTAAGCAAACTGTCACTTACTACCGTCAGGTGACTGCAATGAATGATAAGCCAGACTGTTTTTTGCAGGCCAGTAAACAGTTTACTACGTTGGCTGGTAACTATAATACGATATGAAAGCATGGTAAGGTTTTGAGTTGAGCCACTTCAACGAGCTGTGACACAAAGGGATTACATCAAATAGATGTTTGACCTTTATTGCTCACACACTACCATTCACGAAAGAGCAACTGGCCAATTCCCTCTTAAATGTCTGGGGTAAGTAGCCTAGCTTAGAGTCCATGTAATCTGACCAAGAAATAAAGGAACTGATGATAAATTTTGGTGGCCATTATAGAGAGAGCACTGTGCTGATAAACAAAGTTGTATGTCTACTTTTGCCGATACTTAAAACCAAAAGATCTCATTGCAATTGTCATTAAATCTCCTCTGGAATATGGTGCGTGTGCTGTGAGATGACATATTCAGTCGTATTTCCATCAGTTTACGAGTTATTGATGGTTCACTGGATCTAGAGGCCAGTAAAAAAAATAAAGTATAGGACGCCCGGGTTACGATGTGTGTGAAAATAGGCGAGTTTTGTTGGACACAATTGAATCTCTTAACCTAGTGGCTTAAAAAAAAAAAAAAAAAAAAAAAACACACACACACACACACCAAGAATGTTAACTTTTGTTCGATTTCAGGTCTAAATGATTGTCCAGGATAATATGTGCACTTCAGATTAAAGGATGCTCCATACATCATAGTGCTTCTTTCGTGTTTCAGAATCATACATGCGGTAAGGTGTGCGATTTTTGTTGTTGTTGTTGTTGTTGACTGAATGTTTATGAAAACAATAGTGGAACAAGCAGTACAAAACTAAAAATTTTAGGACTTACATAATGGTTAGCCACCATTTCCGTTTTAAGGCTGGCAAAGATAGAACCTGGTACGTCTCTCGCAGTCCAAGGATACTACCGATGGGACTAGCACATACTGTAGGATCGTTATTATTGCTATATCCCCTATACTCCATTGGATATAGCTGGCAGATGACCCTCTTTTTCCTAGATGGTCATCTGCCAGCCAAGTATTTCCCTCTTCGACCAATTTCATCCAGTGCTTCCATTTTCCTCCATAAAATTACTTCTCTCCATGAACCTATTATTACCATAGATCTGTTTTCCTGACACAGACCAATCATTTCTATAGTGACCTATATTTCCCATGGACCTCTTTCCTTCGCGCACCAGTTTTATCCATAGAACCATTTTTCTCTACAGAGCCATTTTCTTCTAATGGGGACAAACCGATTTCCCACAGGGCCCTGTTTTCTCTCATGAACCTATTTCCTCTATGGACCTCTCTGCCCATTGGATCTGTTTCTGTTTGGGGTTATTTCCCTCAAAGACATAATCCTGTCATAGATCCATTTCCCGCATGGACCTGTTCCAACAATGGAACTCTTTACTCCGCTTAGCTATTTTCCAGTTGTGCTATTCTCCCTCATTCACTCACCCACCGACTCACCAAACCACCCATTTACCTATCAACCAACCCAGTATAGTAAGCCCGTCTCCTGCCTTGTCTTCCGGGAGAGAGAGAGAAAGAGACAGAGAGAGAGAGAGGGTGGGGGGGTAAAAAGGGCACAGTTGCCTATACAGTACAGATAAATGGATCAACAATACATGAGAGGCTCGCCTCACTGGAACAGGATGAAAGGTAAGGATATGACATTCTCTCGACAGGTACGCTATAAACTGCAGATTGGATAGCCGGTTGTCTACAGCTGCGTCGATCTGTTGCTGAGGATTAAGTTCAGACTTCATAGGTTAGTACCATCACACTCTGGATTGACTTGTAGCCACCTTTCTGATCCCGAAACATCCAGCCATGAAATCAGCTAACGACGGGCCAAGTTTTAGAACTACGAATCCGGTACAACTCTTGCAGCCTGGTAAACAAGTGGCCCAAATCGCACCTGGAGTCCAAGAGATAAATGCTATTTTAGCTCGCACAGCGATAAGTCAGGAGTCAAGGTTAAATAAAGCCTTTCCTACCACCCTGCCCCTTCCCTTCAATAAATATATATATATGACGACCAAGGACCGGACAAAGGACATGGTTATCGGAACGTGGAATGTAAGGGAAGCGAATGATGAGGTGAAAGAGAGAGAGATTGTCCATGTGCTTGAGAGTGCGAAAGTGGATGTATGTGGAATAACTGAAACAAAATGGGGAGGAGAAAGTGTGAGAGAATGGGAGTATGGATGGGGTATATGTGCAGGAGTAGGTGAGAATGAGAGGGCAAAGGAAGGAGTATGTATAGTTGTGAGTAAAAGACGGAAGAGGAGCATAAGCCAGTATGGATCAGTTGGGTCAAGGATTATGTGGGTAAAGTTGAAAGTTGGAATACAAATGTGGGCGATTGTGTGTGTGTATGCACCAACGCAAGATCGTGCTAGAAGAGTGAGAGAAGAGTTCTGGACAAATGTAGAAGTGTGCATGGAAAAGTTTGGAAGGAATGAGAGAGTGTTTTTGATCGGTGATATAAATGGTAAAGTTGGGAATGTGAAGGTGGATGGAATGGTTGGTGAGGGGGGTGTGCCTGCTAAGATAGATGAGAATGGGAGTGTGTTAGTGAACATTTGTGCTGGGAGAGGGTTGGTGATAGCCAATACCCTCTTCAGGCATAAAATGATCCAAGGGTATACATGGCGAGTGATGAGAAGGGTGGGTGGTGAACTGAATGAAAGGAAGGCAATGATTGATTATGTGTGTGTGGATGAAAGGATGCGAAGATGTGTAATGGATGCAAGAGTTTATAGAGGTTGGGGGAGTGGACTTTGTGACCACTACTTGGTGATGGCCAGAATTAGAATTCAAGTAAGATGGAGGAATAGAAGAAGGGAAGGACGAGAGGAAGGAGTAGTTGCAAGGAGAGTGGAAAGGTTACAAGAGGATGAGAAAAAGGCAGAGTATAAGAGAGAAGTGGAGGAACGATTGGGCAAATATGAATTGGAGCAGATGGGAGACGTGGAAGGTGTCTGTAGGATATTTACAGAAGAAATATGTGCAGCATGTGATGTGGTGTGTGGAGGGAAGAGAAGACGGAGGGGGGTGCAAGGAACAACGTGGTGGACTGAAGAGGTGAAACAGGCTGTGGCACAAAAGAAGAAAGCATACAATGAATGGATGAGAAATAGGGGCGTGGAAGAAGTTGAGAGGCGGAAGAGAGAGTTATATGTAGAAAGAATGAGAGAGGTGAAAAGATTAGTAAGAGAGAGTAAGAAGAGAGTGGATGAGGAATTTGGAAGGAATTTGAGTGTAAAGTGGAGGGACTGTAAGAAAATGTTCTGGAAAGAGGTGAAAAGAGTAAGACAGGGTGGAAGTAAGTTAGCAGGGGAGTGAAAGATAAAAATGGTAGATTACTAGTGGAGAAGGGAGAAAAAGTGAGTAGATGGAGAGAACACTTTAGGGAATTGTTGAACATAGAGGATGGAAGTAATGCGAGTATAAGTGGCTGGGAAATGGCTGGGAGAAGGAGGGAGGTGAGAAGACAGGAAGAAATCGGTAGGATAGAAGTTGTGGAAGCAATGAAGAAAGTTAAATCGGGGAAAGCCCCAGGAATTGATGGAGTGTGTGGTGAAATGCTGAAGCATGGGGGAGAGATAGTAGTAGAATGGATGTGGAAGATGTGCAGATTGGCCTGGAAGAAAGGTAGAGTCCCGGAGGATTGGAAGTCAGGTTTAATTATTCACTTGTACAAAGGAAAAGGGGAAAAAGAAGTGTGTGGTAATCATAGGGGCATTTGTCTTCTTAGTATAATAGGAAAAGTGTATGGTAGGATACTTATTGACAGAGTTAGAAAAAGAACAGAGAAATTAGTTGGAGAAGAACAAGGAGGCTTTAGGAAGGGAAGAGGTTGTGTAGATCAGATATTCATTCTTAGATCTTTAGTGGAAAAGTTTCTAGAGAAGGGAAAGAAGTTGTATGCGGCTTTCATGGATTTGGAGAAAGCATATGACAGGGTGGATAGACAAGGATTGTGGAAAGTGTTAAGAATATATGAAGTAGATGGAAAGTTGTTGAATGCTGTGAAGAGTATGTACGATGGTGCGAAGGCTGCAGTGCGTGTGGATGGTGAACTAAGTGAATTTTTCTCTTTGAAAGTTGGTTTGGAACAGGGATGTGTCATGTCTCCATGGTTGTTCAATCTGTACATGGATGGGGTAATAAAAGAAGTACAAGGTAGGGTAGTGGATGTTGGAGTGGCCCTGGTGAGAGAGGATAGTGTTTGGAAACTCCCTGTACTGTTGTTTGCAGATGATACTGTGTTGTCGAGTGAAGACGAAGGGGAGCTGCAAGGCTTGGTGGATGAGTTTGGGAGAGTGTGTAAGAAACGGAATCTAAAGGTGAATGTAGGGAAGAGTAAAGTGATGGTCTTTGAGAGAGGTGAAGTCAGTGAATGTACAGCGAGGTTGGATGGTGAGGAACTGGAAAATGTGAGTACGTTTAAGTACTTGGGTAGCGTGATGAGTAAGGATGGAGGTTTGGAGGGTGAAGTGCTTGAAAGGGTACAGCAGGGAAGAAAGGTTGCTGGTTCTTTGAAAGCAGTGATAAGAAACAGGGAAGTGAGCATGGAAGTGAAAAAGTTACTACATGACAGTATTGTGATACCAACTCTAACGTACGGAAGTGAAGCTTGGACGTTGTTGGAAGGACACAAGTCAAGAGTGAGAGCAGTGGAAATGGTTATTTAAGAGGAGCCTGTGGAGTCGCATGAAGAGACAGGCTAACGAATGAGGATATAAAGGAGCGTTGTGGTGTGGATGTGGATGTGATAGGAAGCGTTATGAGGACCACACTGAGGTGGTTTGGCCATATGGAGAGGATAGTGTGTGAAAGACTGACGAAGAGAGTGTATGTGAGTGAGGTGGAGGGGGGAAGAGGGAGGGGGAGGCCGAGGATGAAATGGAGGGATGGGGTGGAGAGGTATATGAGAGAGGGGTGTGTGAGTTGGGAGCAGGGCAGTGAAATGGCGGGGGACAGGGCTACTTGGAGGCGATTTGTTTGTGGCCACCCCAAAAGGGTTTGAGGCGTCTGGCAATAGATAGAATATATGTATATATATATATATATATATATATATATATATATATATATATATATATATATATATATATAGAGAGAGAGAGAGAGAGAGAGAGAGAGAGAGAGAGAGAGAGAGAGAGAGAGAGAGAAGCTCAATCGATTGTGGAATTTCTCTCTTTCTCTCTCTCTCTTTCTCACACACACACACGCACGCACGCACCAGTGATCATCGTAAGCGCTTTAAATATTTGTTATATTGAATTTTTATTATTTTGCTCGTCTGTTAATTTATTGACCGCCATTTCGTTATAGGTTTCTCTTCTGTGTTCTTGTTTCTTATTGTTGTTGCGTGATTAGAATCGTACCTCCCTTCTCTTTCATTCACGTTATTTCCTTCTTTCTATTTGCGATTTATCTTTTCTTTATCCACCACGGAATTTTCCCACTGACTTTCTTCTCTTGTTTTCTCTTTTTATTCACTTTTAACCCTATTGTCTGCCACTTCTTTTCTTTCTCTGCCTAATTCTTTTATTTGCATTCTCATTTCTTCCCACTATTTTCTTCCTCCGTGTCTCCAGAACCTTCCTCTTTTCACTCCCATGTCTTACTCCATTCTCCTTTCTTTCACGTGTTTCTTGTTCTTGCCCCACACATCCTTCTATTAACCTTGTGCATGTCTCCCCCTCATCCTTATGCTTAACTCTCACTTGTTTTATTTTATATTACACTAGTGCACGAAACGATGAGTTTATCGTCTCGCTCACTGTGTGTGTGTGTGTGTGTGTGTGTGTGTGTGTGTGTGTGTGTGTGTGTGTGTGTGTGTGTGTGTGTGTGTGTGTGTGTGTGTGTGTGTGTGTGTGTGTGTGTGTGTGTGTGAAATGACTCAAATATTTATTTTCATATTTCAACCAAACTTGGTAGAAGGGTTAAGTGTTAGTCACGAAGCTGACCTTTGGATCATGATAACAAAGCCAGGTCAAACTTGACTTATGAAGGTTACTTGACACAGTTTTTACCTCATAGAGACGAAGCTTGATGAAAGATTGAGGATAAGGCAAAAACAAAGTGACCCGGTTTTGAGAACAATCGACTAAAGATGAAAGTCTTATGGCATGTCAGAGTCTGACGTGTGGATCTGTGTGAATAAAATAACTAGAACTGATATGATTTAATTTTGACTAAACTTGGTGAACAGGTTGAGAATCAGCCAAATGTTTGCCTTATTCCTTTTGAGTATAGTAAATCAAACGTGAAAGTCGCAAGCAAAGGTCAGCCAAAACGATTTTCGTCCAATTTAGATCAAATATTAACTATACTGTAGATCCGTGATAATGGATGGATTAAAGGTTTTGATTTAAAAAAAATATATAAAGGTCACAGATCAGGGCCAACCCAAGCAGTTCTGATCCGATCTGGACCAAAATATTTGGTGGCAGGGAGAACGGTCACGCATGAATGGAATGATAAGATTTTTAGAGCAATCAGTCCAAGGTTAAGGACATAGCCAACTGGTGGGCGTGAGTGTTCCACTCTGAATGCTCCTTGCCTTGTTTCCACCTCCTTTCCTTTGTCTTTAATCTTTCCTTTATTCCTCTTCTCACCTTCCTCTTTTCCCCTATTTGTTTCTTTTTTACGCCTTTCTCTCGTTTCTCGTATGTATTATTCATTTTCACTTCCCTGGTATTGCATCTTCTCTTCCTTCCTTCATCATTCGCAATCTCTTTGCCCACATCTTTTTCTTCTCTCTCCCTCTTTTCCCGCCCATTTGCCCTTTTACGTTTTACCCTCTTTCAGTCCCATCTATCTTTTCCTTCTTATATACCATTCCCCTTTTATCCCCTCTTTTTTGTCCCCTTGCCTTTCTAATCATAGTGTTTTACTCCACTGCTGCTTCCCCTATTGTTTTATTTTGCCTCTTTAATCTTTTATGTCCTTCTCCTAGTTTTCTTCGTTTATCCTTTCTCCCCACTTTTGTATGTTTTTTTCTCAGTTTCATCCCCTTTTCTCTCCTTTTGCTTTATTCATTAATGTTTTCTTATTTTCCTTCACTTTCGTTTCATTTCCTCCCCATCTCCTTAACCCACTTTTACCCCGGGAACTCCTTTCCCTTCATTTTTATATCATTTTCTCTCTTATCTCCCTGCTTATATCCTTTCCCTATATTTTTACAACCTTTTCTCTCTTCCCCTTCTATATTGTATCCATTTTCCCTCCTCTTTCACATCCTTTTTTCTTTTCCTTTCTGTTTGAAATAATTTTGCCGTTTCTTTCTTCCCTGATATCTCTTTCTTTATTCTTCGTGTATTTGTATCTATTTTCTTTTTTTTTTTTTTCTTCTTACTTTCCCTCTTCACAGCTCTCACCTCTCTTACCTCGTACTTATGCCTTTTTGCTACTCATACGTAACCTCCTTCCTCCTGTCTCTTCCGCATATTTGTTTTCCTTCTTTCTTTAATCTAATTTTCTGTGTTTTCTTTCCTCTTTGTTTCATTATATTTTACCCCCTGGTTCTTTCTTCTACCTTTCCTATCCCTTACCGTTCACCCCCATTTTTCTCATTCCTTTGCTTAATCCTCATTTTCCCTTGTCTTTATCCACTTCTTCTTTCATCTCTTACTGTAAAAATGTTATGTCTTCCTCCATTCGTATTTTCCTTCTCCTTAAGGTATTCATTTTTATTCATGTTTTTAAAATATTTTCATAGTCATGATTTGTTTTCTTCCTTTTCTTCCTTATTTTTCATTGTTCCTTGTACTCATACTTTTAAGAATTTCCTGTCTTCGTTAGGGAATTTAATTTTACAGTCTGCATCAAGGTTATGTTTTTTCTCATTTCGTTAAAATTGTTCTCTTTTTTTTTATGTGGCTTTCATTTTCTTTTTTCATTCTTTCGTGTTCTTTCTCTGACTACTAAAGTTTCATATTTTATTCCTTCAGCATGTCATTTTCTTTGCTTCAGGACATGCCTGGTGTTACCTTGATGAAGATTAATGAAACTTTAGGGATGAGTTCAAAGGTTGTGGCAGGGCGGAGAACTTATCAGCAGAGAGAGAGAGAGAGAGAGAGAGAGAGAGAGAGAGAAATCGATGGAATCTCGTTAAAGTGAGATGTAAACTTGGAGACAATTGGAGAAAATTCTGAAAAGGGGAAAAAAAACTCACTGAGAATAACTGTACAGAACAGAACTTAGGGAAGAGAAGCATGTTAAGAAACAGAACGAAACTACAGGAAACGGTCCCACTAATGGAACAAAGAAAACGATGACAAACAAGAGAGAAAAAGAAAGACCAAGGAAGAGTGGTAAGATGGAAAGAGAAGGAAGCGGAAGGGAACAAGGAAGGTGAGGGAAGAGGGAAAAAGAGAATGAATATGTAGAAAGAATGAAGACAGAATGAAGCGAAGAAGGAAAGAGAGCTTGAGTGATAAGTAGGGATTTCGGAGAGAGAGAGAGAGAGAGAGAGAGAGAGAGAGAGAGAGAGAGATGAAAGCCAGGAAAGAAAAGAGAGCTAAAAAAGTAAGGTAGGGATGAAGAAGATGTAAAGAAAAAAAAGAAAAGAGGAGAAAGGAGAGAAAATGTGGGAAAAGAAGAAATAAGAGATAAATGAAGATCGAGGGTAAGAGCGTTGGTGGTGTAGGCGACAGACATCAGAAAAAGAAATGGTGGAAGTGTGATGGCACTTGGAATTTATCAGAGAGAGAGAGAGAGAGAGAGAGAGAGAGAGAGAGAACGTGTCTGCGTGAGTGACTGTATGTGTTTTTGTGTTTACTTGTATGAAATCGTCTGGGGGTAGACAGATTACAGCTAAAACAGTACCTGATTCAAGATGATAACTGGTAGCGCAAAAGCAAGGAAAGAGAATATAAATGTCGAATATTAAACAATCCTGTGCGTGTGTGTGTTCTTCACTCATCATTTACACTCATTTCCGCCTTTCAACACTTACCCTTCGACATTTACTCACATATCTCTTCCCCTTTCCATCTTTCCCATTAGTTCAGGTTTACCATCTCTTTCTCATTCCTTCTGCCTCCCTGTCACCTCGCCGCAACTCGGTCACTTTTTCATCCCAGTGTCACCTCACCCCTTCCGCGCCTCTCATTCTCTCTCTCCATCCATCCATTGCCAGACGCCACGTATCCCAAACGGGGTGGCCAAGGACTAGTTAATTGTTTTACAGGGAGGGGCACCAATCCTCCACCAACCCCACTTGACACGTATGGAGTTATGCCAACCGTATCTGGTGTTCCCAGTCGGTCACCCATCCAAGTACTAACCAGACCCAACGTTGCTTAACTTCGCTTATCGGACAGGAAGCGGTGTACTCAGCGTGGCATGGCCGTTCTCTGGAAATATCAAAAATTTTGACAAGGAACTGCAGGTACACACACATAATTTGGCGCATAAAATTGCTTTATACTATCAGTTGGCTAATGCATATTGTTGTTGCGTTTATAACAGGGTTGCACTTCATTGCCGCCAAAGTAAATATAGGACGGAGTTCTTTCCGTGATGGCAGCCCGTGGTGTCACCTAAATCAATGACGGTGATTTTTATTAAAATGTCCATTTACAGGGCAGACTAAATAATTTTCCGTAAATATTTTTACGTACAAAATAATGCTAGCAATCCATTTTATTAAAATAAGTACATATCGTGTTCGGCAACTGTTTTTAAAGCATTTTTTTTTTTTATTCCTCACCGAAACGAGGAATCTGCCCATTGTGGTTCTGACAATGTTTCACAGCCTCACAAATAACTGTGGACGTTGTGCCAGAGTAATTAGAATACCATTTACTCTTCAGTCTTGTACATTAAATAGCCTTATGGAACAACATATATTTCATGATTGTCAGTATTCCAGGTCTCATTGTCTTCCACCCACCCATCAACAAAGCATCGCCGTTGTTGATGTTGCTAATTATATATATATATATATATATATATATATATATATATATATATATATATATATATATATATATTTAAGTAACCGAGTCAGCTTTATTTTGCAAATCTCCTGTCAGTACGTGCGTTATTGTCACCGTTCATGTTGCTGAATCTCAGTTTGCCTGACCAAGCGAACGCGTCTGTAAAATACGTAAACCTTCTGAGCTCGAGTGGTTTCCCTGTCGCGAGCAAAATCGGCTTTTTACGAAAGCACACGCCTAAGTATCATCGGCTCGTATTTTTTATGACTAAAGCGGGAATTTCCTTCTATTTGAAGGGGTGGCTTAACTTTGTAACCTACGTTCCTATTAGCCAGAAATTAACATTTATGGACAATTGCTCATCGCGAAGGGGTGGGAAAGTGGGATGAAAGTAAGGTCTTGGTATAGGATAATTTTAGGCGTGGTAGGTGAAGGCGCCCAGCAAACTATCACTTACTACAGTCCTACCTTCAGGTGACACTGCAATGAAAGACAAGGCAGACTTTTTTGTAGGCCAGTAAACAGTTTACTATGCTGACTGGTAACTACAATACAAATTGAAAGCACTGTAAGGTATTGAGTTGAGCCACGTCAAAGAGCTGTGACACAAAGGGATTTCATCATATAGATGTTTGCCCTTTATTGCTCATACACTGCCATTCAAGGAGGAGCAACTAGCCAGTCACCTCTTAAATGTCGTGGGTAAGTAACCTAGCCTCTAGTCTATACAATCCTGACCGAGAAATAAAGGAATGGATGATAGATTTTGGTGGCTATTTTAAGGAGACCACTATATTGATAAACGAAGTTGTATGTCTACTTTTGCCCTGATACTTAAAACCCAAAGATCTCATTGTAGTTGTCATTTTATCGCCTCTGGAACATGCTGCACGTAGGCCTACTGTGAGACGACATATCAGGTCCTATTTCTGTCAGTTTTGTGAATTATTTTTTGTTCAGTGGTACTCCTGTTCTTAATACAGGTTGTCAAGTGGGGAATCTAAACTCGAGTAAAAAAAAAAAAAAATAAAAATAAAAAGGAAATTGCACACTTGGGTTACGATGGATGTGAAAATGGGCGTTTTACTGGACATACATAAATCCCTTAGCATAGTGCCAAAAAAAAAGAAAAATCCAGAATGTTAACTTTTGTGCGATTTCGAGTCGCAGTAATGACCAAAGATAATATTTGAACTTTTTATCACAGGGTGCTCCGTATATCACAGTGCTTCGTTTATGTTTCAGAATGATACTGTACAATCAGGTCTGCAACATTTTTTATTTTATTTTTTTTTAAATAACAGAATAGAGGAAGGAAAAACAAATGAATAAAAACAAAAAACAAATCCATGCACCAGATTACTGGTGTCCGCTGTTCATAAAATATCTGTAACAGTTAGACTTGAACAGCAGTAGGTTGAAGTCTGGAGGGAAACAACTCTGGGGAAGCGAGTTCCAGAGAGATGCAGTTCGGGGAATGAAAGAATTCTGATAGGCAGAAGTTCTGCAGTATGGCTGAGTGACATTCCAGTCATGAGCGCTGCCAGCTGCCTGTGTAGCACGAGGGAAGGCATGGAGAGGTGGCACCATGGACGCAACTTCGTCTGAGCATTTGCTGTAGAAATATCTGTAAAATAACGCAAGGGAGGCAACATTCCTTCTTACTTGTAGGGGAGGTAGTTTATTAGTAATAGCAGGGTTATTAATAATTCTAACAGCCTTGTTCTGAATTTTGTCTAGTTGTTTTAATGCAACCTCTCCACATCCGCTCCACAAGGGTGAGCAGTATTCAAGCTGAGAGCGCACATGACTCTTATAAATGATAACTAACTGCTCGTCAGTGAAGAAGTTACGGACTCTATACAATAATCCAAGTTTCTTTGAGGCGGTTTTAGCAAGTGATCTGACATGAGAGGTCCAGCTGAGGGCATTGTTAAGCGAGACGCCGAGAATGTCAATACTTTTGGAAATGGGAATATTTGTAGCATTGAAGGTAACATACGATTCTGGCAATACCTGCCTATTAGTAAATTGTATATATTTTGTTTTACTAGCATTAAATGAGGCAAGGTTGTTTTGTCCCCATTCACTGATCGTGGCTAAGTCTTAATTTAAAGAGATGGCTGTACTCAGGTGAAAGTTAGAGATATCGGACTTTGCAAATGGATGTCTGAGTGTGAATGAACTATGAAGTGTTGAGTCATCTGCATATGAATGGATGGGATTGTGGGTGACAGATAAGAGATCATTAATATGAACGAGGAACAGGGTTCGTGCCAGAATTGATCCCTGCGGCACGCCGGCTTTAACTGAGTGGAAAGTGGAATATACATCATCTACTTTTATTTTTCTATTGCTGAGATATGAGGATATCAAAGGAACAAAAGAGTTTAGTCCATAGCAAGGGAGTTTGGACAACAGGGAACGGTGCCACACTCTGTCGAAAGCTTTAGAAATATCCAGAGCTACTGCATGAGTTTCACCATGTAGGTCAACTGATTGATGGATGGTATGAGTTAGGAAATTGAGTATGTCAATGGTGGATCTTTCTTGGTGAAAACCATATTGTCTATCACTAATTAAGTTGTTGGATTCAAAATGTTTAACTATGTGCTTATTAATTACAGTTTCAAAAACCTTACCAAGAGAAGATGTGACAGCTATTGGTCTGTAATCAGAGGGGTCAGAGGAACTTCCTTTCTTTGGAATTTGGTGGATATTGGCTTTTTTCCAAGAATTAGGGAATGAAGAAGGACGTATGCATAGTCTGAATAATTTTGCAAGAACAGAGGCAAGTTCTGGGGAACACTTTTTCAAAACAATTGGTGGAATTCCATCTGGGCCTGGAGCTTTGTTGGTAGGTAAATTGTCTAGGATGGATTTCACATACCTTGTCTGTATCTTAAGTGGAACAATGTCGGGAGAGGCAAGTTCTAGTGCTGGAACATTCTGGCTGGCTTCCTGTAAGATAGAATTTCTGGCAAATGTACTGGCAAAGATATCTGCTTTCCCACGCGGGTCATTTGTAATATTGCCATCTGGAGATTTTAGTGGGGGAATGGATGATGACTTGTTAAAGTTATTATTGAAAGAATTGAGAGTTGACCAGAATATTCTATTGTCATTAGGGTTAAGTAGTTTTGATGCTTGGTTTTGAAGGAAGTTTGATTTAGCAAGATTTATTACAACTTTTGTATGGTTTCTAGCAAATTTAAATTGAGAGAGTGATTCAGATGTTTTTGATTTCAAGTAATAGTTATATGCTGAAGACTTTTGGGCTGTTGCTCTGGCACAATTGCTATCAAACCTTTTTGGAGAGTTCGATCTTTTAGTGAATTTTGACTTGGTATGAATAAATCCATACCAGCTAGTATTAAATCGCAAATGTGGGACCGGGTAGAATTGACATCACTAGAGAAGAAAGACTGCCATGGAATGTCAGCAAGATAATTTCTAAATTCGTCCCAGTTTGCCCTATCAAAGTGCCATCGGGTCACCCTGACAGGTTCAGAATGGGGAGGTTTGAGAGGGCTAAGTAATGAGGCTTTGGTGAGATTGTGGTCAGAGGATCCAAGTGGAGACAATACCTCTATCCTGTACTGATCTGGATTATTTGTCAAGAACACATCCAAAAGATGGGCATTATGGTCAAGATTATCTGGTATTCTGGTTGGTTGCTTTACCAGTTGCATGAGATTAAACGATTCTGCAAACAGCTCGCAATCTAGACCAGGATCGTCAGTCCTGGCAGAGTGCAATAACCATTCAACATTATGTATGTTAAAATCACCCAAGACTGAATATTCATGAAAACAATAGTGGAACAAGCAGTAAAAAACTAAAAAATCACGGCCTACTGTACATAGCGGTCATCCACCATTTCTCGTAAGGCTGGCAAAGATAGATCCAGATACGTCATCTCGCAATCCAAGTATACTACCGATTAGACAAACAGATAGGATCGTTACTATCTATATCCCCTACACTCCAGGCGATATAGCTGGCAGATGACCCTCTGGTTCCTAGAGGGTCATCTGCCAGCCATGTATTTCCCTCTTCGGCCAATTTCATCCAGTGCAACCAGTTTTTTCCTTAAACTTATTTTTCTTTTTGAACCTATTTTTACCATAGATCTATTTTCCTTACATGGACCTATCATCTCTGTAGTGACCTATGTTCCCCATGGACTTCTTTCCCTTCGTGGACCCGTTTTATCCATAGACCAAATATTCTCTAAAATGCTATTTTCTTATAATGGTGACAAACCGATTTCCCACATGGCTTTGTTATTTCTCATGAACCTGTTTCCCCTGTGAACCTCTCTGCCCATTGGTTCTGTTTCCTTTTGGCCTTATTTCCCTCAAGGACATCATTCTGTCATGGACCCATTTCCCACATGGACCTTTTCCAACAATAGAACTTTTTACGCCGCTAATCTATTTTGCAGTTGTGCTATTTTGTCCCATTTACTCACCCACCCACTCACCAAACCACCGATTTACCTATCAACCAACCCAGTATAATACGACCGTCTCCTGCCTTGTCTTCTGGGATGAAGAGAGAGAGAGAGAGAGAGAGAGAGAGAGAGAGAGAAAGAGAGAGAGAGAGAGAGAGAAAGAGAGAGAGAGAGAGAGAGAGAGAGGAGAGTACAGCTGCATATTTAGCACAGATAATTAGACTGACAATACATGAGAGGCTCAACTCTCTGGGACTGGATGAAAGGTAAAGAAACGACATTGTCTCGATAGGTAGCCTATTCTACAGTATAAACTGCAGATTGAATAGCCGGTTGTGAAGAGCAGCGTCGATCTATTGCTAAGGATTAAGTTCAGACTTCGTACTTGGTACCGTCACACTCTGGTTTGACTTGTTGCGATCTTTCTAATCCAAGAACATCCATGCAGGAAATGAGCTATTGAGAAACTACGAAGTGATAACTAACAACACGGTACAGCTCTTGCAGCCTGATGAAGAAGTGGACCAACTTGCACATGGAGTCCAGGATTATATGCTATTTTAGTTCACACAGCGACATGTTAGGAGTCACGGTTAAATAAAACCTCTTCTACCACCCTGCCCTCCCCACCCCCACCCCCCAGAAAAAATTAGGATCACTCAGTTGTGGAATTCTCTCTCTCTCTCTCTCTCTCTCTCTCTCTCTCTCTCTCTCTCTCTCTCTCTCTCTCTCTCTCTCTCTTTCACACACACACACACACACACACACACCAGTGATCATCGCAAGTGCTTTAAATATTTCTGTTGCATTTAATTTTCATTACCTTGCTCGTCTAGCAATTGACTGACAGCGTTTTCATTACTGGTTACTCTTCTGTGTTCTTGTCTCTATTGTTGTTGCAGGATCACTGTACCTCCCTTCTCTTTTTATTCACGTTATTGCCTTCTTTCTATTTGCCATTTGCCTTCTCTTTATCCTCCACGGAATTTTCCCACTGCCTTTCTTCTCTTCTATTTTCTTTTCTTTTTTTTTTCCCAGTTTTAACCCCTATTGTCTGCTACTTCTCTTCTTTCTCTACCTAATTCTTTTATTTGCTTTCTCTTTCCTTCGCACCATTCTCTTCCTTCATTTCTCCAGAACCCTTCTTTTTTCACTCCCATGTCTTACTCCCTCCTCGTCTTTCTTTCATTTACTTTTCTTGCTCCACACATTTCACTATCAGCCTAGTGTATTTGTCTCCTCCCATCCTTATGCTTACCTCCCACTTGTTTTATTTTATATTACACTCGTGTGCGAAGCGATGGGTGTTTCATCTCTCTCACTCGTTCGTTCGTTTTCAGATTTGGAGGCCGGGCCATACAGTAGCCCGGTCTGTGGGGGTGAGCTTTTTCATAGTCCCATTCACTCTGTGTATGTGTGTGTGTGTGTGTGTGTGTGTGTGTGTGTGTGTGTGGGTGTGTGTGGGTGTGTGTGTGTGTGTGTGTGTGTGGGTGGGTGGGTGGGTTGGTGGGTGGGTGAAATAAATATTTATTTTC
The DNA here is from genome assembly GCF_032717465.1 of Coenobita brevimanus. NCBI lineage: Eukaryota > Metazoa > Arthropoda > Malacostraca > Decapoda > Coenobitidae > Coenobita > Coenobita brevimanus. The sequence goes on from NC_136974.1 coordinate 24,841,062, forward strand.
ATATTTCAATCAAACTTGGTGAAAGGGTTGAGTGTTTGTCATGAAGCTGACCTTTGGATCATGGTAACAGAGCCAGGTCAAACTTGGCCTGTCAAGGTTACCTGACAGTTTTTACCTCATACCAAAGAAACTTGGTGAAAGATTGAGGATAAAGCAAGAACAAAGTGACCCGGTTTTGAGAACAATCGGCCAAAGATGAAAGTTACGGGAAGAAAGTGAAAGTCAGGCCTGCGGGTTTATCTATCTATCTATCTATCTATTGCCAGACGCCATAATCCCGTAAGGGGTGGCCATTTGACTTTGAGTTATGTGTTTTACGGGGAGGGGCACTAACCCTCCATCAACCCACTTGTTGACACGTAGGGTGCACGTATGGTTTGGTTATATGGTTACCATCCAGCGTTGTAAATGGTTTCTTGGCTTACAGGAAACCATTTGGCTTGTCACTCAATGTAGAGCAACCAGTAAAGGAAAGACAAGCAATAAGAAGTAACAGGAAAGATGGGAAAAATAGGAAGAGAGGAAGGCAGGCACAGAAAAAGAATGATAAAGGCTAAGGAAGAAGTAGGCAGCACTACAACAGGCCTGCGGGTTTATGCATGAACAAAATTACTAGAACTGATTTGATCTAATTTCGACTAAACTTGGTGGACAGGGTGAGGATTAGGCAAGGGTTTGTCTTTTTCTTTTTGAGAACAGTAAGTCAAACGTAAAGGTCATAAGCAAAGGTCAGTGAAGACGATTTTCGTCCGTTTTAGATAAAATATTAACTATAGATTCGTGATAAGGGAGGGATAAAAGGTTTTGAAAAAAAAAAAAAAATCCGATATTAAGGTCACGTTAAGGTAAACCCATGCAGTTCTGATTCGATCTGGACCAAAATATTTGGTGGCAGAGAGAACGGTCACGCAGGAACTGAATGATTCTATTTTTAGAGCAATCAGTCCAAGGTCAAGGACATGGCCAATTTACTGGTGCGAGTGTTCCACTCCGAATGCTCCTTTTCTTGTTTCCACCTCCGTTCCCTTGTCTTTTACCTTTTCTTTATTCCTCTTCTCCCCTTCTTATCCCCTGTTTCTTTCTTCTCTACGCCTTTCTGTCTATTTCTCGTATGCATTATTCATTTTCACTTAACTGGTATCTCATCTTCTCTTCCCTCTTTCATCATTCGCAATCTCTTACCCTGCATCTTTTTCTTCTCTCTCCCCTTTCCCTCCCGTTTAGTCCGCTTATGTATTCTACTGTACTCTTTTAATCTCAATTATCTTTTGAATCTTTTATTTCATTCACTTTTTCCCCCTACTTTTTGTCCCCTTACCTTTCTATTCGCAGTATTTTACTCCTCTGCTCCATCTCCAATTGTTTTATTTTCTCTTTTTAATCTTTTATGTCCTTCTCCAAATTTTCTTTCGTTTATCCCTTCTTCGTACTTTTTTTTTTTTAATGTATTCCCTCCTCAGTTCACTCCATTGGCTTTATTCAGTAATGTTTTCTCATTTCCTTATTTTCCTTCACGTTTTCTCATTTCCTCCTTCTCCCCCCCCCCTCCCCACTTTTACCTCCGGTTCTCCTTTCTTTTCACTTTATATAATTTTCTCTCTTTTCTTCCTGTTATCTCCTTCTCTCTTTCCCCGCATTCTTACATCCCTTTCTTTTTTCCCTTCACTCTTACATCCATTTCTCTCTCCTTTGTCATATCCGTTTATCTTTCCCTTCCTGTTTGATATAATATTATCTTTTCTGTCTTCCTTGATGTCTTTTTCTCTGTCTCTTCTTTTACATCCTAATTTTCTCTTTTTTTCTCTTTCTTCTTACCCTCGCTGTTCAAAGCTCTTACCTGTTATTCCTCGTTCTTATGCCTTTTTGCTTATCATACGTTACCTCTTTCCTCCCGTCTCATTCGTATACTATTATTTCCTTCCCTCTTTATTATTATTATTTTCTGTGTTTCCTTTCCTGTTCGTTTCATTATATTTCATCCCCTGGTTCTTTGTTCTACCTTTCCGTTCCCTTACCGTTCAGCTCCATTTGTCTCATTACCTTGCTTAATCCTCATTTTCCTTTGTCTTTCATCCACTTCTTTCGTCACTCCCTTACTCTAAAAATTTTGTGTCTACATCCATTCTTATTTTCCTTTTTTTTTTTTTTTTTTATTACGGTACTCATTTTTATTCACGTTCTTATATTTTTTCATACTCATGCTTTATTTTCTTCCATTTCTTACTTTTGTTTTCATTGTTCCTGGTACTCTTACTTTTACTTTTTCAGTCTCCATCTAGCCTATTATGTTAGTTCGTTTAAATCATTCTCTTATTTTATCTGGCTTTCTCTGTCTTCATGTTTTCTCTTACTACAATAGTTTCATATTTTACTCCATCATCACGTTATTCTCATTATTTCAAGACATGCCTGGTGTTACCTTGACGAAGATTAATGAAATTTTCGGGGTAAGTTCAAAGGGGGAGAACTTATCAGCAGAGAGAGAGAGAGAGAGAGAGAGAGAGAGAGAGAGAGAGAGAGAGAGAGAGAGAGAGAGAGAGAGAGACGGAATCTCATTAGAGATATGTAAACTGAGAGACAATGAGAGAAAGTTCTGAGAAGAGGTAAAACACTCACTGAAAATAATTACACAGTTTAAGAAGTTAGAGACGCATGCCCAGAAACAGAATGAAACTACACGAAACGATCCCACTGATAGAGTAAAGAAAACGAGGACAAACAAGAGAGAAAAAGAAAGATCAAGGAAGAGTGGTGAAGATGGAAAGTGAAGGAAGAGTGGGGGGGGGGGACAAGTAAGGAGAGGCAAAGGGAAAAGGGAAATAATATATAGTAAGAATGGAGAAGACAGGATGATGCGAAGGAAGGAGAGAGCTGGAGTGATAAACAGGGAAATGAGAGAGAGAGAGAGAGAGAGAGGTGAAAGCCGAGAATGAAAAGAGAGATAAAAAACTATGGTCGGGATGAAGAAGATATAAAGAAAAAAGTAAAGAGGAGGGAGAAGGAAAGAACATGTGGGAATAGAAGAAATAAGAGATAAATGAAGATCAAGGGTGAGAGAGTGGGTGGTGTAAGAGACAGACATCAGAAAAAGAAATGGTGGAAGTGTGATGGCACTTGAAATTTATCAGAGAGAGAGAGAGAGAGAGAGAGAGAGAGAGAGAGAACGCGTCTGCATAAGCGACTGCCTATGTTTTTTGTGAGTGCTTGGTTAAAATCGTCTGGGCGTAGATAGATTATAGTTAAAATGGCACAGGTTTCAAGGTGACAACTGGTAGAGCAAAAGCAAAAAAATGAGATGAATACAAAGATCGAGTATAAAACAATCCGTTGTGTGTGTGTGTGTGTGTGTGTGTGTGTGTGTGTGTGTGTGTGTGTTATGTATATGTACATGTGTGCGTGGGTATCTCTCTGACAGTTTCTCTGGCCGCCTTCTGTGTGTTCGTCTATGAACTTCTTTACTGCTATGTCATTTTCTTGTTGCAACTTCCATCCATCCATCCATCATTCAATCCTACGTTCCCCCATGAGTAGCGTAGGAGCCCGGGGCTAGGCAAGTTGGTCCTGACATTTAAGATGAGAGTGACCCGTCTCGCTCAACCCTGAGTGGCATTACGTGAGCAATAACCCCAACCAACCCTTAGATATAAACCTTCACCGTATCAATCCGATTGGAGCACCGTAATTACCCACTAAACCACCAGGCGCCAAAATTTGGTTATACAGTATGGTTACCCCCCAGCGTAGTAAATTGTTTCCTGGTGTAGAAAAGAAACCATTTGGCTTGTCACTCAGTGTAGGGTCACCCACAAGCAGAAAGAAGAGGAAAGAATGAAGGAAAAAAAGATAGAAGAGGGAGTATAAAGTCACTCATAGGCAGAAGGACGAGGAAAGAATGAAGTAAATTTCATAGATACAGAAGAGGATGGAAGGAGAGGAGGATGGAGGGGAGTAAAGGGCAGACACTCGAGAGCAGCACTACATCGAGTGAGTGGATGGTGAGCGCCTCCACCTACCACAATGCAACTTCCAAACGATATAATTATGTGTAGGCTTCTTGCAGCTCGGTAAGCTAGGTTTGTCTTCATTTACTCCTTTACAATGATACGTCTCCTGTAATCTGAATAAAATAGTCTGGTAGTAGAAAAATAAGATATTACAATTAATAAGACTTGCTGGGGCTGAAGGTGTAAGCATCAGTATTATATCGTATTCTAACAGTTTTTCATCCATTTTGCTTCCCAGCTCTTCGGTTGAAAGTGCATAATTTTTGTACTGGACGGTAATATATTGGAATATATTTTGTCCCCTCCCAGCTCTCTCTCTCTCTCTCTCTCTCTCTCTCTCTCTCTCTCTCTCTCTCTCTCTCTCGATTGTATACCCCATTTTCCCCTTCCTTCGTTTTCGTCCCTCTGTCAGCTTTGTAACCTTTCTCTTCTCCCTTTCTCATCCTTCCCTCCCCGTTTTTTCCCACTAGATTGATATTTTTTTCATCAGCGTTCTCTCTTTTCCTTTTAACCTTTCAAGAGTCGTAATGACCCCCTGGTAAGGATGACTAATAAGTCTGCCTTTTTTTTTAAATACATTTTCTCTTCTGTGATTTATGTCTCTTTTCTTTGTGGACCTTCCTTCTTCCTCACCCATCTTTTTTCTTCGACTGTTTTTTTTCCTCATAATTCTTTCCTCTCCTCATTCATGTCCCTTATTCCATTTCAGTTTGACCATTGAATTCCCAGCTTCTTTACTCGCATTCCACACTTCCCACATTCCTGTCACCCATCCACTTACCTCTGCTTTCCGTATTCCCGTGTATCCCCAGTGTATTTCCTCATTCACCATCATTCGATTTCCTTCATCCCCATGTTTTTCTTTCCCCTTTTTCCGAATCTAAATCACCGTTCTCCGCATACCCTAACCCCCATCTCCTACCACATCACATAACACTCCTCATTCCCATTTCTACATTTCCCATGTCGGTCAGTCATTTTCCTTTGTTCACGTCTAAGTGTAGTGTTTTCAACACCAAATATCAAATTTCGTTAGTTTAACCTAGCATCCTACAGCTTCTCTCTCTCTCTCTCTCTCTCTCTCTCTCTCTCTCTCTGCCACACACAGATAGACATACATACATATGATGTGGTACGAACCAGATAAGAGGAGCTGTTGGAGAGATACGAGATAATGATCTGGCACTACAGGTCCAAGAATGTGTTGATCTCAGGGATATTTTTGAGGATTGGAGCAAAGAACAATTTTGCTGCAAGGTTTCCAGTCTCAGCAATCAATAATATCTCCTTGTCTACAGGAAGGTGTAGAGTTTGTAGCCACGTGGAACGATTTCTACCAACAGCCGGTGTTGTCCACAGGGGATGGTTTTCATTATAATACAGTTGGTTCTGTATGCCCATGTTGCCTCCTGAATGATGCTGGGGACACTTTCTGGGGGGGGAAAAAATCTCTTATTGCTCAGGGGAGACAAGAAAGCTAATGTAAACTGCAATCACAATAGGACAGACATTCCAGATTCCTGCCAGAAAAATGGATATGTGTTTTTCTCGCTAACGTACCTCGTTTGGGCAATAGTTTACTGATTTAGAAACTCAAATATTTGTCAGCAATTATGACATAAATAGCATCTCTGAATCTTGGTTAGATACTGACTAGAGAGACTTTTTAGCAGAATACAATCTGCCAGGTTACATGATTTTCAGGAGTGACAGAAATGGAAGAATGGCAGGCATTGCACTGCAATACATTAAGATCGATCTTCATCCAGAAGAAACTCAAAAACCTTCCACTGTCAGTACTGACACAAATTAAGTTTAGCTTAGAAATGAGTCACATGGCAAGAAAACTCTTGGACTGATTTATTGTGCTCTGGCTCCTCCAGTGAAACTGACATTAAGCTACATCAAGAAAACTGTGGAAGTTTTTTGCATCCAGAATACAGAAATTTTGGGAGATTTTAATCTACCTGTAACCAGATGGAGTGAATCTTTATCCAGTTACACAGGATTGGACTTGTATACCACCTTACTGGTAAGTTCATTATATTCGAGTGTTGAACAACCAGCACCTCGATGATGCATCTTAGATCTTGTATTCTTAATATTAGAAAAGTTAGATAAGAATATTCTTGCAGGAAATTAATTTACTACTAGTGATCAGTTACACAGGATTGGACTTGTATACCAACTTACTAGAAAGTTCATTATATTCGAGTGTTGAATAACCAGTACCTCGATGATGCATCTTAGATCTTGTATTCTCAATATTAGAAAAGTTAGATAAGAATATTCTTGCAGGAAATTAATTTACCACTATTGATCACTGCACTTGCATTCTGTGTTAATTTCGGCGACAAATGAATAAATGCCGTTTACGAGAAAGTTCCCGACTTCAAACAAACTGACTTTAGAAAAGTAAAACTCATTATGGGTGGTAATGACTGGGAATTAAGTCTTCAGTTAACGAATGCCCATGACTAATGGACACTGTCATATAGATGACAGTAAAATTTTCAAAGATTGTCGACTGATGTACAATAGATTTCCTACGTGAAAGCCAATCCCAAAATGGTGGAACAACAACATGAAAACTGTATTTCAGCAAAGAAATTAGCTCACCAAAATATCAAAACCACAATTAATGAGGAGGACAAAATATATATCACAACCTTCACCGTTCATGCTGGAAGTTTGCTCTCATTCAGCCAGTCCCAAAGAAGAGTGACCATTCCCAACCCTCTAACTATCGTCCAATTGCTTTAACACCCTGTGTCTCAAAAGTTTTCGAGTCAATTCTTAATCGAAAAATTCTAAAGCATCTTTCCTATCACAACCTTCTTTCTGATTGTCAGTATGAGTTCCGTCAGGGACGCTCCACTGGCGATCTTCTCACCTACCTTTCAGATTCCTGGTCATCCTCCTTTCGGGACTTTAGCGAAAGCTTTTCCATTGCACTTGACATCTCAAAGGCTTTCGATCGAGTCTGGCATAAATCTTTAATTTTCAAGTCGCCCTCTTACGATTTTTATCCTTCTATCTGTGCCTTCATCTCTAGCTTCCTTTCTGGTCGTTCTATAGCGCTGTACATCTAAACCTATCCACTCATACGCTGATGACTCCACTCTTCACCTTTCCATTAGGTTCCCGCAACTCCCATCTCGGCAATTGCTTCAACAGACAAGGGATGAGGCTATGGCACGCCTAATGTCTGACTTGGCTCGTATCCCTGACTGGGGTAACAATAATCTTGTTTTTAACGCATCAAAGACTCAGTTCTTACACCTATCAACACGACAAAGTCTTCCACAGGTGTACCCACTAATGTTTAATGATATTCAGCTTAATCCTGCATCATCCTTGAACATGCTTGGGGTTTCATTCACTCGGGACTTATCTTGGAAAGATCATATTACATCTCTTGTAAAATCTGCTTCTTAGAGATTAGGTGTGCTATGCCGACTCCGTTCCTTCTTTACCCATACACAATTGTTGACTCTATGCACGGGTTTTATCCGCCCCTGTGTGGAGTACAACTCTCATGTGTGTGGAGGTTCCCCACAAACGGCTCTTCTCAATAGGGTGGAGTCAAAGGCTTTTCATCTCATTAACTCTCCTCCTCTTACTGACTCCCTACAACCTGTCTCTTCGCCGCACTGTTGCATCTTTATTTCTTTTCTATCGCTGCTTCAATGGTCACTGCTCCTCTGAACTGTCTGCATGCATTCCTCCACCTCTTCGACGGGCGCGTAGCACCCGTCTAGCTGCAAACTGTTATCCCTTTTCGGTCCAACTCTCTAATGCAAGAGTTAACCGTTACTCCCAGTCCTTGATTTATGCAACAGGTCAACTCTGGAACTGTCTCTCTCTGTCTGTATTTCCTGCTTCCTATGAACTTCAGTATTTCAAACGCAGTGTGTCCAGGCATCTCGTAATGAACGGATCTTGAATTTGGCTTTCTCATGCATTTTGTTTTTCTTTTAGAAGGAACAATTTGCGGGCTCCTGGCCTTTGGTTCCTTCTTCTTCGCATAAAATAATATACAGTACATATATAAATATCTATCTATCTATATACATATTTATATATATCATGTATGTATGTATTATAAATTAACACCGATCTTGGGCACATGTGTCTTACTCAGGGCCATTTAGATGATGTCTTGCTGATAATTTAAACATAGAGTCATCGGGAATTATTGCTTTGTAATGGCCGAAAATTGGACCTTTGTTGATATAGCATTGTTTTTATCAAAAGAATAGCCGCTAGAAGTTTCCTGCACATTTCCTGGAACGGCTTGTACCAAACCTTCTGTGATTTAAAAAAAAAAATAAATAAAAAAAGCTCCGCTGCTAATTATTATCATCTGGTGTTAGTGAGAGCAAAATAGAAAACCCATTTTCGGACTGAAGGGGCTAAACATAAGACCAGCTTCTACAATTAAATGGGATAAACAAATGACCAACTTATATAATACCTTTATAGTTTATAACTTACTTACCTTTTCCATATCATTGTCTTTGCTATACACGGAAGAGGGAAAAATGTAGTGTTTGCCCATAATTGTGTCCCTACCACTCACTGAGCTACTGTATCCTTTTGAAAAATGAGGTTCAGGCTTTGTGGGGGGGGGGTATGTTCAGGGATGGGAGACTTATATACATACACGTTTACATACAGTACATTAACTCACAAAATACACAGTAAAGAGTAACAGTAGCTAAGCGCTTGTACTGACACCAAACTTCACACGAACCTACTCTGACATATCGGGCACACCCATGCGACATTTCAGCTCATTCCACTCGGCTGTATGCCCTGTAGAGGGTTCCCAATGTCTGACGATAAACTGGACACAAAAGTGGGCGTGGCTTCAGCACAACTGACCATACGCAATGATATTTACTCCATCACTGTCATCTCGTTTTTCCACGTCTGTTGATGTATGGCACGTCGAAATCCGGTAGGGTCAACAGTGGACAGACAAACACACACACAGAGGCAACGCTGATTCGCATGGTTTTTATTGATGTGGCGTAGAGGAGCAGGGTAAATTTATATATATATATATATATATATATATATATATATATATATATATATATATATATATATATATATATATATGCAAGCATGTATACACAGAGAAGTATGCAACTCAAGGGCATTGTCCCACCGCTACCTACAGTATCTCGTGAAGAGTTACCGTAAATATGATATACTGTACAGGGGCAAAGCAAACCATAACATACATACCTGTTTACACACACAAGGAGAAATTCTCAGTACAAGAGTAATAGTCGACCGCCTTCAAGTGTCGTGCTGTAATAGTCGTAAATATAACACAGAGAAGCATTTCAGAGCACTGACCCAGAGGGATGTTTAAGTTTATAGCTAGTACTTAATGATTTCTCTCCTCTTAAAATACTGCAGGCGCCGGTACAGCTGCCTTGATTTTTTATTTTTTTTTAGCAACAAAATTTTCTTTTAGCATTAGAAAGGATGTCCACTTGTGAAGAAATTAACTATGCTGTGCTATCAAGCTCTCTAGTTAGCAAAGATTTCCCTGAAGATGAATAAAATCACCAAAAGACAGGAAGAATAATTTGCGAGACGTCAGTGTATGTAAAGCGTTAAGACCTTTCAGTATGTAAACGGTTATTCTCACTGCCCAGGACGATTTTATGCGCTTTAGTGATAAGATCTGTCCTGGTTACTTAAGCAACGATAGTGATGATTTTGCATGAAAGAGAGAGAGAGAGAAAGAGAGAGAGAGAGAGAGATGGCGGATAAAACACACACACACACACACACACAAGTTTCTTTCACTGTTTAGCACCAAAGGGTAGCCTGTGAAGGGGACATAGCCAAAAGACTTCATCACCAGAATGCACCACTCTTAACTGTTTTTACCAGCCGCGATAGCGAAGCTGGTATTGTTTTCAAATTGTCTGTGTGTCTGTCTTTTGTGTGTCTGTTAGTACGATGACTTTGCAACCGCCAAAGATATCAGCACAAAATTTTACAGGTGTGTAGTTGAGAAAAAAATAGATCACGAGTTCGAAATTGGTGGAAGTAGGTCAAGGTCTGTGTGTCTGTTAACACGATAACTTCTCAAGCGCTCAAAACATCGTCACAAAATTTTGCAGGTGTATGGTAGGGGTGAAAATCTCTTACGAGCATTGCTTTCAGTTTGTCTGTCTGTCTGTGTCTGTTAGCACGATAACTTCGCAAAAGCTGAAGATGTACAAAGTTTCACAGATGTGTAGTAAAGATGAAAATCTCCTACGAGTTCAAAATTGGTGAAAGTTGGTCAAGGTCAAGGTCATATTATGAGCCGCGCTGGATATGTATCGGCTCGAGGCAGGTGTGATTCCCACCTAGGGTGGGCCTCTAGCTTATTAGTGTTGTAAAATGCACTGCGGACTAGCTTGATGAAAGGCCAATAGGCAACTACACATAAGGTATGAGTATAGTCATGGAACAGAGTAATTTTCTAATTACATTGCGGAGCAATCGAACAATCCGAGACATGCATTAGTTTCTACGTTAGGCTATGGTTAGGTTGTTCTAGCTTTCGTTCATCTTAATATAATACTGGGAAAATGATTGGTTTCCAGACGGTACATAAGTGGCTTAATCTTGTCAACACGATGGCCTAATATACTGGAACTCTTCCTGCTATAATAAGACGATTTTATTTAGCTTAAGAAGAGTCTACAAGTGGTGTAGGAGTTACTGATGGCTGTATTTGACAACTCGAGTTTGAATCGTCTTCCGTATGCTGCTTCTGGTAGTCCGATAATAGCAGAAATATAAGGTATCTCAAACAGGAAAGTTAGCGAAGGCCATAGCACGATGAGTACACCACTTCTTATTCGATTATGTTCAAACTTTGACATTATTGTTGTCTCTCATGTTTTGTTTTCGCCAACTTGAGACATTTTCAGTTTGCTTACGATGAGTTTTCTGATAAGGACGAGTAAGAAAGAGCCTTCATGCATGCTTCAGTGTGAGAGATCTCCCATTTCCTGTTTTGGGTCATAATTTCGGCATCAAGAACAAAACAATATGTCATCGTGTTCCATGTGACAAAACTCTCAATACAAGGGGTTATTTACAGTATATCTCTTTCCGTTCTAACAGAGAATACCTATGGTCAGACTCAAATATGAAGTCCGTTTGGGTGGGGCCCGAGTGGGGATTTCCCTCTCTACAGCTCTGTCGCATCAACCCCAGTACCTATCTCTCTCTCTGTCATATGTCAGCTATTTACTATTTGAAATTGTATATTAAATATTCTGTACTTATTAAATATATTAAATAAGGCTATATAGTGCTATGAATGTGTCGCTTTTTAGGATAATAGCAATGATTTGTATAAATTCCACACCACGTGACAACGTCGCTTTCCGACGGTGCCAGAGGTCAAGGACACCCACCTCAGACTACAGGTGACCGGTCACTACCTCCCTGATCCCCACCCACGATGGCAGCTACTCCGACTCGCTCTCGTGTGCTCCACAGTCAGGAGAAAGAACTTATTTGCAATGTGAACAAGTATTTTCTAGAAGAAAGGTCAGAGAGAGGACTTATGCCTACTGGGGAAGCCTCTATACAAAAAAAAAACGCGCCAAGACTTTTACCTCAGTGATGGTGTGGAAAAAAGGTCGAAACAATATAGAAGAAAACACAACTTATAAATATATAAAAATTTTCTCAATCAACTGAGAGAGAGAGAGAGAGAGAGAGAGAGAGGGAGGAGGTTTGGCAGAGCTGTAGAGAGGGAAATCCCCACGCGGGCCCCACCCAAACGGACTAAATATTTGAGTCTGACCATAGTACAGCATTTGTCTCTAACTTTGTCACTCACTCACTCGACTAAATTACTGTTACTTTTTGATAGGTGGTAAGCAGGCCTTACTGGGAGAAGGAATGTTGCTTTACCTGGGAAAACGAAAATGTGCACAATGGTAAGCCTGCACCCGAACAAAATTTTAGGTTGGGTGGGACCTACGAGGTCTGTCCCCCACAGGGGTGTGCGGCAGACACTCTGGGACAGTTAAACCCACGCCTCCGAAGCGATAATTTTGTGTTTTGATCAGTGTGTGTGTGTGTGTGTGTGTGTGTGTGTGTGTGTGTGTGTGTGTGTGTGTGTGTGTGTGTAAAAGTAACAATAAAATTTTTTTCACGAATGTAATAAAACTCCGTGGCAGGGTTGAGGGACAACGAATGGGATGAACTATTTTCTTTTTTTTTTTTTTTTTTTTTTTTTTGGTAGAACGGTTGGTCAGAGGTCTGGGTCAAAGTTTGTCCTACCACATACACCTTAAACACTTTTCATCTCATATATGTCGATTTTAGAAGAATCAATCAAAGGTCAGGGACACAGAGGAAGATCAAAGTCCGACACACGTATCTCTGTGTGAACAAATAAACTAAAATAGTTATTATATGATTAAACAAATTTGGTGAAAGATTTAGGGATCAGCCATGGGGTTAACCAATTGTTTTTGAGAACATTAGGTCAAAGATGAAAGTCGCATGACATGGTAAACTTAAACAGTTTTTATCCGATTCAAACCACATTTGGCGGAAGTGTTATTGGGTAAGCAAAGATAAAGGTATTCGATGTTGAAAACAATCAGTCAAGGTCACAAGGAAAGTTCAAAGGTCACGAACCTATGGCAAGACAGAGATTTGAATGATGTGGACCAAACTTGGTGCTAGTGCTGAGGGCCAGGGATGATTGATGTTATCCAGTTTTGGAAGCAATCAGTCGAAGCTCAAGATCACAGGGTAAAGTCTAATGCTTGGCCCTTAAACTAATTGGTTGCCATGGGTGTTGTACCCTAGGGGTGCTCGTTCTTATTGTTTTTATTTATGAACATGAAAATTTCACAGTGGTAGACCTCAACCCAGACTAGATATTCGGAAGGGTGAAGCCCTTCTAAATTATGGTGCTGTTCTTATCAGTGCCACCGCATTCCCTGGGGTATCCCAGATGTAGCAGTAACCACAGCCATGACATTATCAAGAAAAGAAAAACTGGAATAGCGATATACCTGAATCCAGTCCAGTTATGAGCATGGTAGGACCCCTGAGGTAACCACCCCATTCAGAAGCAGTTGCAGACTCCAGGGAGACAGCATCATATATCTACACCCGCAACTTGTACATTTTGAGCAGTGTGTGTGTGTGTGTGTGTGTGTGTGTGTGTGTGTGTGTGTGTGTGTGTGTGTGTGTGTGTGTGTGTGTGTGTGTGTGTGTGTGTGTGTGTGAACAAAACTAATCAAACAGATTTTATGCAGTTATAATCAAGCTCGGAGAACGTGTATGCTAGTGATTTTTTGTATTATGACCTAATGATCGTTACTTAGTGATGTTGCAGAATTTTGGAAACTCGTGTTTATTACTGTGGTCATTTGTGTAGCTACTTAGCTTGTGTAGCTACTTAGCAGGAAATCTTGTTGGCGGAGGTTTACACTCTCTGAGCACTTTCTAGTTACTGTTTATTCTTTTGACATTGGTGGTAATATGATTGCCTGAAGTTGTTTCTAATATGTGATATTACGTGGCTGGTTATAATATGACTGCCTAATGGCGGTTTATTGTTTGATCCTCTGGTACCATGACTATCTGAAATTGTTTGCAGTGTGTGATGAATGCCTCAGATTGTTTGTACTGTGTGGTGAATGCCTGAAATTGATTGTACTGTTCGATTTTACGACGGTGTTGATAATGTGACTGCCTGATGAGGTTTTGACTGTTTGATCTTTTGACATTATGACTTCCTGAAGATGTTCCTACTCTGTGAACTTACGATAATGATGATAATGTGAGTGTGTGATAGTGTTTTTATTGTGTAATCTTATGATGGTGAAGTATTATAACTGCGTGTCAATGTCATTGAATTTACACATGGTTTTGGTTATGTAAGTGCTTTTATTACAATTCCTGATACCATTATGACCTGGTAAGCAAAGAAACGTCAGTATGATGAAAGCTTCATTCAGTATGAACTCACTACTTTCGTCAAAATCGGGAGTGAATTTTTACATTGTGTTATATGCCACAAAGTGTTATCAATGGAGTGCAGGAAACTAAGCGTCATTAAGCAACATTTGAATAGTTGTCATCCGAATATGAAAAGTAAGAATATAAGAATGATCCTTCTTTAGGCAAAAGAAAGATAGCCTGAAATTAGCACGCTTTGATAGTTTGGGACAGTTCAGTGCATATTACGTGGTATCACTGAAAACTGCAAAAGGAAAACAACCTCACAACATTGCAGAGAAGTTAATCATCCATTGTTGTAAGAATATAATCCGTTGTGTTACTGGGTGTGATGCTGATCAGAAGGTCACTTTAGTACCCCTTTCAAATGATACTGGTCATTGACGAATGTTAGTTATATCTGAAGGTATCAGACAACAAGTGATTGCTGTAATGAAAAAGGCATTTTTAGGCAAGTTTGCACTTGTGCCCAACTCCTGGGGTTTTCACGATACATTAGTGTTTCTTGTTCTCTCATGCTTTGGAGTCGACTACTAAAGGTGAAGACATTTCCCTCTAAGTCTCACATTTTTAGAGGCTGAAGGACTTTCTTGGACTAATGTACAGGTATGTGTGTGCACAACTGACGAAGCACCAGGAATGCATGGCTGTCAATCACGGTTTCGAAGGAGAGTGAGTGAGGCGAATCCCGAAACAAGGCATTTTCATTGTATCCTTCACAGGTATTATCGAGCATCTGAAACTCTCCTACGAGAGTTAAGATTTATACTTGATGATGATGTGGACATGGGAAATACCATCAAGTCAAGTGCCCTAAATGCACTACTCTTGCACCTCCTGTGCCAGGAATTTGGAGCAAATGTACAGTAGAAGTGTTGCTCTTTCAAACCGAGATTCACTGGTTGTCACATGGGAATGTGGTATCAAGACTAGGCCTGCTGTCATTGAAGGAGAAGCTTTCCGAATTCTTCAAGAATGACGACAAGACAAAGTTGCTTGAGTTCACCAACAAATTGTCGGACAACCAGTGGCTCCTTAAAGCTGGCCTACTTAATGGACATAATCATAGGTCTAAACTCGTTAAACTTACCCCTCCAAGGCCGTTTAACCACAGTGATTGAATTCTTGGATAAACTAAGATCATTCAACATGAAGCTAGACCTCAGGGAAGGGAGGGTCAAAGACAATAATCTTGGCATGTTTGAACACCTTAGTAAGGCATTTGATAAAAGCAAAGACACTGGAAAACTACAACTGGTGCACCTTGCACAAACACATGTTTTTATCTTGTAGATGAATTTGCAGTCTTATTTCCCCGACCTGAGCAAGTTGAAATCAAATCTGATTACAAACACATTCATTGTTAATGTCCACCTTCTCCCAGATATCATGCAATAAGGATTCGCAGAGCTGATGAACGACTCTGTTGCTAAAGATGCATTTGAAACACTTTCCTTCACCAAGTTCTAGTCTAAATGATTGAACTTTGCCCAGCTGTTGCTACTGTTGCTGTGACACCTATGTTGATGTTCCCTAGTACTCTCCCATGTCAGCAAGGAATATTAATGCTGCTGAACAGAAAAACTAATTAACGAGCGCGACTTGATGTGGAGCATGACCTTCGAGTATATCTGTCTAATACTGCTTCCCGAATTGAGAAACTTGTTTGCAGAAAACAGGCCAAGCCATCACTCTCAGCTTTAATACTGGTTGTCATATTTAAAACATGGTGCTAAAGTTTATCTGCCAAAAGAGGGAGTTATACTTTCGTTAGTGTGACAATAGCTGGTTTAATACCATTCTACACTGAATTATTGGCAGTGTTTATTTTGTACATAAAGTAACTACACTGTCACTTCTGCGTAGTGTCGTTGTGCATTGCCTGTGACGTTCATGCTTAACTGGTTAATAAAATCAATACTTTTTCAAATGCGATTAGTACTTCATAAATTCGCACATTCCCACTGAGACTTTAACAACCCTTTGAGAGCGCAGAACTTCTCTGTGACAAATAAAATCATAGCGAGGTTTATGAAGTTGAATACCCAGACTCCACTTTTGCACACATAATAATTATTATTTTTTTTATCTCAGGATTTCTTTCAGTCGAATACAGTCGCCTGCAGAAAACGAAAAAAAAAAAGTATGAACATCTCATTGACAATTTTAAGGGAAGCTGAGGATTAGTTCGTACTGGATGTGTGTGTGTGTGTGTGTGTGTGTGTGTGTGTGTGTGTGTGTGTGTGTGTGTGTGTGTGTGTGTGTGTGTGTGTGTGTGTGTGTGTGGTTTTGATTCACTAGGATACTTATATTAACCTTAAATATAAGGTTAATATATATTTGTGGTAGGTGGGGGCGCTCACCATCTACTCATTCGATGTAGTGCTGCTCTCGGGTGTCTGCCCTTTCCTCTCCATCCTTCTTTCCTTCAATTCTCTTCTACCTTTCTTTCTTTCATTCTTTCCTTGTCCTTCTGCCTACGGGTGACTTTACACTGCCTCTTCTGTCTTTCTTTCCTTCCTTCTTTCCATTTCCTTCAGCCTGTGGGTGACTCTACACTGAATGACAAGCCAAAAGGTTTCCTGTACACCAGGAAACCTTTTACTACGCTGGGTGGTAACCATATAACCAAATTTTGGCGCCTGGTGGTTTAGTGGGTAATTATTGCTCTCCAATCGGATTGAGCCGGTGAAGGTTTATATCCAAGGGATGGTTGGGGTTGATTGCTCATGTAATGCCACTCAGGGATGAGTGAGGCTGGTCACTCTCATCTTAAATGTCGGGACCAACTGCCTAGCCCCGGGGTCCTACGCTCCTCATGGGGCAATGTAGGATTGGATGATGGATGGATGGATGGATGGATGGATATTAATATACACTCTGGTTTGCTGCGAGTGTTGTTAACCCATATATCCTCTCTCTCTCTCTCTCTCTCTCTCTCTCTCTCTCTCTCTCTCTCTCTCTCTCTCTCTCCAAATCCTTCATCCGCTTCATTGGAGAGAGTCCAGATTCTTCCAGGAGAGGGATTGCGTTTGCTGAAGCGTGAGATTTATTTAGTACTGGAATAGGACTTAGTTGCGAGAGAGAGAGAGAGAGAGAGAGAGAGAGAGAGAGAGAGAGAGAGATGGTGAAGATAGATTTGTTAATCTATTATTATTTACCAGTACATATTTTCTTTTAATACTTTCCATGGAGATGTCTAGTTGTCTGGATATGTTGTCACTTATTCTTATATCTACCTAGGTCTCCATTTCTGTGAATTGCACTGAATAGGTTCTGATATTTAGCAGCACTGA
The DNA here is from genome assembly GCF_032717465.1 of Coenobita brevimanus. NCBI lineage: Eukaryota > Metazoa > Arthropoda > Malacostraca > Decapoda > Coenobitidae > Coenobita > Coenobita brevimanus. Next base: position 24,858,379 of record NC_136974.1, read on the forward strand.
TAATTTGCTTACTCTGTATGATCATCATCAAAATCATCTCCACAGTCACCATTTCCCCCATCGTCATCCTCCTAACCCAAGTTCAGAGCGGGTGGGATAAATCCAAAAACAGCAAAAATTAAAAGTCAAAATAGCTAGGATAATAATTGGTCATTCAGAAGGACCATGCAATGCATCCAGTCACTCACCATTACATACCTTAATTCTCTGATCCAGCTCACAGGCGGAACCATGCACACTGAAGTATTTCACCTGATAAGGTCTCTTTCTTAACACCTGTGAAGTAGGAAAAATCATTCTGTTGTTTGACAGGACAAACTGGGGGTGAAAGATTTAACATGTGGCATGTCATACACACATCTCTCGTGCAATTCTGTCAGCTGACAACGCAACCTTTTATTTGTAACATACATACTATTTACTGGATAATTTAGTAGCGACAGTTACCCTATAAAGGTGAAGAAAAGTAATGACAATTGCACAAAAATGTTTGTTGTTCAAACAATTTCTAGGCCACATGCAAAGCATGAGTAATTGTATGAGACGACAGGAATGGCAGCAATGGCAATAAAAATGTAAATAAGAGGAAGCATTGTGAGTGTGTGTGTGTGTGTGTGTGTGTGTGTGTGTGTGTGTGTGTGTGTGTGTGTGTGTGTGTGTGTGTGTGTGTGTGTGTGTGTGTGTGTGTGTGTTGTATGTGTGTGTGTGTGTGTGTGTGTGTGTGTGTGTGTGTGATATTTTTGTTGCTGAAAACCGCCAAGAGAGTAGGAGAATAACAACACGAAAGGCAGGGGGGGAGGGAGAGGAAGCCAGATGGAGGGGGTGCATGGGGAAGGAAGCAGGACTGGAGAGGAGGGCAGAGGAAGGCTGGCCTAGGTTGTAAATTTTGTGTGTGTGTGTGTGTGTGTGTGTGTGTGTGTGTGTGTGTGTGTGTGTGTGTGTGTGTGTGTGTGTGTGTGTGTGTGTGTGTGTGTGTGTGTGTGCGTGTTGGCTCGGGGTTCCCGTGAAAGATTTAATGTGTAATTTAAGAGCTAGGCCTTTAAGAATGCAAACAGGAGAGAGAGAGAGAGAGAGAGAGAGAGAGAGAGAGAGAGGGAAGTGCTGCTTTTCTTATATTTAAGACTTTGTGTGTGTGTGTGTGTGTGTGTGTGTGTGTGTGTGTGTGTGTGTGTCTGTTGCTGCATTCGTACAGCCAATCAAAACTGTACAGAACCCCAGTCGTGCGTAATAAAATGCAACACTACAAACAAACCAAAGTTTGTTTCTGCTGGCAACATTTTCAGCCCTGCACGACATCGTCGTTTTTAACACAGTCTGCTTAATATAATCAAAAATCAAAATACTTCTGGTGGCGCTAACGTTGAGCCTGAATAAGGTGGTGCTGTGAATTGTGGGTGAATATGAGTCATTGCAGCGCACACCAGGGAGCCAAATCTCATATTTCCCTACATGTTGCCGTGGGGATGGACCCAGGTACTACCATGGCGAGGCGCTAATTACCTCAAGGGGACGCCGGTTCCCTGAACGGGTACGTAATGTATATGTGGGACGGCACCACCGAAGCACATACTTACCTGTAGTAGACGGGTCTGCTCGACTAGACAGACCTGGGGTTCAGCAGCAACAACAACAATAATGTCAATATACTTTGTGCAGAAGTTCGATATGGTTTTCATTTAAACACGGTTTGAACATGTATGAGCAAGTAAGACTGCCTCTCCATGCCAGGCTTAAGTTAGTCGGTAACTACAGTACATGCATGCAAACATATATTCACAGTCACTTTGTGCCACCAGAGATCTCTGCCAAGTTGAACTTAATAATAAATTACCAGAGTAGAGCGACGCCGTTCCCGAAATTTAACCTTGACAGGTCACCAGGACCCTTGATCAATATTGGCCAAAATCGAATCAGTTCTTCCCATTCCCATACCCGGAATATGTACCAACTATGATTCAGGTCGGACCAGGCATTCATAAGACAACACCTGCTCCCTGAGCTTTGACCTTGACGCGTAATCTATGCCTCGGGTCACACCTTCAGCAACATGAAATCACTTTTTGCTATACGCACACACGACCGGATCAGGCAGTAATGAGATATTTTGTTAACTTAGACGCATACACACATATAGTCATATATGCAGTTCATACGTACAGACAAGCATCCTCCCTGTACTTACAATAAATGCATACCTTACTTACAGAGAAAAGGACTGGATCACAATAGTTACGGGTTCGGCGTCGATGATGAAACTGTGTAGTGGTAACAAAATACCACCCAAAGATGTCACCAACATCAAGATATTTGTCCTTTTATTTCAATGCGATCATGTCTTTTATTTACGCTTGTTAGCATCAAACAATATCATTCAACTGTATGAAGGCCCCTCGTGTTGTTGATGTTATAACCACTTTCCAATAACCACTTCGTCCCGAGGAACTGATTTATATTAACTTGCTAGCTGAAATGGCATTGGACAGGGCGACATAGAAGCGATTTGTTTGTGGCCACCCCTTACGGGATTTAGGAGTCTGGCAATTGATACAAAGATCGATAGAATTTGCTACTGCTACCAGACATTTTCATTCAGCTTAGGAAGTATTCCCAAGCAGTAAGTAAAGGCTGTATCTAACCACTTCATTTCGAAAAGTTTATCTGATGGAAAATAAAACTCGCCAGGACACAGCAAATACACAATCACTCGCCAGGATACAGCAAATACACAGTAGACAATACGTCATGGAACTGAACGGGAAAATTGCAATTACTGGTAGGTCTGTTTCACTGACAAGACGAGGTTAACAAATTGTATTTTATGATAATTCCATATCACTTTGTGTTCTGCTATGTATGGATATCGTTGACATATTCTAATAACAGGCAAAAGAGCGATCAGTCACATCATATGACAGAGTTCACACATGTACAATTAATTACAGCATAATTGTAATCGTATGGATATATTTTTAAATAATTGTGGTATATTATAGTTGTGGATATGGGTGATATAATGGCTGCATCAGTATGAAAATGCTCTGTACCTATACATGCTGTAAACTTGCATTTCTTATTGTCTGAAAAGTTTACTGGGGTGATTCATGTTTGTAATGAAAATGACCGAGTTATACTGAAGTCTTGTATTACGCGGTGTATTGTAGGAAATAGCAGGAGGTACCAACGTCAGTACTAATGGCTCAATGATTCTGTTGCTGTATGCTTGTCATATCCTTGAGAAGATTGTTATTATATTCCTAACATCAAGTATCAACTAGGTTGCTTTTGAAGAGATAGGTAAAATCTATACTTCACCTTCAGACCTAATTATCCGGCATGACGCATTTACCATGTAACCCTTGAATGAATTACTCACGCCTCTGTTCTTCATTCCAGCATCATGTATTATTGCGAGTGTCGCCACACAACACAAGAAAAAACACCAGTCATGTTCCGCCGCATCCTGAGGCCTCGATGCCTTTTGATAGCTGTACGTGGCATGGATGAGCACCAGCCGTGCATGGCACTACTGTGTGAGCATACACACACACACACACACACACACACACACACACACACAAGAGCACGCGCACGCGTGTGTGTGTGTGTGTGTGTGTGTGTGTGTGTGTGTGTGTGTGTTAACAAAATAACTCAAACGCTTTTAAACCATTTTTATCCAAACTTCGTGGAAAAGTGGAGGGAGGGCCCATAGAAGAATTAGTTGTTTCAGATAGCAATTGATCAAAGGTCAAGGTCATAGAGTAGGTCATAGGTTGACCTAGTACAAATGATCACAGGTCAAGGTCATAGGGTAGGTCATAGGTTAACCTAGTACAATTGATCAAAGGTCAAGGTCATAGGGTAGGTCATGGGTTAACCTAGTACAATTGATCAAAGGTCAAGGTCATAGGGTAGGTCATGGGTTGACCTAGTACAGTTGATCAAAGGTCAAGGTCATAGGGTAGGTCATAGGTTGACTTAGTGAAATTAATTTCTAAAAAAAATATTCAGTTTCGACGAATCATAGGTAAATGATTGGAATAAGATGCTAAAGCAGTGATTCAATTATGAGAACAATCAATCTATGGTAAAAGTCACAGAGCAAGGTCAAATTCAACGAGTGCGAGTGTTTATTAACAAATTAAGTCTAACAGGTCTGAACCAATTATAGTTTAACTTGGTTGAAAGGTTGAAAGCCGGCAAAGGAGTAAACTTTTTGCCTTTGAGAACATTAGGTCGGAGGTCAAGGCAAAGGTCAACCTACTGTTTTTAACCTATTTACACCAAACTTTTGGAAAAGGGTCAAGGGAGAGGTAAGAACAGTGGGACTAGGGTTTAGAGCAATAACCAGAAGGAAAGTGTCACAGGACAAAGTGTCTAACCTATATTCTTGATGACAAAATAAGGCAGGTACCATTCGATTTTAGTGAAGCTTGGTGCAAAGGTTGAGGGCTGGCCAGTGAGTAGACTTTTTGTTTTAGAATAATAGGTCAAAAGTCTAGGCCAAGGTCAAGGTCAAGTTCAAAGTCTGTACCCGATTTTCGCCACGATTTCCTAGACAGTCGGGTATCCAGTTGCTGGTTGCATAGTTACCATCCAACATATTACTGTACTTAAAACTTGGGTTATTGGAAACCATTTGATCAGTCAGTCTGTAGAGTCTCCCGGAGTTAGCAATATCTCCAGTGAGTAACCTGCCAAGAGGGTCTGCTGCACCAAACACAGTTCTTATGTTTTCATTTTATATTTTATTTCTAGTTTTGACGGTGCTCTTATTGTTTCATCATATTACTGCTGCAGCCTTTATCCTTACCTCTATAAAAATGAAACTGTCTCAGTTACCGTTGGTAATGTTTGAGTAACTCTTTTCATTGCTGTTTCTGCTGGTGCGTACTGCATTCTTTTTATAGTGTTCCCTCCTTTCTTCCTGTCTTTGATAATATGGGTAGCATTGATTTCCTATTTGATGTTATTTATACCATTTCTGTTGTTGTTCTCATTGCTGATGTTAATTAACTAGCTGTCGTTGTTGTTATTGTAATTTTAATTCTGTTGATGTTGCTACTCTTTTTGTTGTCACTGGTGGTGCTGCAACCACCTCTTCTCTAAACCTCACATTCTCTTCCTTACCGAGAGTCAGCTGTCTGAGGCAACTGACAGAAAACCCTTTTATGTATCCTCCTAATTTCTCTATACTCATTTTAAAGCCAAAGGAGGCTCTTGGGTATATGTACACAACGACCTATCTTGCTCTCGTGTTCCTGAACTTGATTCTTCTGAATAATCTACTCTCTGGCTTCGGCTTTCCTGTCACTCTCTGACTAAATATATCTGCGCTGTTTACTTATCCCCTAATTCTACTGACTATCAAAAATTCTTTGACTATCTTACTTCTACGATGGAACACATTCTATCCATTTTTCCTTTCTCTGAAACCTCCATTCTAGGAGATTTACCACCACCTTTGGCTCTCCTCTCGTTCCACTGATCTACCTGGTGAACAAGAGTACATCTTTTCTATCCTTAATGGCCTAGAGCAGCTTGTACAGAACCCTACCCGTTTCCCTAACCGCCTTGGAGAGAGCTCCAACGTAACTGACCTCTTCCTTACAACTAATCCTTCTGCTTACACTGTTAATCTTTTCTCTCTGTTCGGCTCCTCCGATCAGAACTTTATTGCCTTAACCTGTCCTATCCGTCTGGTACGGCCTGTGGACCCTCTATGAAACGTTGTCTGTGGCACTTTGGAGCTGTGGATTGGGAGGCCCTCAGGGAGTACTTCTTTGATTTTCCCTGGAATGATTATTGCTTCCGTGGCCGGGAGCCATCTGAATATGCCTTGCCCATTACGGAGGTTATTCACTCGGGCATGGAAGCATACATTCCTTTCTCATATCCCTTGGCTAATGCAAGAAAGCCTTGGTTTAATCACGCTTGTTCTAATGCTGTCCGCAACAAGGAGAGGGCCTATAAAAGGTACCAGAGCTAACCCACCCCTGAATCACATCTTTTTATTATGTTTCTGCCCAGCATCGTGCTAGGTCTTTTCTTCGCTCTGCAAAAAATAATTTCATCCGTACTAAATGCTCTCACCTCTCCAACTCGAATTATTCCTGCTCCTTGTGGTACCTTGCCAAAAATCTTTCTAACAACTTTACCTCATCATCTTTCCCTCCTCTTTTCTACTCTGATAGCTCTGTAGCTATTTCTACTACAGATAAAGCAGATCTCTTCGCTCAGACTTTCTCCTCCAATTCCACCTTAGACGATTCCGGTGCTGTTCCTCTATCACTTCCCTCTCTGACTTCCTTATGGCTGACATTAAAACTTCTTCAGATAAAGTATTTTCTGCCATCACTGGCCTCAGTACTAACAAGGCATAGGGCCTAGATAGATATCAATATTGCAAGATCCCACTGCTATCTGGTGCGTCCCTGGATGACGGCTATGGAGACCCCTCGTATGACTCACCTTTGATGGCACGGACAGTGTGACCCACCAAAGCTGTGTTTGGCTCTAATGAATATACTGAATAATGTGGCACAAAAATTGTATGTCACTAGAAACTATGGGGCAGGGAGGTGACAATTTTTTTCCCATAGTTCCTCCAACTTAACAAGAATACTGGTAATGAATATTCGGGCGTTCCTGTTGGATCACTGACAGTTGAAGTTCCAACCACACTGGTTTGCCACCGAAGACAAGTAGGCTCTGTCTCGGCAAATCAGAGACCGGGACTTTAAACAAACTGAAATCCATGAAAATTTATACATACAATGTAAGAAGCCTCGCAGAAGATTACAAACTCGATAACCTAAAGCCTGGATTAGGAGACATTAGTTGGGATATTATAGGCCTGTGCGAGATTCCCAGAAAGGAAGTTTAATCCAGCTCCACGACAGAAATCACCTGTTTTACTACAGAGAATGACAAAATGGAAGAGTAAGTGGTGTGCGATTTCTGATTAACAAAAATCTTTCAGAAAACATTGTTAAATTCAGCAGTGTGTCAGACAGACTAGGATGGATTGTAATTAGACTGAAAGTAATACAGGTGTATGCGCCCACTTCTCTAAGCACAGAGGAAGATATAGAAACATTCTATGACAACATCTTCAAAAGTATGAAAGAACAAAATATCTAATATCCTATACTCATGGAAGACTTCTGCGCAATGGGTGGTAAATCAAGAAATGGAGATGCATGTATGGGATAATTCGGTGTTGGAGAAACAAATGCCAGAGGTGAAATGGTTAAGTTTGGTGAAAAACGATACATGAGAATAATGAACACATTCTTCCACAGAAGAACTGGGGAAAAATGAATCTGGAGGAGCCGAAACGGAGAACTAAGTAATGAAGCTGAATTCATTACAGGAGACAAGAACAACTACATCACTAATGTCTCAGTTATCATCAAAGGAAACATAGGAAGTGGCCGTAGAATGGTGGGCAGGATAACCAGATTTAATTGTAGAGTCGAGAAAAAAGAAAATAATTGAAATTTTAAAGGTATGCCCACTAAAAGTATGCAAAAAAAAAAAAATGTCTTCCATTTAGAAATAATGAACAGATTTCAGGTCCTAATTTATACTTACTCTTACGTTAATGAGTGTAACTATAGAGTAACCAAAGTGTTACGGGAATCAGCGGAGGTCGCGGGGAAAGTTAATACAGCCTAAGCCAAAAAGTATTAAAATATAACACTCCAGTTCACTGAAAGAAAAAGGACAACGAAAATAAAGAAGAAAGATGATATCGAAAGAGTGAAAATACTCTTACATATGTTTTCAGCAAAAGAAAGTGAAAAACGAAAGTGAAGCATGGATCATATCAGAGAAATTATAATAAATGTCAGAAGTCTGAAACAAGTCCGAAGCAAAATGGCACTAGGAATGCAACACATTATTTCGCTGAAAGAAGAAAATAGCGAAGTCATGAAGTGCGGAGAGAAAATGGTGAAGAGAAGATTTTAAAAAAATATGTGAACATCAAAGACAGTAGTACCAACATTTGACTTTTCAGTTGACACAAGTGAAATAATACAGGTAACGTTAGACGAAGCAAACACTTCTCTTAAAAGAATGAGAAGACAAATGAGCTCAGTAGAGGAACAGAACTGTGGCAGATTTAGGCTACTGTCAGATGTGGGAAAATAATTTCAAAACCAACTCACCAACTTTTTTACCCAATGTGTAAAGCTAAGAGAATTTCTAAAACATGGTGTATGCAATAGCAGTTATGCTGTACAAGAAAGGCGACTCAAAAGATCTTTGTAACTGTTGACCTATTAACTTTTTACCAGTTATATATATTTTGGGGATAATATCTAACTACTGATTATCTACACATAATGAATCAACCAACTGAGAAAACTACGAAATGAAATAAACCACTGTGATTAGGTTTTGTCGATTATGAAAAGGCTTCCTTTTCAGTGGAGCACACTACAGTTGCAAATTCATTACGGGAACATGGAGTAAAATAAGATAATTGTAAACCTGCTCAAAAACATATATGAAGAGGGAGCTGAACAGCTGTAATACATAGAACCTTAGGGAAAAAATAAGCTTGAGAAAGGCGTGCATCAGGGTGATACAATATCACAAAACATATTTGCAGCACGCCTTGAAAGCATTTTTACAAAGGGGAAATCAAGAACAAGTAAACATTGGTGGAGAAAATTTAAACTATTTAAGATCTGCTTTATTACATGGCCCTAATTTTTAGAAACAGCAGAGATATTGCAAGAAATGTTAAACAGCGTAGAAAGAGAAAGTCTCAAAGTAGGACTAAACTGATGTTTAATTCAAATGCACCAAATAGCAGCCTCGAGATACATGTAGAAACTATTGAATTGAGGAATACAGTTACTAGACACAGATACTAGAACAAACAAAAAGACCATGGAAAAGGAAATTAAAAGATATAGAAATATTTTGATAAAGAAGCATTATGAACTGTTGCTTGCTAGCATGTATGAAACTAATAGCAAATAACGGATGTATAACCTCAACTATGACCTACAGATGTGAAACTTGAAAAAGGCAAAATCAGTTAAAAATAATCTAATTCTTTCTCAACGAGCAATGGAAAGGTCAATGTTGGGAATATCTATGAGAGCTAAGACGAGATGAACTTGGGTGAGAGAGCAAACTAAAGTCAAGGACACTATGAAAGTGATAAAAGAATAGAAACAGAGGTCAGAAGGCAGTGTAACAAGAATAACAAATGACCAATGGAGCATGAGGCTGACTCCAAGAGATTGCAGACGCAACAGAATAAAGCTAGACTGGAGGTGGTGAGACATGACAAGGAAGTTTGAAGGCAATACCTTGCAAAGATTGGCTCAGTCAAGGAATTCGTAGAGTCTGTGATCAGCAGTAGGCTTGCAGCAGGCATGTACTGTACACACACACACACACACACACACACACACATCTCTCTCTCTCTCTCTCTCTCTCTCTCTCTCTCTCTCTCTCTCTCTCTCTCTCTCTCTCTCTCTCTACCAGACAGAGGTGGAAAGAGCGTGGATAAGTGAGAAAAGTAAAACAAACACCACCAGTTTCTTCAAAACAGTATAACAGTGAGAGAGAGAGAGAGAGAGAGAGAGAGAGAGAGAGAGAGGAGTAACGGATAGACAGATTAATAGGAAGTCGGGTTTCCAGCAAAATGGCCTGTCCCTTATATTCAAAGAAAAATCCCTAATCAAAAAAAAGATTGCTCAACCGTTGATATTGTCTGAGGATGAACCGGAGAGAGAATTAACATCTCTCATGTCTGAAAGTTTAGTAAATTACTTTTTAAAAAGAAACAAATAGAAATTAGTGTTAAAGATATGACTATTGATATTTTCTTTAAGTGTGAGTTAATAACATTTATTTTAGGTTGGTGAATTGCCTGGCATTACCCAGAGTAAATATACTGTATCCTGAGGACTTTGTTTGTCGTTATATTCAGTGCCTTTGAATGCAGGCTCTCATGAAAGAGAATGTTGCAGCCGACAACCGTTGCAAGGGTACGGAAGGGAGGAAGACTAGCATGGAGAGAGAACATGATATGGCAGCAATGTAGTCTATTAACACCATATTCAGTATCGGATTATGCACTGCGGACCTCCAGCACAGAGAGAAGAGGAAGACCATGCCATTCGAAGGCATATTTTTAATTATGATTATAACCCCGTCATTGCTATGACGTTACTTTCACTTAATAACTGCATCAACTTGAGTATGTGTGCTTAAATGTTCTTGCTATCTCCAGACATTTGTTTCATAATAGGAAACTCTTCTCGAATGAAGATGTTAGGTATATGTTTCGTTAACTCTTTCTCTGCCAAACGCCTTCCTGAATGAAACAGTCTAGTGTTCGCGAAAATATGATATACAAATATGTCCCCCGAGAGATATGGTTAAAAATGAAGTGTGTTGATGGTTTTCCTTGTGCAGTGTATCCAAAATTACAGGGTTTGGCTGCTGTACGTGTGATTGTGACTGTGTACCTTATTTCACTGGGAATGCTGCAGATAGTTCGTTCACGTCCGAACGTTCTCTTTCCTTGTTTCTAGATCCCATCTTAACTTATCTTTGAGTGAGAAAATTATCAAAATCACTGTGATGGCACAATTTTTGCTATCTTCTGACGATTTAATTCAACGCAGGAAAAATCGTTGGTACTGAAAGGGTTAAGGATTACATTTTGCTAAACCCTTCCTGGAAAGAGATGGAAGCTAATCTGAATTAAAGTGTTTGGTGGTAGAAAAATAAACAGTCCAGATTTCTCAAGTCCTAATATGTTTACTGGAGAATGGTAATCCATTTAGCCCGATACCTGTTTTATTCATACTGCCTCGAGACGTTTTTATTCGATTATGGATTGACTTCTTGTTGTGAGGGAATAATCATTGAAAGTTTCCTCCTTCACGCCAAAAAGTCTTTTCAAAGGCAAAAATGTCTGTTGGCATGAATTCTTATCCTTATGCAAAAAAGAGGAACCGAAGGCTAGAAGCCCGTAGATTTTTTTTCTCCAAGGAATAAAAAAAAGTAGAGAGTCAAATTCAAGATCCATTTCTTACAAGAATCCTGGACACATTGCCTTTAAAAGACTGGTCATAGGCAGTAGGTAAAACAGACAAAGGTAGACAGTTCCACAGTTGACTTGTTGCATACATGAAGGACTGGGATTAACAGTTAACTCTTGCACTAGAGAGCTGTACGCAAAAAGGGATATGAGTTTGCTGCCAGATAGGTGCTTTGCATCCGCCATAATGGTGGTGGAGGGATGCATGCAGACAGGTCAGTGGAGCAGCGACCTTTGAAGTAGTGACAGAAAACAGATAGAGATGCATCAATCCGGCGAAGAGACAGAGGGAGAAAGGAGCCAGTAAGAGGAGGAGAGGTAATGAGGCAAATAGCCTTTGACGCCACCTTGTTACGAGCTAGTGAGCGATGTTTGTACTCAGTTAAGTTTGGAAATAAGCTGCCCGGCCCGACCCTCCCCAGCCCGACTGTCACGCTGAGCAGACACTAATAACTTTACTCCTATGTATAGTAGAGCTGAACTTCTTTCTGCATGTGATACATTCATTCAGTAAATTTTGCTGTAAACTAAAAACTCACCCATAGAGGCATAGAAACCCCTTGGAATCTAGAATTTTCTGAGAGAGTGCTTGGCTTTAATTGGAGAACGCCTCAATGTCTGAGTCAAGTCACACATTAGGTATGCTGTGGCCTGATCCTGTGTTTATTGAGGTAACTGCCGAGATGGACGTTGCAAGAAACGAATGGAAATTTGAAGGGTGAAGTCATTATTGTATGGGATGATAAAGTTAGATGTACAGCTTAGAACGTCATTGATGAATAGAGGGAAGAGAATTGATGTTAGGACAGAGCCCTGAGGAACACCTACAACAGCAGCTGTAGAACGACCAGAAAGGATAGAAGCCGTAAGAGGGCAGTTTGGATATTAAGGATTTATGCCAGAGTTTATCGGAAGCCTTTGAGATGTTAAGTGCGATGGCGACCTTGGACGACCTTGGAGAATGTGGTTAACTATTTCAGGAGGAGAAACCACTGCCAGGCTGAATTACTTTGTCAGGTTAAAGTAAGAAAAAAAATACCTTGAATTTTTCAGGTACCAAATGGGTAACTGGAGACTGTTTTGTAGCCATTTTAGGACATGGAGCCACTTCAAAGGCAAATAAAATAGTATAGAGGATGCAAAAATTTGACAGTTAAGATTTTTCACCTCCAAAAATGGCCGTCGATCCAGTCTGCTTGTCACACCTGCCTCATTGGTGGACATATCTAGGAAGAGGTGATGGCTCAGTGGCATGAGAAATTGTATGTTGTCTGAAAGGACGTGAATTTGGCCCAGATTTTTGGCAGAAACCAGTATGTTGGAATTCATGATAACAGCCAAAACTAATCATCTATAATACCAACGACATGGGGTATGAACACCCCCCTGTTGTACCTTCACACTGTCTTGAATGAGAAAGAAAATAATATACTGTATTCGTATTTAGTATGCACAATGTGTATGAGTGCTGAAGTGATGATTTATGAGGGTTTATGGCATGCAGAAGTACTGTTTGGTTTGATAGAACGGATCGTCAAACCTGTGCCAAGTGTCCTTGAAAAGGAAAAAGAAAAAGAAAAAGAAAAACCAGGTAATAGATTTAGATATTTAGATTGTCTTCGAGATCAAGCTAATAAAAGTTGAGGTTAATCATTTCTTTATGCCCTATTGAAACAAGTAAATCGCAATGAGATCTTTTGAAACTAGTGCGTAGATCCAAGCGGGCTTAATGTTCTAATCTCGTTTTAGTAGTTCAATGCATCAGACTGGCTAACAAAAATAGTACTTATGATGAAGTAACATAGGCACATATAGTCTGCCCTCATCTAATAGGCGTAAATTTGGTGTGCAGATGTATTTCATACTCTCACATAATTAACAAAAATATGTATCCTTTTACAGGCTGTTATCTTTACGATTTAAAAAGCGAAAGTTTTCTAATTTTTCTTTCCATTCACTTCGCAGGTTTACATTCCTGAGAATTTAATCCGTATATCCTGAATAAGAAACATTATACAAAACCTTATGGCAATCTTTTCCAGGTAACAATCAACAACTGTAGTCAGCTAAGTATCTGCCATTCGAGCCTGAGGGAATTGATTTACATCGACCCCAAGGAACGAGATACTAAAGTAGTTTAGGTGAGTGGTTATGAGCTCTTCTTTAGACAATGAGAGGTACAGTACAGTTCACTTCATAAGGCGTGGTACAGTGAGTGGCACAGTGTGTATGACTTGACAACAGTGATGAGTGGCTTTGAATCATCGTTTACTTAACTGAATGGTGTGGCACAACTTTCTGATTGTGGCGAGAGCATAATGTTACTTGAGTATTCACCCTTAATGTATGAAGTCTGAGAATTCAAGGCTCGGTACCTAAACTTTAGGATGATATTGTACTTTGGCTCTTTGACAGGATGGGTTGAGTACTTAGGCCCTTACTGTGATTGAACTTTGTTAAGACATCTAAAACACACACACACACACACACACACACACACACACACACACACACACACACACACACACACACACACACACACACACACACACACACACACACACACAGTCATATCCGTCTATCTCTCTATCTCTCTATTCAGATTGATAGATTGATGTAGGCTATAATAGCATCTTGTTATCGGTTCCTGAATTTGAGAGAGAGTGAGAGAGAGAGAGAGAGAGAGAGAGAGAGAGAGAGAGAGAGAGAGAGAGAGAGAGAGAGAGAGAGAGAGAGAGAGATTAACAATTATAAATCAGCGATAAAACGATTAAGATAGGGAAGAGGAGGGACAGAATGTTATAATTAAAACAGTAACTAATAAAGGGAACGAGATAGATGAAACTAAATGTCCAAGGCAAAGAGAAAGAGGGAGAGAGGGAATGTCGCAGGAAATGAGAGGTATTAAGAGAAGGAGGAAGGGGAGAGACGGAGATAAAAGGAGATGACATGATTAGCAGAGAGAGAGAGAGAGAGAGACGGACGGACGGACGGACGGACGAACATACCGTACAGAGACACATACAGACAAAATCGGAAGTACAGACACAGACGGACAGACATACAGACAGACGCGGACAGACAGACATTGACAATCAGACAGACACAGACATACAGATAAACTGAGAGATAAATAGACAGACAGACAGATAGACAGACAGACAAACAGACACAAACAGACAGATAGACAGAAAAACAGACACGGACAGACAGACACAAACAGACAGACACGGACAGACACATACAAACAGACAGACACAGGCAAATAGACAGACAAAATTAGTCAGAAAAATACAGAAAGGCACAGACCGACGGACCCAGACTCAGAAAGACAGACAGATAGACAGACACAGACAGAGAGACACGCAGACAGACAGACAGGCACACACAGAGAGACATACATAGACAGACAGACACAGACAGACAGAGAAACAGACAGACAGATAAGGAGAGAGGGGGATGAAGAGGAGAGATGAAGGCTAATACGGCAAGTGGTGGGCAAACCTGCAAAAGTGAATGAGTGAATGAAAAAATGAATAAAACAAAGAAAGAAGGACTGTATGCAAGGAACGAAGAAAAAGATACAAGGAAGAAATTAAGGAAGGAAGGAGAGAAAGAGGCAAAGAATAAGGAAATAATTGAAGGAATGAAAACGAATAATGAAAGTGCAGACAAAGAGCAGCAGAATGAAAGAATATGTGAAAGAATGAATGAGCGATGATATTTATATTGATGAAAGGATGAATGAATAGAAAATATGTATGACTGAATAGACGAATAAAGGAATGTAAAAATAAATGTGCAAAAGTATAGAAAAAGGTGGAGAGAAAATAAAGATTGAATGAAAAGAATTATATGAGAGAAGGAAGGAAGAAGATGGAAATACGATGCTCGCATTTATGACAAACTCACCCTTTTTTCCACTTCCTTCATTCCTTTGTCCCTTCCTTCATTTCTTTGTCCCTTCCTTCTTCTGTTTATCTTCTTCCTCTACTTCTTTTTTGCCTCTCTCTTTCTCTCCCTCTCTCTCTCTCTCTCTTTCTCTCTCTCTCTAGATAGTGTATAACTCCCATTGCTGCATGTCGTGTATAACGAATAAACCATAGCAATGGACATGACTCTCGAAGGAAGGTTTCAAAACAGCAAAGCATTATATGTGTACTAGATTATATAGAAATCAAAGTGCTATTTGTCTGCTTGCCATCCACGGTATCGGAGTTACCATCTTAGAATTTTCTTGCACGTTGTGGTACAATGCTAACCACCACTAGCATTTTAAGAATGGGTTGATGGCAAACTAAACTAAACACGTCCACTTCCAAAGAACTATACTACAGTATCATATATCTGAGAAGCCACATGTTCTTTCCTCTGCATCCTTCCTCTTCAGGATTTTGAAGTTATATTATTCCGTTCTTGGCACCAGTCTTTAGTATCCTTCTCACTTATCAGCAGTTTTCTTTTGATATTCTGTCCTTTTATGCGATCTAAATTATAATGATCCGATTACTATATGTTTGTTTTATACCCTAACACAGCAACGTAGCGTCATTTTTGTTAAAGGAAGGTACCGTTTAAAATGCTCTAACTTAAAGAAAAAAATAATTTTCAGTCCAGTTGGACCACCTGTTCCCGAGTTATGACTCATTTCTGACCTTTTGCTTCAGATTTAGTATTTGCTTTTAGTGGAGGGGATGGGTTCGTTTTTGGTCGAGCATTGACATTACCAGCATGACAGAAGAGAGAGGAGTGACGTGTTTGTTGTGTTATCACTCTCTCGCCTCTCCTTCCTCCATCCTTATACTCCTAAAATTGTATACGATAATGCCATAGTATAATTTAGTATATCAGCAAACTGCTATTCTCTCTCTCTCTCTCTTTCCTCAACGTGTGTCCCAGCAGGATAAAAATAAAGGAAAATTCCTCACTCCGTTTCGCCCAAGGCATGAGTAATTCAAATTTATGTTAACTTTTGACTGAAAATAGGAATTGAAACCTAGCGTTGGCCGCCGAAAGCGGCATTTAAGCGAGTATAATATAGTATCATATTTTTATTGGAATTCTCCTGTAACTGGAACCAAGCTATTTATAGGGCTTGTCCTTTGTCTTCATTCACACCGATGATCCTGCTTCGCAGTCTGTTGTAGCACTAGGTTTTTATTGTTCATTTATACTACGTCATTACTTTTACCAGGGATAGATTGGCACTCTTAGCCGTTACAGTAAAGCCATGACAAGAAATCACCCCTACAATATGGTACTAACCACAAAGAAATGTGTTGGAAAATATGGTGAGTCCTAGTATTGCCTTAATAATGCCATTTAGGTAAAACAAACCTACAAAATTTTAAAAATTCTGCTGATGAAATGAGTGAACTTCAGTTGTAAATGCGAGCTCATTGCACATTTCCCCTAAGAAGAGTTCCATAGTTTGTTATATCCTTCCTTAACTGGAAATTATATTCCAAAACATGCTTAGACTTACAATATCTAATTCGGTAGTATGAAAAAGGCGTGCGGTATAGCAGTCTTGTTTCATTGAGCATTCCGCCCCCTAAAAACCACGTATTACTTTGACTAATGACGCAATATAGGCGCTTGTCGAGTTTCATACATGTGTTAAATACAATAAATGATGTTCCAGCTTGCTAGAAATTACGATTTCCGCGCCCAAATGGCAACGCTTCCAGTTACATACCTGGAGTACTGAAACCTAGGGCTCATATTCAAAATGGCTTCGGATTCTTTCGTAACATTTCTTAGAGAGTGATTTTTTTCTGCACATTATACATCAACATCCTTGTTTAAAATTTTTATGAAAATTATATTGATAATCAAACTCTCTAAGTAACACAAAAGACAGTGATGATTATAGGAAAAACAAACTACTTGATCAGCGGTGCTCCGATGTCACTATGAAAACAGACCTAAGGCTCAGCAGATCAGGGATACCAACCAGGCACCGTAACCTAGGAGTTTATTTCCAGGTCTCTCATCCGCTGTGTCAGAATTGATTACGTTAAAAGAGTACCAATATTTTTTTCAGTGGATATAGATATATATAATTGTTTTTAGTATATTATGTTTTCTTCGTATAGCCTATTGCTCCTCTACTTTTGAGTATGCCATGATAATGTACTGTGCATAATTATTAACATTAGCCTTCTTATTATGATGACATTTCCATATTTCGTAACTTCCTGTTATCCCATACTTTTTTCAGCTTAACGAACACTATTTCAAACAGATGGGCTAGATATAGCCTACACTAGCGCGTTCAATAGTGGAAATCCTTTTCTCCTTTAAAAATCGCTTGGTTGTACCTTGAGTATTTGGACAACTATTAACGAGTATAAATGAACAAGTTCATGTTGATTCAGTTCATTACGATCAACAACAAGACAGTTAGCCATGAGTTTCGAAACCCAGGCATTGCATTTTTCGGACCCCAACACAATATATATATATATATATATATATATATATATATATATATATATATATATATATATGAGCTTCCTGAGGTCTTTGTTTTAATGTCAAGTTTTTATACAGTAAGAGGATTATTAAATACTAGAATGAACAGGGTAATGGCAGAGGTATAGAGATAAATACGCAAAGAGAAACTAACAGATAGACATACAGATAGACTGAGAGGTAGATTGATAGAAAGAGAGTAATTATTGAATTATAATTGTGTACTGAGATGAGCGATAGACCAAGAAGGCAAGACTCAGAATAAACAATGTTTGTCATCATTTTACGGTCTTACAGTACTATATTGCAGATTACATTATGGGATACGAGTAAGAAGAGATAATTATGTTTACAATGATACGTTGTTGTAAAATAAGCATACACAGACAACAAATGGCTGATCGATGGGCTAATAGATATTATTTAACTAAGTGAATAACTTACTGACTGGATAAAAAGTAGACGGAAAGGTTGGTGAAATTATTAATTAAGCGACAGTTTGGTAGACAGACATACAGATTATTGGATGATAAATATATAACTGGAAAGTATGATAGCATTATAGATAGGCTGGTAGACGGATTGGTAGATGGATTAGTGGATTGGTTTACTGACTGATGACATGACTGTGAAATAATTATAGCAAATATTGTTTGGTTGATTATGAACTGCTGTGATTTGATGGGATGCATATAGTTCTCTCATGATACATGAATCCTGAATCTATGAATCGAGCTAGTACCGTGGAGGACATTTAAATTGAGTGCTGGTTCATATGCTTGCACATGTTCGCACCGTGTCAGATCTACCTATGATATCTAGGCTAATGACTGTGACGCACACGGGAATTGCCAGCACAACACTTCTACTTTCACGTGCATCTCTCTTCCTACATACAAACACTTTACCCATTCTTACTTTGCCAGCAGTTAGAGCAGTTATTGTGGATACTGCTCTCCTCCAAAGAGAAGGTCCAGTTCTCTAGATGACTTAATAAGCACTGTTACAAACACGGTTGCGAATGGCTGTTAGATTAATGAACTGGTTTATGGTCTGATGGCCTAACTGACTGGCTAGATTCATACGGAATGACTGTTAGGATGGCTGACAGTCAGGTGAAATGCTTGACACACTGAAAGAGGGATTAACAAGTTGACAAAAGTCAGAGAGCGGATACTTCCGCCAGTGCCTGCACAGGATAACTCAGATCACCACCAAAATTTAATCAACTGTTCCTTAGCCCATGACTCACACATCCACAGAATTCGATTAAACATCCATCAGTTACGGTACGTTTTGAGATGGCTTTTGGACAAAAAAAAAAAAAAAAAAAAAAAAAAAAAACATAATAATAATAATAATCCTGAATCACCACTAGAAATCAGACCACCACCAAAAGTTAGCCAACTCTTCCTTGACCCATGACCCACATATCTTGAAATTTTAACTGAATCCATTAATAGTTTCTGGAATGTCTTGTGGATAAACTAGCCCACAGACAAACAGGGGTGAATGCATAAAGTCCTTCCAAATTCGTTTGTGGAGGTAATTAGCTGATGCATGAAGTGGACTAACATATAGATACTTATCGATTAATTGGCAGATACAGAAGGACTAGCTTATACATAAACAACACTGGTCATGTACAGGGACTGAATGACATATCGACTGATAGATGAATGAACTAACCAGCAAATACCGATTTTTTTTTTTTTTTTTTTTTTTTTTTTGCAAGAAAGAACCAAAAGCTAGGAGCCCGCAAGACTGTTCCCTCCGAGGAAAAACAAAAACAAGAATATAAAGCATTCAGAGTGCATACCTCCGCCAATGTCATTGCCATCAAAAAGGATCCAAATCAGGATCCGTGGAGATATTGTGTGGACTATATAGGATTCGGATCCGCCCCAAAATTGAATAAATTACTCCTTTACCCATTGCCCACTCTTAAACAAATGTTTATTCAAATACATTGGGAACTTTTGGAAATAGCGGGATGCATGGGATTCTATCTCCCCCCAAATTTTATTCACTTCTTTCTTGGCCCATGACCCACCTTTCAACAAAATTTAATTGAAATTAATTGAGAACTTTTGAATATATCGTGTGAACAAACAAACAGATAAACATAGGTGAATACATAACCTCCTCCAACTTCGTTGGCGGAGGTAATAACAGAGAACCAAATTCAAGATCTGTTCATTTCGGGATGCCTACGCACACTGTGTTTCAAAGACTGGAGATCATAGGCTGTAGGAAATGCAGACAGACAACAAAAAATCCAAAGCTGACCTGTTGCATACGTGAAGGACTGGGAGTAACAGATAACTCTGGCATTACAGAGTTGGACAGAAAAGAGATGAGACTTTGTTGCTAGACGGGTGCTACGCACCTGCCATAGTGGTCTAGGGATGCAGACAAACAGTTCAGAGGAGCAGTGCCCATTGAAGTAGCGACAGAAAAGAAAGAAAGATGCTACTCTATGATGAACAGACAGAAATTGAAGTTAACCAGTAGGAGGAGGAGAGTTAATGAAACGAAAAGCCTTTGACTCCACCTTGTTGGGAAGAGCTGTATGTGGGGACCCTCCTCACACATGAGAGTTGTACTCTACACAGGGGTGAATAAACCCAGTTATAAAGTCAACAACTGTGCACGGGTAAAATAAGGCACGGAGTCGGCTTAGCACACCTAATCTTTTGGAAGTAGATTTTATAAGAGAAGTAATATGACCTATTCAAGATAAACCCTGAGAGAATGAAACTCCAAGTATTTTCAGAGGTGATGCAGGATTGACTTGGATATTGTTAAAAATTAGAGGATGCTCCTGTGGAAGAGATTGTCAGGCAGAAAGATGTAAGAGCTGAGTTTCTGGTGCATTAAAAACAACAAGGTTACTTTTACCCCAATCAGAGATATGAGCGAAGTCAGACATTAGGTGTGGCATAGCCTCATCGCTAGCTTTTGAAGTAACTGCTACGATGGACGCTGCCGGGAACGACTGGAAAAGTGAAGGGTGGAGTCATGAGCGTACAAGTATGAGTGCATAGGGTTAGACGTACAGCTTAGAAGGTCATTGAGGAACAGAAGAGAGTTGGTGATAGGATGGAGTCCTGAGGAACACCACTATTGATAGCTCTAGGAGAAAAACGGTGACCGTCTACAACAGCAGCAATAGAACGACCAGAAAGGAAGCTAGAGATGAAGGCACAGATAGAAGGACAGAAACCGTAAGAGGGCAGTTTGGAAACTAAAGATTTATGCAAGACTCAATCGAAGGCCATTGAGATGTCAAATACAGTGTCAAAACTTTCGCTAGAGTCCCGAAAGGAGGATGACCAGGATTCGGAATGGCAGGTGAGAAGGCGAAACCCATACTGACGAACTGAAAGAATGTTGTGATAGGAAAGGTGCTGCATGAGTATTTTTTTTTTTTAGAATACATTCAAAAACTTTTGAAATACAGGATGGTAAAGCAACTGAGCGAATACCTTTGCCAGTACTTTGCCAGAATTTCTACCATAGAGGAAGTCAGCCAGAACATCCAGGTACAAGAACTTGACTCTCCCAAAATTGTTCCACTTAAAATACAGACAAGATACGTAAAATCCATCCTAGACAATTTACCAACCAAGAAAGCACCAGGCCCAGATGGAATTCCTCTAATTGTTTTGGAAAAGTGTTCCCCAGTACTTGCCTCTCTTCTAGCTAAATTATTCGCACTGTGCATACATACTTCTTCCTTCCTTAATTCATGGAAAGAAGCCAATATCCACCCTATTCCAAAGAAAGGAAGTTCCTCTGACCCCTTTGATTACAGACCAATATCTGTCACATATTTCCTAGGTAAAGTATTTCAAATTTATATTAATAAGAACAGATTTAAACATCTTGGATTCAAAAACTTAAATAGTGACAGAAAATATGGTTTTCGCCACGAAAGATCCACTATTTACATACTCAATCTCTTGATTCGTATCATCCATCAATCAACTGACCAACATGGAGAAACTCATGCAGTAGCCCTTTACATTTCTAAAGCTTTCACCAGAGTGTGGCACCATTCCCTGCTGCTCAAACTCCCTTGCTATGGACTAACTTCTTTTGTTCCTCTGCTTTCCTCATATCTCAGCGACAGAAAAATAAGAGTAAAAGTAGATGAAGTATATTGAAATTTCCATTCAATTAACGCAGGCGTGCCACAGGGATAAGTTCTGATGAAACCTTGTTCCTTGTTCATATTAATGATCTCTTATCTGCTACCCACAATCCCATACATTTATATGCAGAAGCCTCAACACTTCACAGTTCATTTACACACAAACACCCATTTACAAAGTCTAACTCAGTACAGCCATCTCCAAAAATCAAGACTTATCTACGATCAATGAATGGGGACAAAACAACCTTGCCTCATTTAATGCTAGTAAAACTAAACATATACAAGTTACTAAGAGACAGATATTGCCAGATTAGTAATAGTACCTTCAGTGCTACAAAAATTCCATCTCCAAAGGTACTGAAACTCTCGTAGTTTCAGTGCCTCACTTAACAATTCCCTCAGCTGGAACACTCATGTCAGATCACTTGCTAAAATCGCCTCCAAGAAACTTGGATTATCGTACAGAGTCCGTTACTTCTTCACTGATGAGCAGTTAGCTATAATTTATAAGCAATGTGCATCCTCAGCTTGAATATTGTTCACCCTTGTGGAATGGATGTCGAGAGGTAGCACTAAAACAACTAGACAAAATTCAGAACAAAGCATTTGGAATTATTAATAACCCTGCTTCTATAAATACACTACCTCCCCAACAAGTAACGAGAATTGTTGCCTCCCTTGCATTATTTTACAGATACTTTTATGTCAAATGCTCAGACGAATTTGCGTCCATTGTGCCACCTCTCCATGCCTTCCCTAATACTACACGGGCATCTGGTAGTGCTCTTGATTGGAATGTCACACAGCCATATTGCAAAACATCTGCCTGTCAGAATTCTTTTATTTCTCGAACTTCATCTCTCTGCAACTAGCTTCCCCGGAGTTGTTTCCCCTCAAACTTCAACCTGCAGCTGTTCAAATCCAACTGTTTCAGGTATTTTATGAATGGAGGACGCCAGTAATCTAGTGTATGGATTATTTTTTTTTTAATTCATTTGTTTCTCCTTCCTCTGTTCAGTTATTCAAAAAAAAAAAAAAAGTTAGAGGGATGGGAATGGTCGCCATTCTTTGGGATAGGCAGAGTGACAGCAAACTTCAAGCAATAAGAAAAGGTACAAGTTAACAGATAAAGGCAAAAGAGTTTACCTAGGCAGGATGTAAGCACAGAAACATTGTTCTTGAGAACAGCAGAAGAGACCCCATCAGGCCTATGTGCCTTGTTAGTATTGAGGCCACTGATGGCAGAAATTACGTCAATTGAAGACATTTTAATGTCAACTCTGGGGGAGTCAGAGTGGCGAAGTGATAGAGGAACAGCACCGGAATCATCTAAGGTGGAATTGCAGGAGAAAGTCTGAGAGAAGAGTTCTGATTTATCAGTAGAAGAAATAGCAGAAACTCTGAGCGAAGAGTCCTGATTAATCAGAAGAAATAGCTACAGAGCCATCAGATTGAACAAGTGGAGGGAAGGGTGATGAGGTAAAGTTGTTAGAAAGGTTTTGGGCAAAGTGCCAGAAGGAGTGGGAAGAATTTGAGTTCGAGAGTTCAGAGCATTTAGTACGATTGAAATTATTTTTACCAGAGCGAGGAATAGAGTTAGCACGATTCCAAGCAGAAACATAAAAGAAATGAGATTTGGGGTGGGTTGGCTCCGTTACCACATGTAGGGTTTCTCCTTGTTGTGGATAGCATTAGAGAAAGTTTGATTAAACCAAGGCTTTTTTGCGTTAATCACAGGATATGAGAATGGAATGTATGCATGCCCAAGAGAATAACCTCCGTAATGCACAAGGCACAATCAGAAGGCTCCTGGCCATGGGAGCGATAATCATTCCAGGAAAATCAAACAAGCACTGACTGAAGGCCTCCAAATCAGCAGCTCCAAAGTACCACTGCCGCTGCTTCGTGGGAGGACCTACAGGCTTTACTGGAGCAATAGGACAGGTTAAGATGATATGTTTATGATCGAAGGATCCCAACGGAGAGAAAAGATATACAGCATAAGCAGAAGGATAAGATTTAATGACGAGGTCAAGTATGTTGCAATTCTCTCTAAGGCGGTCAAAGACAAGGGTAGGGTGCTGTATAAGCTGCTCAAAGTCATTAAGGCTTGTTCACAAGGCGAATCAGTGAAAAGAAAGGAGAGCCATAGGTGGTAGTGAACAATGAAAGCACCTAGATTGGAGATTTCAGAGAAAGGAGAAACTGATATGATGTGTTTCATCTTAGAAGCAAGACAGTCGAAGAATTTTTCATAGTCAGCAGAATTAGGATATAGGTAAAGAGCATAGATATAGTTAGTCTGAGAATGACAGGATAGCCGAAGCCAGAGAGTAGAGAATTTTTAAGATTCAAATTCAGGATTACAAGAGCAAGATATGACGTGTCGTACATGTACACTGATAAATAAAGATATGTTAATATGTAAAGACTTGTGAACTGCTTAGTAGATACAAATGGATTTTTGATCGGCTGATGGAATGACAGACTAAATGGCTGTATAATAACAATAATGGGTAATTAGGTCAATACACTGAGTGACTGACTGATGGATTGAGTGACTGGTGGATACACTTAGAGGTTGATTAGAAAGCTAACTGAGTCGTTAAACGAGGTACTGATGAATAGAAAAACGAATAGAATGACGGAATTCGATAGATAAATAGATAGACAGATAGGTAAATATAATAACATATATAGGAGAAGGAGAGATCACTAGAGAGTTTGTTAAAAATAAATGTGGCTTGGGATAATGGTGGAATTCGAGAAAAGTGGAAAAATGGAGTGATTTATAAAAATACCAAAAAAAAGGAGATTTAAGTTTGTGTGGAAATTGGAGGGGCATAACTTTGACACCTGTAGTTGCAAAAGTCTTTTCCAAAATCTTGTTGAACAGAATAGGGCCAGTAATCGATAAAATTTTAAGAGAAGAACAAGCGGGATTTAGAAAAGGTCGAGGCTGTAATGATCAGATTTTTATTGTAAGGCATCTAATGCAACAAGCTAATGAGATGAAAATGCCACATAGTATGTGTTTTGTTGATTTTGAAAAGGCATTTGATAGTGTTTCACGTGGAGCTATGTTGAAAATTATGAGATTCTACAGTATGGTATACCAGAAAAGTGTGTAAATATTATTAGAAGCCTGCATAAAGGTACAATTTATAAGGTAAAGGTGGGTGGTTCTTTGAGTGATCCTTCTGAAGTTAGGTCAGGAGTGATTCAAGGAGGAGTTCTTTCCCCTTTGCTGTTTGTTTTTAGATATGGATTATGTTATGAGAATGGTTGTAAGGAGAAAAGGTGCAGGAATTAACTGGAAAAAAAATAAGAGGCTGATGGATTTGGACTGTGCTGATGATATTGTATCAATTTGCGGAAGTATTTACGAGATGCAGAGAGTGCTTGATTGTCTGGTGGAGGAATGAGAAAAAGTAGGATTGGTAATAAATTGTGGAAAGACTGAAATTAATAATATGAACGTGGAGAACCAAATCGATTGTGTAATTGGGAATAATGTGGTGAAAAATGTAGAAAATTTTAAATATCTGGAACGATTGTATCATCTAATGGATCATTAAACAATGAAATTGAGGATAGGATTAGACAGGCTTGGCGAGCTGTTGGAATGTTGAAATCTGTTTGGAATAATAATATGCTTTCGGTGAATACTAAAGTAAAAATTTACAAGTCCATGGTTAGACCAATTTTAATTTATGGGCATGAGTCATGGTACAGTACATTGCCTGTCCTCGACATACAGGAGTTCACCTTCGACTATTCCCGTTTTTATCCTCACCCTGCCGACCTCCAGTTTTAAGCGATATTTTAAGTGAGTCTCGGTACTTTTCTATTACCCGTTTAATGTCCTTTTTAATTCATTTAGGGATTTTGTATGATATTTAATTTTATCTTCCGTTTTTCCCTTATTATCATCCATTACTATATTTTCACCCTGTGATGCGACTTAGTGCCATATGGTCTTTGTTACCTGGTGCTACCTTTTCATTTCATTTCATTTCATTTCATGGTACAGTTATTGCAACAGATCAGAACGTATAAGGAATTGAGAATAATATACTGAGAAGGATTCTTGGGGTAAAGTGGCAAGACAGAGTTACAAACGAAAGAGTAAGGGATATTACGAGAGTGGAACCAATCAATGAATATGTGAGACTGTCTCGCAGGAAATGGCTGGGGCACATATACAGAAAAGAAGGCAGTTTAATACAGGATGTGCCAGAGTGGACTGCTAGAAGAAGAAGAGGAAGAGGTAGACCGAGGGAAACCTGGTTAAGGACAATGAAAAGAGAAGCAGGAGAGGAGTGTTGGTGGGACCTGAAGGAGATGGCAAGAGACAAATATTGGTGGAGAGAGTTCATCGAGGCCCTATGCATCCCGTGGGGTGTCACAGGAAATGACTGATTGATTGATAATCATAAAGAGAGACACTAACAGAAAGCATCATTAGGCAAGACACTGTAAATAGCTGGACAGTGAATATACATAAACTGATTATTGTGGATTCACACATTCATACATACATACATACATACTGGTACATTATAAAAATGTATATAAGTAGCACCAGGTTAGTTCATCATAGATCAACAGGTGGAAATATAGATGAATACAAACAGAAATAAACAATTATGTTGAGTAACATACATGTTAAATAATAATCTATTGCTAAATCATATCCCACATACAGACAGGCATGAGAAGAGACTGATACATAGGTGTACAAATAATGTATTACATGGGTAAGGACAGAAAATGTTGAGATTATGTTTATATCTTTAATTTCCAAACTTCCCTTTTAAGAGTTCAGACCTTCTACCTGAGCCTTCATCTCTAGCTTTCTTTCTGGACACTTTTTAGCTGCCGCTGTAAATGGCGACCAAACTTCACCTAGGGTCATCGATAATGGTGATCCTCAGGGTTCTGTCCTGTCAACACCTCTCTTCCTTCTATTCATCACTGACCTAAGCTGTACATAGATCCTATCCATGAATATTTTGACGACCCTGCACCGCACATTTCCATATGCTTCTCACAGCGATTATCATTGCAGTTACTTTAATAAATGCGGAATGATGCTATGGCACACCTATTTTTTGACCTTGCTCATATCTCTGATTGAGGTAAAAGTCACCTTGTTGTTTTTAATGCATCTGAAACCTAGTTCCTACATCTTTCGAACCTCCACAATCATCTTCAGCAACATCCTTTAACATTTAATAGCACTGAGCTCAATCCTGCATAATAATTTTATTTTATTCACTCAGGATTTATCATGGAAAGATCATAATACCTCACTTGCGCACTCTGCTTCCAAAAGTTTAGGTGTGCTAAACTGACTCTGTGTCTTCTTTACCTCACGTAGCTGTGGACTATACACAGGGGTTTTGCTCGTCACTGTGTAGAGAACAACTCTCATGTATGGAAGGGAGCTCTTCCCAACAGGGTGGAGTAATGGCTTTTGGTCTTATTAACTCTCCTCCTCTTACGTACGCTCTTCGGCTTCTGTCTCTTCCCTGCACTGTTAAACCTGTATTTCTTTTCTGTCTCTGCATCAGTAGTCACTGCTTTTCTTAATTTTCTGCTGATGGCTTGATACTTATTGCCGAGCAAATATTTAGGAAGTGGATAGATGGAATGGGGCACAAGAGTCTGAGAGTATTTGCAGATGAAACAAAAGTAACTAGAGACCCCCTCAAGGTGGGAATCACACCAGCCGCTAGCCGATACACATCTAGAACAGCTCGGAATATGACCCTGACCTTGACTTACTTTCACCAATTTCGAATTCGTAGGATATTTCCATCCCTACTAAACACCTGTAAAATTATGTGATGATATCTTGAGAGGTTGCGAAGTTATCGTGTTAACAGACACACTGACCTTGACCTACTTTCATCAAATTCGAACTCGCAGATTTCCATCCCTACTACACACCTATAAAGTTTTGTGATGATAATTTCAGAGGTTGCGAAGTTATCGTGCTGACAGATACACAGACAGACAGACAGACAAATTGAAAACAATACCAGCTTCACCATCGCAGCTGGTAATGATATCTAGTGCTGATGGCGGTAGTGTCAGAGCACAGGGAGAGTGGCCATGTGTAGGTTGCCACAAAGGTGTGAGAAATAACGCTATATTGTGCAGTGTCTGTGATGGGTGGGTGCATAAAAGATGCAATGATATTAGAGGCAGACTGCAAAATAATGTTGGTTTTGTGTGTATGGCGTGTGAGGGAGAGTATGTATAAGCTGACAGGTGTGAAAGGATTGATCTTGCTGGGGAGTCTCATGAGTGTGTGGAGGAGTTTCATTATTTAAGGGATATGTTACGTGCTGGAGCAGGGGCTGGGACTATCTCTGTGGCTAGGGTAAGGAGTAGTTGGAGGAAGTTCAGGAAGTGGTTACCTCTCTTAACAATGAGAAGGCTCTCAGTCCATGTTAGGGAATCCTTGTACTCGTATACTGCAATTGCTAGCAGTGTAACACTGCATTATAGTGAAACTTGGGCACCTAAGGAAGATGATATTCCTATGCTCAAATGTACAGAAATGATAATGATTGTATGGATGTGTAGTGCATCCTTGAATACAAGGCCGGGGACGGGGGGCAAGGATTGTGACTGAAGAGGTGAGCAGAAGAATGGGATTTGAATGTACTGGTGGTGTGATTAGGAAGGGTAAATTACAATGGTTGTGACTTGCTGAGAGGCTGGACGATGAGAACTGGGTACAAGGGGAGAGAAGAGTGAACGTTGGGAATAGGGTTGCAAGAGCAGACCAAGAAAGACTTGGGACGAGGTCAGACAATGTGATCTCAGGGATAAGGGAATGAATAGGAAGGCTACTGGAGATCAGGCAGTGTAGAAAGCCACCATGAGGCGACCAAAGCTGATACATACAAGCATGTTGGCACCTTCATCAACAACACAACCTAAGTCTGTGTATACGGACTTAGGATATGACGATGCGATGCGAATGATCCTCCTCCCTTCCATTACTGTGGGCGTGTTGCACCCGTCAAGTAGCAAACACTCACCCTTTTCTGTCCAACAGTCTAATGCAAGTTACCTGATATTCTCAGTCCATCGTATATGGGACATGTCAGCTATGGAAATGTCTTCCATTGCCTGTATTTCCATCTGCCTATGACCTCTAGTCTTTTAAATCCAATGTTTCCAAGCTCTTCAAAATGAGGGGATCTTGAATTTGGCTTCTTCTTTTTTTCTAGAAGGAAAAATCTTGCGGTCTTCTGGTCTTTGGTTCAGTGTTCTTTGCAAAAGAAATTATATAGATGGATAAATAAATAGAAATGTTGCCTGTTTGACAGAGATGTAGATGAAATTCTGCATAGCTAACTAGACGATAAAATGATTATTAGAGGCATTTGAATGAATGGATTAAGAAAGAGATGGACAGGAAGATCAATAGGCAAAAAATAGACAGATGTACACTCGGATCAAAAAGGATCTTTACACCAACGCCACTGAATATCTGAAAACTTATACACTGATGTTGTCAAAAATATATCCCACTGGCACCAGCATGTGTCCGTATCTCACTCAGACATACCAACCATACGGACGAGGATTCGAGTAAATACATTTCGTTCGCACACGTATGTGGAGGGTAAAGATCATTTCTGACCCGAGTGTACAGTACATCCAGACATATACATAAATAGATTCTAATGAGAATGCCATTAAATTGCCTTGTAAGCTTGGAAGGCCTACTCAGGTACGGATTTATATATTGCATTTACTCTCTCTCTCTCTCTCTCTCTCTCTCTCTCTCTATATATATATATATATATATATATATATATATATATATATATATATACAGGTTTTCTTAGCTTCCTTTCTCTTTCCTTGTATTCTTTTTCTTGTCACTGTCGTCTTTCTGCCTATTTCGTCTTCCCACTTCTCTCCTAATAAAATACAATAAACTAAGATAAAAAATGCGATGGACTGCATTGTTGGGTGAGCAGCGTAGATGAAATTCGCAGTTGGAAAGGGTAATTGGGCACGTTGGATTGCAGGAGTGAGTGGACACGGTGGGTAGCCAGGGTGGCTGAGATGACTGCGTGGCCGGAGTGCTCTGGGTGGGTGGTTGGACTGGTGGGCTGCGTGGCCGGATTGGTTCAGGGTGGATGGGTGAGTGGGTGGATGTGTGTTGAGTGGCACTGTTGGGTGAGCTTCGTGGGTGGCATTCGTGAGTTAGCAGGGTGGATAGCCTGGAAGGGTTGGCTGGATGGGTCGCCCAGATGTCTGGGGAGGGCGAGTGGCCGGGGTGAGGTCGGTGGGTTGTGTTGGATGGGCTGGGTGGGTAGCTGGATGAGTGGGTGGATGGGTACATGGCTCCCCAGATGACAAGGCAGGAGAGGGACATATGTGGTTATTAATCATATAACTTGTAACAGTTGCGTGGATTATAGTATATCACTTAGAACACGTTGAATAAATATTTGGAGATCAGACTATACATTAAGGGTCACTCTGGTGAAGCTTCACATCTCCGATTCATCCGCCTAATAAATTTGTGCATTGGTCGGAGTAAGGAGAGGGAGTTGGGGGGGGGGGGGTAGATGTGTGCGATTAACATGACTTCCAGTGGCAGATTAACCCTGTCCCCTGGTTGATGGAAG
Source organism: Coenobita brevimanus (assembly GCF_032717465.1). Classification (NCBI taxonomy): domain Eukaryota; kingdom Metazoa; phylum Arthropoda; class Malacostraca; order Decapoda; family Coenobitidae; genus Coenobita; species Coenobita brevimanus. The sequence goes on from NC_136974.1 coordinate 24,888,755, forward strand.
GAACTTTTGTGAGGGATAGTACATCCATCCATTCATCTGTTCATCACTCCATCCATCCATTCATCTTTCCATTTGAATATCCAACCAAGTATCCTTTTTCCTTCTTTTATCCCTTCGTTAACGACCGATTTTGACCTTGATTCATTCCTTCTATATTTTTTCCACGCTCTTCTTTAGTTTTTTCATCCTTTCTTCAGTAAATTTTTTTGTCTCTTTTTCACCTTTTCCTCTCTTTCATCATTCCTTTTATCTTTTCTTCTTTTCCTTCTTTCGCTCATTTTCCTTCATTTTGTCCCCTTTTTCTTCATCTTTCTCTCAGTGAATTCTTTCATTTATCTTCCTCCATTTGTATTCCATCTTTCCTTTTCTTCTTTCCTTCCCTCACTGCTTTCTTTCATCATTCCTTCCTTCTTTCCCTCCTTTGTGCCATCTTCCCCATCTTCACTGACGTCATTCATCTTTCTTCCATCTTCCTCTGTCCTCTCATCCTTTTGTCCGTCCTTTCTTCCATCCCTCCTTCTTCTTCTTACATCTTCTTTCCTTCCTTCTTCCCCTTCATCCATACTCCCTACCTCCCTCCGATCCTGCTATCACCACGCTGCCTCCTTTCCTGAGCCTCACATTTTTAGAGAGTCGGTGTTTACCTCTCCAGGCACCGTGATGGAGGCAGCAGGCACGACTTTGTGTGTGTGTATGTGTGTGTGTGAAAGAGAGAGAGAGAGAGAGAGAGAATGGCAGGCGGCGAGAAGGGATGGGGGAAAAAAGAAGGGAAAAAAGTAAAGTGAGGGTAAATTGCTCTACCAAACCACCAACTTCTTGACTGTGCTGTTGATTTTCATTTTGTAGTTCTAAGTAAGAATGGAAGAGCTCAGGGTTCCTTTTAACTCACCATCTCTCCAGGTAAGGTGTGAGGAAGATTACTGTTTATAGGACAAGAGGATCTATGTACTAAACAATGTAGCACTAAACTCCCGACGACAGTATTATCGCGTTTGAAAAAAAAAGAAATACTGCAATGTAGCATTTTATAGTTCCTTAGCTACACTCCTCAGTGTAATGTGTTCTTCGAATTATGCATGCGATAAGAAAATCATGTAATGTACAACAATTGGGGACAGTATAAATGGAAAACTTTTTGCGAAGTTAAATAGAGTGGTGATTATTATTGCTACTTACGTTCGAATACTGTATCTGTATCAGGAAGTACAAAAAGATCTACGTACATTATAACATTGCGCAATGCTAGCATCTCTTTTTAATGTGTCTCTACAGATGATAAAGTAAATGGTCACATACAATTTTCAGTCATGAATATATCTACGTTAAGATCTCAAGTTGAGCAATGCTTGTAAATTTAATCATCATGCATTTACAGTCAAATACAGCTTAGGGTCGTTTGCAATGCATGTTTACGGTATTTGGAGCAATATTCTCTCTCAGTGTCACGGAAAGTATGCTCATCATCGTATAATCAAATTTTGCAGTGTAGTTTGATGGACTCTTGTAAAGGCGAGTGAGGGTTAACACGTGATAAGGACACTGTCAGGGTGAAAGGCAAAGAGGGAGGATGAGAAGGAAGCAAGAAAGGGAGGAAGGACAGAAGGAAGAAAGAAAGAAGGGAAGGAAGGAAAGAAGGAGGACGGAAAGAAGAGAAAACAAGAGGGACGGATAATTATGACAGACAGACAGGCTGAGACAGAGTTATAGTAAGGAATGGAAAAATAACAGAAAGCTAAAATACCAGTGGACCTGATCAGAAACAAGGGGCGAGATAGGGGAAGGGAGGGAAGGAGGGCTGAATGAGTGAGAAGGAGAGGAAGGCAGGAAGGATGGTGAGGGAGAGATGAATGGTGTACTGGTGTTTTGAGGATTTATTTATGATTGACTTGCAGGTTAGTGGGCTGAATAGAGAGTAGGTAGATTAAAGTACAGTTGGATAAGAGGGAAAATGGTTGGAAAGTTGCTTAGACAAGAAACAAAGCTGGCTGAAGAATGGGTGAGAGACGATAAAGGAAGGGATGGTATGGGGAGAAAAAAGATAAGGCTTATAGGATGAAGAAAAGAGGAAGTGTTGGAAAGTGTGAGGAAGAGAAGCAGAGCACATGGCTGACAAAGAATGAGGGAGGGATGATGAACGGGTGCAGTGTGAGAGATGAGGGAGGATGGGAGGTGAAAGGGAGCTAAAGGACGGTGGAAGGTAGGTGGGGGGGTGGAGATAAGGAGGGAGATTGTGTGGATGGATGATTGATTGTAGGCTATGGGAGATTATGTGGCTGCTGGATGAGGTAAAGAAGGACGATAAATAGATGGATGGAGAGAGAGAGAGAGAGAGAGAGAGAGATGCATGAAAGAAACAGAAGCCAGTAACAAAGCCGGTCAAAGCATTCGCCCACGAATGTGTATCGTCCGCCATCACAAAAAACTTAGATCAATAATCTTTGCTAAAATATAATGGTTGTAGTTTACAATGGAGACTTATCAGGAGGGGTCTTGCCCAAGTACAAACTAGGTTTCAACTTAAAATATCAAACTGTTCCCCAGGTATGCCAAACAAATGTGTTTTTGTAGCATGGAGGCATAAATTATGGGATATTTTTGTTTCTCACAATATTTTATTATAGTCTGTGAATCGGCTTTGATGTCAGATTAGGAGTGCAAAATCACCATTTAGTAAGCCTCTGTGTAACCCACTATCTACTAGTCAGAGGAATTCTAATAAAAAAAAGATGATGGGAGTCCTGAGTGGGTAAAGTTTTTGTGCCCTACTCTCTATATTGATAAATACATACATACATACATATATATATATATATATATATATATATATATATATATATATATAGATATATAGATATATATAGATATATATATATATATATATATATATATATATATATATATATATATATATATATATATATATTTCAATTTCCTCAGTGGTCGTGATAAAGGAAGGTCTTGTCTGCCTAAATACAAAATTTCGAGTCAATAACTCGATCTGTTGCTGAGATATGGACAAAAATGTAATCCGAATAAAGTCCTCTGGTAACTAGAGGCATATCATCGTAGCGCCGCCAAAATTAGACCAGTTCAAGCCATATATCTCGTGATACTGTCCAGAAAGTTTGGATACAATTAACCCACTTGGTTTTGAGATATTTTGGTAACATACAGACACACACACAGACACACAGACGCACAAAGACACACAGACACTCACACACAGACAATGACACACTCACAAACACAGACACACACACAACCCGAGGCGATTACATTATTGCCAAACGAGATGAGCGATAATAGCAAATACAAGAAAAGGAATGTAGCAAAAAGGAATACATAATAGATAAACATACAAATATATGGGTAGATATTCTGAAAGTAAAATAACAGATATGGATAAAGAGATAACGATAGATTCGATGAGACAAACAGACAGACAGAAAGATAGATACACAGATAAACAGACAAAACGGTGTAGGAAAGTATGTACGGTACATAAACAAGCTTTTACATAGACAAATACTTCAACTGACGAATAGATAACTACACACATGACCAGCCAGACATTCAAACAGCCAGGGATAAAGAGAAAATTAAACAGCTGACGGAAAAAAAAAAAAAAAACATACACCCCCAAAATGAGACATTCCAAACAGCGAAGAGAAAAGGAAAAACAAAAAGAAGAATCAACTATAATGCATGCCCAAGAACGTTTTGAAAGGCTGGACTTTTTGGTTTGCTTGGGGAGAGATTTGCGGCCTTGGGGAGTTGTAGAAAGATTTGGAGAGAGAGAGAGAGAGACGGGGGAGGAGAAGAAAAAGGAATACGAAGGAAGAGGAAAAAGAGGAAGAGAAAGAAGAGGAGGTGGAAGATCGAAGATTAAAAAAAAAAATCGAGTATGAATATGGAAAAAAAAGATAAGGGAAAAGTAGAAGATAGAGGAAGAAAATAGAAGATGCAGAAAATAGAAAGAGAAAAAAAAAGATAGAAGAGGAAGGAGAAGAAGAAGAAAAAGAAGAAGAAGAAGAAGAGAAGAAGAAGAAGAAGAAGAAGAAGAAAAGAAGAAGAAGAAGAAGAAGAAGAGAAGAAGAAGAAGAAGAAGAAAAGAAAAAGAAGAATAAAGAAGACAGATGAAGAAGATCAAGATAGAAGGAAAAGAAAGTAAATGAAAAAAAAGAAAAAGATGAATAGAAAGACAGAAGGAAGAAGAAAAAGAAGAAAAGTAAAGGAAGAAGAGAAAATAAAAGAAATAGAAGAAGAAAACAGAAAAAAGAAGAAATGATAAAATAAGAATATAGAGGACAGAAGAAGAAGAGGAAGATGGCATAAGAAGACATAAGAAGATAAAGGAAGACAGAGGCAGTAAAAGATAAAGGAAGACAGACGAAGACGATAGAATAAGAAGGAGACAGAAGTTGGAAGAACAAGAAGATAGAAGACAGAATAAAATAGTCACAATCAACATGTTTATTTTGTCTAAACATTTCGACATTTTCAACTATGTCATCTTCAGTGGATCCAAAATGTGACCCAAAATGATCTATTTGGTAATAAAGGCTTAAAAGAGTAATATGAGCTCATCGTACAATTAGGTATAAAAAAATGAGAGCCGAAAATTGGTTAAATCCATGGAGATATAATTACACAAAGCATATGAAGGGACGACAGACTGGCAATTATCTAGTGTAGTCTTGTGTTTATAACTGAGAATGGGTTAAATATTCTTAGACTCTTATTTATGCAAGTATCTGTTATACAGAAATCATTAGGATCAACACAAATTTTACAATGACACGAGGGTCCCCTTACGCGCTGAATGAGAAGGGTCGCTCACAGGGAGACTTGACTTGACTGACTGCCCCCTTTGCTCGTCGATCCTTTTCTTGAAAGCTCCTATGATGCTTCCAGTAAACGTCGTGCGACAACCATGGCACTTATATTCATAACCAATCTGTCAGGACTCTAAAATATCTTAATACAATACATAATAGCTAGTAGCATGCATATGGAGTCTAGAGGTTAAGTCAAACCTAGGGGCCAGAGGAAGTGACGTTTGCACTCCCTCTCAGCAGGTATGTCACACACAGCACAATATGCCGTATACAGCACCTCGTGACGCCTTATGTTACCACACACACACACACACACACACACACACACACACACACAACACACACAGGCTTCTAGAACATTCGACGACAGTCTAGCCCACGTGATGAAAGTTCTTATATACGGAAAGAAAGAGGAGGAGAGGACAGAAGGAATTAGGAGGCTGGAGAAGAGAGAGCAAGAAGGGGGGATTTAGCGAGAGAGGCTGCAAGTAGTTAGCTAGCACAGAACGCTCTTGTGTATTACGCTCCGTGTTAATCTTAAGGTTTCCATTTTGAAAAGAATAAAAACTTCATTCAGCCCCAGACTCATCTTTTATCTTTTCCCGTCATCGACTACAAGTGAACTGAGGTTATCTCCTCACACATCTACTCACTATTACCTACAGCTCGGTTACGAGCTGCGAAGGGTGGTCGGCAGTCGGTCATTACAATGAAAAAAAAAAAAGTGCATTTTAAAATATTTTTGAATGAACGCACTGGAATTTGATCTGAAGATTAAACACAGTAAAATTATGAGTGCTCGCTCTATATGCTTCTAAACATTACACAAGAAAGGTTGAGAAAGATATATTTTCTCCTTACTCACTGTGTGTAAATGATGCCAAGGCTGGTAAATTTGGGCTTAGATTTTATTTTAACATAATTTTCAGATCGTACAGAGCTGAATCAATAATTAACAAAGAACCTAGAAAAACTATCCTTATGGAAGAAGATATAGATAGAAATTAGGTTATATGCTCTGTTCAGAAATGTCTTGAGTTAACCTTAAAGTAAACAATAAAAATATATATAAAAACTGGAACATAACCCAGAGAAATTGGACTTCCAATATATAGGCATAACTAGATTTCTGCTTAAAAAAACACAAACATCGATCAGTTTTTTAATGAAGTCTTTGCTTGTACCAATGACCTTGTTCACAACACTAATGACAGAATCTACACATGAACCCATGGTTTCATTCAAGGGATCATTCGTATATAATGACCTAACACTGGAGCTACTGAACATAAAGTTAGATGAACGTTTTTGCTTGGTAAACGTTTGATCTTGCCCTGTGACCTTGACCTCTTACATATTGTTCTTAGTAACAATATGGTTCTATCTGGGCTGTCTCTCAACGTTTCCGGCAATTATCACTAAAAATGGTTAAAAAATTTTCTAATTGATTGTTTACACACACACACACACACACACACACACACACACACACACACACACACACACACTCGCGCCGCCCAAAACCTAACACCCCTAAGAACTACGCCAGTTGCTGGTGACCACAACTGTTGACGTATTTGGAGCCAAAGAACTGAATATAAAGGTTGGTCTGATTATTCACAGGACAACGTCAAATGGATCGTGGCCTGTTTGGTAGTAAAAAAAAGAAAAGAAAAGAAAAAAAGAAAAGGAAGAAAAAAGGGGACAAAGAATAATAATAGTAGCTGTACTAGTACGAGTAACAGTAGTAGTAGTAGTAATAGTAGTAGTAGTAGTAGTTGCTGTTGTTGTAGTAGAAGTAGTAGTAGCAGTGGTAGAGTGGTGGCAGTAGCAGTAGTAACATTATTAATGATAACCCATCCATATATCCATCATCCAAACCCTTTCTGACCCATTAGGAACATTGGATCTCAGGGCTGGACCATTCACTCAGGGTATTCAAAGCTATTTTGACCAGTCTCCCTCTCCCTGACTGGCAATAAGTGTGCAATAAACCCCGACCTACCCTAGGACTTGGAAGCATTAAGGGCATGTCTAGTGGGAGTGACCTGACCCAGCTGCATACCGGGCATCTACGCAGTACAGTCATTAAGTGTGTGAGTGGACTGCAAGTGTCCCATGCACACTGTCAACAAACATCTCCTGTCAGCTATACCAACATCATTCCGTGTAAATATATAGTCTTTGAGAACAGTTTCTCCAGTTGATTGCTGTAGAATGTCATCAAGATGTTCAAATGGTGTGGGTGAATGTTGCTATATTTGTGACAATTTTGTAGTGATGCAGAGACGCCAGAGGCTTATGGAATTCATTAAAAAAAATGAATAATATTCATAGTTTGCTATAAATTATAATCAAGATAAACCTTGACACCACATACAGCCTGCCACAAGTGTGTAGAATAACTATGAAAGTGGGAGAAAAGTCAGCTTAAGTCTTTTCCTTTTGCCATTCCAATGATGTGGCATAAACCAGGATGTCATGAAAATAACTGCCACCTTTGTCTGGCGAATGTTTGGAAAGGACTCAAAACCAAAACATACGAAAGACATTTTGATACTCAAATCTTCCATCTGTCATTAGGTTGCCTGCTCATGGACCTGATCTTCCCCTTCTCGCTCCTCCAGATTCAATCGATTGTGCTGTTATCTGAACAGGAAATCAGAGAGAAAACAAATGATGAATGTGAAGTTTATGAACCTGAAACAGTCAGTAGTCCACAACATGTCACAAAGAGTGAATAAAATGACGTATGAAGCACTTTATACCTTGGAAAGGATTCTGCTTCTTTACTGGGGTCAAGGTTCAAAGCATTAAACCTGGCTGCACCAGGAACTTCGTTTTCTTGGTACAGCTCAGAGGGAAAGGAATTGAGCCCTTACTTTGCACAAGAGAGTGACATAGTGTACTTCACTGATGTCTATGGGTTAGTGTCTACTCTAGGAACAGGAAATTTTGAACCTGAACGCTGGACACTGTTCGCTGATTCATTCAAGAAAAGTTTATAAAGTTCTGAGCAATAATAATAATAGAAAAAAAAAAATCTTGTTTTGGACCCGGTAAGCCATTCTGTTCACCGGAAAGAGTCTTTTGAAAATCTGGCATTTTCTCTTGAAAAGGTTGAACGGAAATAACGCCAATGGCTACTCGGTGGAGACCTTAAAACGGCAATTCTTAAATCATTCTGCCCGCACTCCTTGAGGGTGTGAGTAGAAAATAAACTGAGGCTGTATCTTTCCTAACCTCCATAATTTGGCTGATCATAATAATGTGTTTCATGTTCTGACAGCTAATTTTAATATTTAATACTTACCCAGTTGGCTTTATGCTGTCTATTATATACTTTGATTTATAAAACTGAAATGAGTTATTTAAGAGGAGCCTGTGGAGTCACATGGAGAGACAGGCTGACGAATGAGGATATAAAGAAGCGTTGTGGTGTTGATGTGGATGTGATAGGAAGCGTTATGAGGAACACACTGAGGTGGTTTGGCCATGTGGAGAGGATGGAGGGTGAAAGACTGACGAAGAGAGTGTATGTGAGTGAGGTGGAGGGGGAAAGAGGGAGGGGGAGGCCGAGGATGAGATGGAGGGATGGGGTGGAGAGGTATATGAGAGAGGGGGGTGTGAGCTGGGAGCAGGGGAGTGAAATGGCGGGGGACAGGGCGACTTGGAGGCGATTTGTTTGTGGCCACCCCAAACGGGATTGAGGCGTCTGGCAATAGATAGATAGATAGACAGAAGTTACCGCGGGGGCTGGCCTCATGCACACAGGTATAGTTAACAAGAGAGAGAGAGAGAGAGTGGAAGTACTCCCTCCGCTTATCGAGTGTGGTGTGGGTAGGCCTGTGACTGGAAGTGTTGTCGTGTGCCAAAGTGAGCTCTCTAGTGGATTTTTTTTTTTTTAATGCAAGAACTCTTGGTTACATCATGTCACTTTTCTCAGTGCTTATTGGCTCTTTCAATGATGTATTCGTTACTCCATTACAACTTGCCCTCAGAGACACACCATACCTTTTACATACTGATTTATTATTTATTTGTTTACTATTAACTTCAGTATTTGTCTTATTGATGTTACTAGATTTGTCTTCATCTTCTTAAAAAAAACAAAGTGGAACAACGGATTTGTTAAGAATGACTTCACATGTATTACAGGATAGGATGGCATTCAATATTCACAGTTCTCCTGTGTAGTATCCTGTCTTGAAACGCGAATATGAAGCCATCGAAACTCAAAATGAACATTTACAGTAAAAAACATGACAGCAGGGATGCTGGGAACGAAATCACCACGTTAAAAGTCAAATGAGCCAGCTTTGAAGGGGCAGGCACATTGCTGACATATGGATTTTCACCAACAATGAAGCCTTTGCTACTTGTTTCTTGTCAAGTTGCATATCAGGTTACAAAAATAATAGAAATCCATACAGTTGGCGAGGAACTGATCAAGATGTGTGCCCTTGAATGGTTGAGACTGTTCTTGGTTAAGAGAGAAAAAACTACAAGTGCATTAATCAAATTACGTGATTTAATACCCAATTATCGACGCATAATCGGCATGCTCTGGAGCAGGTTGTCATTGAAATTTAGGATCTTCTAGAAAGAATCAGCCTATAGGTGGATGAATCAAAGTATGTGTCAAACCGTTGTCAGCTACTGATAGCAGTCTACAATGCAAAGAACAAAGAAGTGAAAGAATATTTTCTCTTCTGTCAGTCATTGAAAAGAATTGCACACGCCGCAGTTATATTCAGTATGGTAAAGTAATTCTTCACAAAACACCTACTTCATCTTAGCATGATTCGTTATGTACTGATAGAGCACCAGCCCTGCTGGGCAACTGCATTTATGACAAATTTTCTGAGGTGATGATGACCTACTGTTTCCTTTACCAGCTCGCATTTGCAACAAGATCATTGCCTCTTAGCCTGAGGAAGATTTTGAATGTTTGTGTGAAAGTTGTGAACATGGTTCCTTGTTGTGCTTTGAATCATGGACTGTTCCAGTTGTTTTCCGAGGAAATACACTATGTTTTTGTACCACACAGAAGTGAGGTTGCTGTCGGGTTTTCGTGTGCTGTCTTTTTTTTTTTTTTTTTTTTAATTGCACAATGAAGTTCAGCAGTTTCTCTTTGAACATAGACAAGATAATGCGATTATTTTGATGGCCCTGAGTTTGTGCAGATGCTCCAAATTTCTTTCAGCGGCTAAGTTTCGTATTGAGAGCTACCAGCCAGTGGTAACTGGATCAGTCATCCATTTCGGATGAAATTTAAAGATACAGATGGTGACAATGACATAAAGGAACAGTCTAATCGATCTGAGAAGCAGTCATACAATTCAGATGGAATTTACCTTGATTCACCTGAAGCACTTCTGGGCTTCTCAGCTGGTAACATAATTATGTACTGGCAAGAAACACTGCCATTGTTCTGCTTCCATAATCGACTACTTTTTTGTGTGAAACTGGGTTTTCGTGTCTGTATCATAGTAAAACGATGTGTAAAAATCAGTTGGATGTTCAGTACGCCATGCTAATATTACCCAGCTCCAAGAAGCCATGGTTCAATGCCATAACAGGGATTAAATAACAGCAATAAACACACGATACTACACGGCAATTATTGTCATAAAATACACCATGCAATGAATATATGAATGTATCATTGTTTGTATTGAAACATTTAATTTTGTGTTATGTCAAATTGTAAATATAATAAAAAAAAAAAAAAATGATCTCTTTTTGGATACCCGTGAGAATAGCTTTTTCTTTTTTCTTCATGAAACTGGGGTTGGGGTACGTAAACTGCCTAGTGTTTTGAAAGGGATGCGAACAGGAAAAAAGGAACTACTGCCTTAAAGTTACTGATCCGCTTCTGTTTCAACAATCTGACTAAACAAAGATACCTTTCTTTGTGTGCAAATGAGATAGCAAAGCCATTGTTGAGAATTCGGTGGAAGGATTGGCTATCCTGACAAAAAAAAAAAAAAAATCATTATAGCCCTGTTGATTCAAAGAGACTCTTTTGCCATCTTTTCTCATTATTTTACATACATCAAACAAAATATCTAAACTCAAACAAGAAAAGACACTGCTTATAGTTGCTCAGAATGGAGTTTCCCAATCTTTCTGAAGCCAAGCTGACACAAGGTATATTCTTACGACCTAAGATAAGAAGCAGTTTGAAGATAGAATGACAGGTGTTGAAAAAGAAGAATGGGTAGGTTTCAGAAAATCTGAGTACAACATTTTTTGGAAACAAACACGATCCTTATTTCCATAAAATTGTACAAGGTGTTACAAAGGACGAAGGTAGGATGCAGGATAAGCCAAAAAAGGCAGTTTCTTGAATTCGCATCTACAGCACTTTCCTGAGAACTTTGGTTCAGTGAGTGAAGAGCAAGGTAAATGATTTCACCAGGATATAAAAACAAAAACTAAATGAAAAATGAAACGAAGATATGAAGGACATTGGAACTTTAGAATGATAACTAGCTACTGTTGGTATATAAGGAGAAGTAACAACAATAATAAACAAGAGGAAAACCACAAAGCCGTCCTTCAAAGAAAAGAAGTCAGAATATTATTCAACAAAGGCTGACAAAGATAAATGAACTTTATGAAAGTTTTGCACTAACGTTCTCTCATATTTTCAGCAAAATTGTGTTCATTTTATGTTAATAATCTAAATGTCTTTGCATAAATTTAAGTTGGTGTTCAGTGATACATATTTTTTAACTAACTTCCATTGACTGTAAAAAACCTGACGTAATGGGAAAGTATGGGTAACATTTCTAACATCATCATAGCAAAGCAAATGAATAAATAAATAAGTAAATAAATAAATAAAATAAAGCACATTGGCTTACAAACCCGTGAAATAAACTAAGCTTGTAAATCAATGTAATTCATGTGGCTCGAAGAACAATTCGCTTCCGTGAGCATGAGAGAATGTATAGAGTGAGTGAATGAGTGAGAAAGAAATTTAGAGAGAATCTGTGAAAAATAGTAAGTGAATCTGAATGTAAGGTTATACAGTAGATGAGTGAAAGAGTTTACGGGTGACTAAATGAATGCGAGTGCGAATGAGTGCGAAAATAAGTGTGAGAGTGAATGAGTAAATGGGAGAGTTTGATAAAGGACATGAGCGTGAGACTGAGTGTATGAGACATGAGTGAGACTTGGAGAGTAACTCTGTGAGATACTGACACTAAGTAAATGATACTGAGACTATGAGAGAGACAGTAACTAAAAAGGAGTGTGAAAGAGTGAAACAATGAGAGTGAGACCACGGGATGATAAGAAAGTACTTGGTTGTGAGAGAGTGGAACAGTGTGGAAGTAGAGTTGTGAAGTGAATGTAAAGATCGGCAAATCATATACCCACATTTGCCACTTGTTGGGCCGTATGGATGTGTCCGAGTTATTAACCATTCCCAGGTTATATAGAGTTCAGGCAGGTTCATTGTACGCCTGGCAGTTAACAGGGATATCGGGCATATGCATCACCAACACCCCACCAATTCAGTTTCTCTCTTACTGTGTTCAGCCAAAGACACAATTATCTTCGCAGTTCCGTGTGAAGAAAATTTACAACTGGCGAAATACAATGAAAACCCTTTCTGTGTCAATGCATGTTTCAGATGGTTCGATTTTTCCGCAATGTATTCGTCAGACTTTGGGAAGATACTTGTGTCTTTGTCTGTACGAGGAAGGATATTTGGGCCCCCCCCCCCTCCCATTCTTTTTCATTTTTAGTGCCAGAAATGTTCAAAGCAAGGCTACTTTTGGAATCTCCCTTTCATTTTTTTCCCGTTGCCTCACCATATCACTTAAGTATCTCAACAGACAGAAGAGGTTCAGCTACTTGCCCTCGGAGAGCACAAAGCTCCCATAATGAAAATATGTGTCATGTGTCCACCCTGGACGCTGAAGGTCAACCAATGCTGAACTCATTACCACTGCTCGTAGCCTACCATCGGACGCCATTCCCGCCCATTAAGCTCATCCTCTGACGTAATAGAAATGACCCATTTTAATGAACATGTGATTTATAGTGCTCAGACTGGAAGAATATATATAGCCTTTAGCAACTCATCGAAAACAAGGTGTTTCCCTTGGGCTGAGTAAAACATTATCGATGTGACATTAATGATGTAAAAAATATCACAATCCTGATGGACTTAAAGAAGTTCAACTTAGGTTTCACATAATGCTAATGAGCAATAATGCATCTTCATGCAGTCCCCTTGAAACATCACTCTCTCTCTCTCTCTCTCTCTCTCTCTCTCTCTCTCTCTCTCTCTCTCTCTCTCTCTCTCTCTCTCTCTCTCTCTCTCTCTCTCTCTCTCTCTCTCTCTCTCTCAACTGAACAAATAAAAATCGTGCTCACAAATATGCATTATCGACCCCTTGTTCCAGTTAACATCGCAGAGCTTTGGTGGCTCGTATTTCTGAGAGAGAGAGAGAGAGAGAGAGAATGTAACGCTGTTAGATGGCCTTAGAATCATTCCAGCGTTCTCCTCATTGATGAATCGACTGGAGTGAATATCGGTATCAACTTTCTTTGCTTCACTGCAGACCATCATTAATTACACCACGTTTAGAAATCGATCTCCCTCAGTTTTGAAATGTAACTAAATTGGTTTGTCAAACGAACGAATTTTCGGTACAACCTATTGACTGTTATTGCTGCATTTTTTCTAATAATTATCCAGTAGGCCTAAGCGAACCTTATAATATTAAACCGGAAGGTGACCACACAGCCAGGAAAAAGACGTTAATTAAATCAGCAGAAATAAAAGCATAGGGTCACTCATCACGCACAGAATGATCACTAGATCAGTAAAGCTGACCTGCTGTATGCACACTTAGCGCGGTGCTGGTGTAAGAACAATGGTTGATTGCCAGTATATGTTTATATATCGGAGAATTTCTCGTATGCATTATATGACCGCCACAGAAGTTTGTGAGTATGGAATTTCATTTCAACCCGTTCATTACACTTTAGCAAGAGGACGTCATTTAATCGTTATTATTGCTTTCTCTTCATGCCTTTATCCAGTTTAGGAGTCTGTTGTAATGAGCGCATTAAGTATGGATATATTTTATCCCCTCCGTTTCGGAAAGTCTCCCCTTAACTAAATATAATCATTTGGGGATAGCAAGTATAACGAAGAGGTGAGACAGACTGTGGCACAAAAGAAGAAAGCATACAATGAATGGATGAGAAATAGGGGCGTTGAGAGACGGAAGAGAGAGTTACATGTAGAAAGAAAGAGAGAGGTGAAAAGATTAGTAAGAGAGAGTAAGAAGAAAGTGGATGAGGAATTTGGAAGGAATTTATGTGTAACGTGGAGGGACTGTAAGAAAATGTTCTGGAAAGAGGCGGAAAGAGTAAGACAGGGTGGAAGTGAAGTTAGCAGGGGAGTGAAAGATAAAAATGGTAGATTACTAGTGGAGAAGGGAGAAAAAGTGAGCAGATGAAGAGAACACTTTAAGGAATTGTTGAACATAGAGGATGGAAGTAATGCGAGTATAAGTGGCTGGGGAATGGCTGGGAGAAGGAGGGAGGTGAGAAGACAGGAAGAAATCGGTAGGATAGAAGTTGTGGAAGCAATGAAGAAAGTTAAATCGGGGAAAGCTCCAGGAATTGATGGAGTGTGTGGTGAAATGCTGAAGCATGGGGGAGAGATAGTAGTAGAATGGATGTGGAAGATGTGCAGATTGGCCTGGGAGGAAGGTAGAGTCCCGGAGGATTGGAAGTCAGGTATAATTATTCCCTTGTACAAAGGAAAAGGGGGAAAAAGAAGGTGCGGTAATCATAGGGGCATTTGTCTTCATAGTATAATAGGAAAAGTGTATGATAGGATACTTATTGTCAGAGTTAGAGAAAGAACAGAAAAATTAGTTGAAGAAGAACAGGGAGGCTTTAGGAAGGGAAGAGGTTGTGTAGATCAGATATTCATTCTTAGATCTTTAGTGGAAAAGTTTCTAGAGAAGGGAAAGAAGTTGTATGCGGCTTTCATGGATTTGGAGAAAGCATATGACAGGGTGGATAGACAAGGATTGTGGAAAGTGTTAAGAATATATGGAGTAGATGGGAAGTTGTTGAATGCTGTGAAGAGTATGTACGATGGTGCGAAGGCTGCAGTGCGTGTGGATGGTGAACTAAGTGAATTTTTCTCTTTGAAAGTTGGTTTGAAACAGGGATGTGTCATGTCTCCATGGTTGTTCAATCTGTACATGGATGGGGTAATAAAAGAGGTACAAGGTAGGGTAGTGGATGTTGGAGTGGCCCTGGTGAGAGAGGATAGTGTTTGGAAACTCCCTGTACTGTTGTTTGCAGATGATACTGTGTTATTGAGTGAAGACGAAGGGGAGCTGCAAGGCTTGGTGGATGAGTTTAGGAGAGTGTGTAAGAAACGGAATCTAAAGGTGAATGTAGGGAAGAGTAAAGTGATGGTCTATGAGATAGGTGAAGTCAGTGAATGTACAGCGAGGTTGGATGGTGAGGAATTGGAAAATGTGAGTACGTTTAAGTACTTGGGTAGTGTGATGAGTAAGGATGGAGGTTTGGAGGGTGAAGTGCTTGAAAGGGTACAGCAGGGAAGAAAGGTTGCTGGTTCTTTGAAAGCAGTGATAAGAAACAGGGAAGTGAGCATGGAAGTGAAAAAGTTATTACATGACAGTATTGTGATACCAACTCTAACGTATGGAAGTGAAGCTTGGACGTTGTTGGAAGGACACAAGGCAAGAGTGAGAGCAGTGGAAATGAGTTATTTAAGAGGAGCCTGTGGAGTCACATGGAGAGACAGGCTGACGAATGAGGATATAAAGGAGCGTTGTGGTGTGGATGTGGATGTGATAGGAAGCGTTATGTGGAACACACTGAGGTGGTTTGGCCATGTGGAGAGGATGGAGGGTGAAAGACTGACGAAGAGAGTGTATGTGAGTGAGGTGGAGGGGGGACAAGGGAAGGGAAGGCCGAGGATGAGATGGAGGGATGGGGTGGAGAGGTATATGAGAGAGGGGGGTGTGAGTTGGGAGCAGTGCAGTGAAATGGCGGGGGACAGGGCGACTTGGAGGCGATTTGTTTGTGGCCACCCCAAACGGGTTTGAGGCGTCTGGCAATGGATGGATGGAAGTATAACGAAAAAGTACGTCGCGGGAAACAAGGGATTAAAAAGCACATATATCTCCATTAATCCTGGACCTCAGCGAAGTGGATCACATTGTATCAGTGTGAAAAAATTTAAAAGATGTATGTATGGGTATGAAAGGGAGATACTACAACATCTAACGTGGAAATGAGTAGATACCCGAAAATGGGGACTGTTTCACATACTGATAGTAAAATTAAACGCAGTGAGATTGACCAGAAACAAGGGGAAGCGTTTTGAAATCTTTACCAAAAGGCAATATACTTATAAATATACAGTTTCTATATAAATAAACTGCTTGGTTTCTTGATGGTAAGAACGCCCCGTAGGTTAGATTATCAAGAGGTGACTGGTGTTTTTCGATCACGTAAAGCCATCAAAAGAAACAGACTTATCATCTATCTTAAATGTACTTGATTATCGTAGCCTAACCTCGGGTCCCTGTACCAGGAACTGGGGTAATAATATTATAAGACTGACCGTTGCTGATACCGTTACTGCCATTAAATGACAAGGGATGTCCTTCAACGGAGTCCACAGACTGTTTTCATATAACAACACATAGTAGCTCGGATATAGCTATGTGCTGTATTAACAAATGTTCAGAACGGCTATTAACACATCGTCCATAGCGATTTTTTCTGCACATTGAACCTCTACAATCAGGTGTATGTTACTGAAATAAACTATCTATAATAATGTCATAAATACGTAAACGAATATCAGAACGATATAAATAGTATAAGAGGACGTTTAAACGATATAAATAATATAAAAGTCTATCAAAATATAGTTGCCAACATATACAGTATCTGTAACGAAGAGATGCCCCATGGCCTCCTGTGCGATCTAGAATATGGACTTCTGCGGCAAGCTGCACCTTTCTTAACCTCTTAATTCGGATGAGTCATATTTTAGTATTTTATCTTTATTCTCCTCAATGGCAGTAGGTGGGAACTCATCATCCACCCCCTTAATGCATGTAGTGTTGCATACTTCTTCCTTCGCCTTTATCATTCCTTTTTGTGTCTGCCCATATCTCTTCCTACTTTCTCTCAGCCTTTCTTTTCATGTCTTAAGACCCTTCTTTTCACTTCAAGTCACTCTGATCTGGGTGACAATCCTAACAGTTGCCCGTAACAAGTTTAATGTAACTCAGTGAATTTGAGTATTGCAGCAATTATTGTGAATTTTTACTTTTTAAAAAGTACACAGTTTTTCATTATCTTTAAGTTTGACTTCCATTTTTTTTTACCCAATACATTTTAGAATTACCAAAAAAGTACTCATTATATTCAATAACTGAGTCTGACTAAGGCCACTGGTCAGACGTGACAGCATAGAAAAGTACAAACATGGATGCTGACCAATGATAATCAATAGTTCATAACAGGACAAGTCACATGCATTGTTTCATGTGTTTTCTTCCTATCATTCCAACGCCACTAGACCTTTCGTGTTATCTTCATCATCATCATCCAAGGATGGGGTGAGGCAGGATCCAGAAAGAGAAAAGCACAAGAGGGAGAAGTATTAAGCAGCACACCGAGTAAATTGAGCCAGATGCATATAACTGGCCAGTCAAGCCCCTGAATTTCTGGAACTACTTCTGCTGTATGATCACATCATCTGCAACTTTGTTGTTGTTTTTTTTTTATAGATCCGGGTCGCATTACTTATGTAATAATTAATACGAAAACTATCACATTAAACAGTGGATGCCAAACCTCCGTCACGTGTTCTGTCCAATATACGACATCCGGCTAACTCACTCCTATGTCAGTTCCTTATGTTACCAATCTCCGTACTTTGCTTTCTCACGGACCATATCTAATCACCTTTTTTTTGGCCTAACCACACCTTATCCCATCTGCAAACTCACTTATTATATTCTTTTCATAAGCCTGTTAATATTCTTTGTCTCTAGATGGCCAAATCATCTAAGCACACTTCTGTCAGCTTTACTGTCAGCATACACCACATCTTTCAGGAAACATTGTTTCTTAACTTATCAACTCTGTTTTACTCACTCAACGGACATTCCTCGATAATCACATTTTCACCGTTCTTATTCTTGTCTTTTAGTTCTTCGGTAGCATCAAAATCTCACACTTATATAATAATATGGAAACTAAAAAACCTTTATGTAATTATAGTGCTGCCTTCGTACTCTTAAGTACTGTTTAATATCAAGGCTTTCAAAGCACCAGCCACTTACTTTTTTGTACAACTTTCCATCTCACATATATTGTGCACTTCCTTGCTTTTTCGTTACAGCACCCAAGTACGAAAGTTCCCTTTCCAACTCAAGTCTCTCTCTATTCACCATCATGTCACAGTGGGAGTCAACTTCTCCCTAAACAACCATGACATTGCACTCATCAATATTCACTTTCAAAGACTGACGTCCGCAGACATCACTAAGACTGCCACAGTCTGCAAACCTCATGTTCAAAAATCATCAAGCAACACGCGTCTGAATACGTCACATTAGAGATATTCCATCTTTCATTAATAACCTCTCTCTCTCTCTCTCTCTCTCTCTCTCTCTCTCTCTCTCTCTCTCTCTCTCTCTCTCTCTCTCTCTCTCTCTCTCTCTCTCTCTCTCTCTCTCTCTCTGTTATACTGGTTTGAAGAAAGTGGTTATGTTTGTTTTACTTTTCTCACTTCTCCAAGCTCTTTCCATCTCTATCTGGTATATATATATATATATATATATATATATATATATATATATATATATATATATATATATATATATTCGTAAATATTTCCATAGCTAGATTTTGTTATTTCTTGTCACTAAACATAACAGAGTAGCCACAAGGACATCACATATCGTGTTTCACTCAAACATTGATCTTAAACCACCCACTCAGATGCCACCCTACCCTCACTCACCCTTCACTAGCACATATAAATTCTTAACAACATTCTGCAACATTCCCTCCACACCATATATTTACAGTATATATATATATATATATATATATATATATATATATATATATATATATATTAAACATCCACAATCCTTCTCTGTTTACCCAATCGTGCACTTGTACCAGTTCAAAAAAATGCCTTAAATACCTTACAGTCCTTTTCGCAAGCTTCTTTTGCTGTCTCACTGCAAATACTTGATCCACATATCACCTCACTGCTATAACCATCATGTCCGTCACTCACCAGACACTGTGACGCATTCTTTGCCATGTCGGTGATTATTCTTCCATATACTTTTCCTTCATTGTTCAGTAGCCTTAAACAGCGACAAATTCGCAGTTTCCTTCGACTTTGTTTTAGCACAAAGTTACAGCCATAGTGTTCTCCCACATTCTTGGTACAATGCAACACAAAATTTAAGCATTTTTAAGTAACACATCATTACACTCTCTCCATTATAATTTCATAACTCTATAAACACATCATGATCAGTGGATACTTTCACAATCAATCCTTCTACAGCATAGTTGCAATATCATTTAGTCAAGTGTTCTAAAACCTTTCCAACTATCACTTCATTACAGTCTCTCCACTACCCTTAATCATTTCTACATATATCTGATCAACACTTAATGCCTTCCCATTCAACCTCTTCACAGCATTCTTGACTCCTGTCAGTGTCCCTTTTCTGGCACCGAATAATAGTTTATTATCTAGACTTTTTCTAGGATTTCGTGGTTACTTTTTGCTTGGTGTACTTGAGCGTTTTTTTTTTTTTTTTAACAAGATACTTTTTCCTTTTTTTGAGTACATTCACCTCACGATTCTTTTACTCAAACTTCAGGAAAATTTTGTAAATGAAATAATACTCTATCTTAAGTAACTAAACTGAACACTTTTAACAACTCTGCCTGTAACACGAGACACCATTTCCAACACTGGGTGGTAATCATATACCCATATTACGGGATGAAATGAGGCCCCTCTTATTTAAGTGGAGACCTGCAAAAGCAGGATCCATCCAGTAACTAAACCTCCACACTTTATCCCGCGCGCAGCGAAGGGTTGTCTGCCCCAAGAGAATATTATTTCTCTACACGGGACAGCCCTGCAGGGGCGATTGCTTGGCTGTGGTGGATGGATCTGCTCGGCCAGACAGACTGGGGTTGTTCAGCAAGAACAACAACAACAACAGCACTCTCTTCAGTCGATTTTTTTTTTTTCACACTAGAGGTGTTCTCGATTAGAGGATTTTGGCATTACCGCCATTAATCTCTCAACAACAGGAATTTTATTAAAACCAACTGAAGGTACCAATAGGAAAAGGGAAACTGTTACTGAATAGAAAATGTTTAGTAGGGTGAATGTTTAGCATTTTCCGCTCAGTAGTGATGGCGATTCAAATCAGACTTTGTTTTCTGATACAGGAGAGTGGTCGTGGGTCGTGTACAGTCCAGTGTATAACTACAAAAGGATGACAGTGTTGTCACTCAGCTCCAGTGAAGTAGGGTTCTCCACTGGGGCCGGTCCTGCGGCTGGGCGAGACAATTTACGTCAAAACGGCACACACTGTTGATGAACAGTGATATACAACCACAGCAGGTAACTTGGTGATTTAATGTAGAGGTGGTTCAGTACCCGATGATTAGATACTTGAATATTGCATGAAAGACATTTGTATACTAGAATCCTACCAGTTAGGAATCTCTCCATGCTTCACTAAAAATCGCCGGGTAGTTGCAAGACAGTTACGCTGCCTGGGATAAAGGAGAGTGCTGGTATCTCATATAGGCCATTTTTTTCCTAACCTGAATAATATCGCCTGGGTGGTGTAAACATAATGTAAAGAGGCGGTGTTCCTGTGGAAGCGGCTAATCGGATGAAGAGTTTAGTTAGAAAAGCCGAGTTCCTAGCGGGGCGAAAATTGAAGAAGTTTCCCATTAACTTGAGAGAGAGAGAGAGAGAGAGAGAGAGAGAGAGAGAGAGAGAGAGAGAGAGAGATGGGAGGGGAGGGGAGGGCGAAGGGGTCCGATAAAAAAAAAAAAAAAAAAAAAGGTACGTAATGTTCATTGTAACCATACTATCTAATGACAGTTTTGTTTTCAGCTCATGGTAGACACGTTTTATGACCTCATCAGAAGGAAAAGCTCCTTCAAGGTGAAGGAATCTCTCTCTCTCTCTCTCTCTCTCTCTCTCTCTCTCTCTCTCACCATCCATTCGTCTCTCTTCATTTCCTCCATCCCTACTTCCCAATCTTTCCACTTATTTTTTCTTCCATCTTCCTTCCTCCGTGTTCTCCCTCACCATACGTCTTTTCGTTCCCCTTTTCTTCCCAGTCTGTTTCACTTTCTCCACTTCCTTCATTTGCCTTCCTCACTTTGCCTTCACTTTCCCTTTCCTCATCTACCGCTCTCTTCTCGCATTCCTTTCAATTTTTACTTACATTCGCTCGTGTAGCCTTCATCTCTTCTTTCCTCCATCCCCCTCCCCCAATTCTCCATTTTCCTGACCCTTTCTTCCACTGTACTCTCCTCTTCAATTAACAGCCAATCTGTCGCTATAATTTTTTGCGCCTCTTTCAACTTTTCCCCCATCCTCCTCTTCGTCCTCCTCCTCCTTCTCTTTTCTTCATCTTCCTCCTCCTCCTCCTCCTCCTTATCTTCTTCTTCCTCCTCCTCCTCATCCTCATCCCCTTTTTGCTCTCATTTTTCTCCTTGCCCCCTTCCCTTCCTGTTTGGTCTTACTCTTTCCTTTAAATCTCCTCCTCCTCCTTCCTCTTCCTCTCCCTCTCTCTTTTTCATATCCCATTCCCTCTTCCTTTGTTTTCTCTTTCTTGCTTTCCCATTTCCCCCTTAATTTATAATACTTTTTCTCTCTCACACATTTTCCCTCATCATCGCAGTCTTGATCTTCCCCTTTCCCCTCCCCTCCCCTTGTTCCCACCCCCACTCACTTCGTCCTTCCTCTTCCTTTACTTTTCAGTCTCTACCTCCTCCTTGTCCCCTCCTACCATCCCCATCATTTTTTCTTCTTCTCCTTTCCCCCTTCCCATATCTTTCCCAAACCCACATTTCTTTCCTTTCCCTCACTTACTCTCCCAAACTATTTCACCAACAACCATCTTCCTCACAATAAGAGGCACAATGCGTAATCATTAGGTTATTTACCCTCTCCTCTGAAATGGCATTGTGGGTCTTCGGGTCTGATTGGTTTGAAGTCAGATTCGTGGGAAAAGGCGGAAGGGAACTGATGGATTACTTAAGTGGAAAGTGGATTGCGAATGGAAAAGAAGTTGAAATATAAAGGACAGGAGATGACTGGGGATGTTGGTGGCGAAACTGGAGAGAGAGAGAGAGAGAGAGAGAGAACCAATTTATAAAGCAGACTGCGGATCTCCAAGCCACATGCAGTTACACAGAATAACCACGTCACCAATTAATGTGGGTTTACCAAGCTCCATAGTATCTCATCTGAATGAATTAGTTCAACCAGTTACCATTGCCTTGTTAGGACAAATATTGCCAACATCATTTTATTTGGTTTTAAGCCCTAGTACATTGTTTTACTTGGTGCTAAGCCTTTCATGGCAGGGACAAATCCAGCATTCTATTCCAGCTACCAGATGAAACAGCTGTGTGTAAGCCATAGGGCTTCTGGGGATTAATGTTGTCATCATTCCAGCTAATGATCTAGACAAATTTAGTACTGAATTCCAGCTGGAACCAGAAGATTTTATTCGGCTAAGAGGTTTCATGATGTCGTAAGTGAGGCTAAGGGGAACATCGGGCCCAGTCAGGGCAAAGGGAAAAGGAACATTTCCGATCTGACTCACACTTCCAGACTTATCCAAGCCAATTTGGATGACAACTTTTACTTCAATTTCTCGAATCCTTTGCGAGAAGTTGGATAATAAATAGGTACACAGCCAACCAGAGAAAGACAGACGGACAGACACAATGGAGAGACAACAGGCATTCTGTTTCCCACTGCACAATATTGGTGTGCAAACTTCCGAAAATTACACTCTCCTCACCTCTTTCGCAAGGATGATGATGAACATGATGATGATGATGATGATGATAATCCATCCATCCATCCATCCATCATCTAATTCTGTGCCGCCCCATGAGGAGCGTAGGAGCCCGGAGCTAGGCAAGTTGGTCTTGACATTTAAGGTAAGTGTGACCAGCCTCACTCATCCCTGATGGCATTATGTGGGCAAGAAAACCCAGTCACCCCTTGGATATAAACCTACACCGATTGGAGCGCTTATTTACCTACTAAACCACCAGGTGCCATAATTTGGTTATATGGTTACCGCCCAGCGTGGTAAATAGTTTCCTGGTGTTTGGGAAACCATTTGGCTTGTCGCTTAGTGTAGAGTCACCCGCTGGCAAAAGGAAGAGGAAAGACTAAAGGAAAGAAATACAGGAAAGGGAGTATAAAGTCACCCGTAGGCAGAAGGAAGAGGAAATAATGAAGGAAAAAAAAAATAAGACAGATGAGGAAGGAGGAGGAGAGGAAAGGGCGGACACCTAAAACAGCACTACATTGAGTGAGTGGATGGTGTAATAATAATAATAATAATAATGATGATGATGATGATGATGATAATGATGATCATGATTATTATAACTAGTTACGTATTTCTTTACTGTGTAGCCGCAGTAAGGAAGCTTTGCCATAATTATTTATGGTAATAAGGTGATAAATTTTATCATCATATACAAGTATGTGGCTCATAATAGTTTAACGGCATTCATATTTGGAACAGATACTTAGATTAACCTATGAAAGCTTCTTGTGAAATATCAACAAGATCTGAAGCCAAATACGTCGAATAGCACATGGATGAATTTAAAATTTGTCTCAATAACTGGCTAACTGTGTGCTCACTTGTAATCATATTCCTTTCAGATGATGAGAGGGACAACAGCCATATTTCTGTAAAGCTACAGCTTTACAGCTTGTGTGGTTTTCTCTAAAACGTGTGACAAAGAAAACACTGAGGAGATTTGAATTCGGCACTTTCCACTAGGGTAAATTCTCAGCAAACTTTTTTATCAGAGAATTTTCAGCTAAACCCCTGTATCTCAATTAGGTTTTGTGATATTTCAGTTTCGAATATGCATTTTTGCACCAAAAATTAGTACACGACCTTTAAAAACAGAAGGTCATTTATATTTGGCACAAATTCTTGGGTTACCCTACGGAGTTTTTCTGTATAATATCATCATGATATTAGAAAAAAAAAATAGGCAACAATATGCTGTTGCAACCCTGCACCTGACGAAGTGCATGCCCGCTACCTCCCTGCACACTTAACCAAGCGCATAATGGCTCTCACCCCCCCAGTCTTTTCTTTTAAATGTGGGCGTAAGAAGAACACCTTGAAGACACAGAACCTAGGCCCTTCAGATTTCTTGTGCATGTCACATTGAAATTGCTGGAGGTATATACAGTACATATCTATCATCTCATCAGCCGTTTGAGTGTCCACTGCAGGACGGCCTAACTCAACCGAAGCGGGGACGATATAGCCAACGTATCTCTACCAAGTGGCTTAGGCTGTCTGGCAGAGATTGTATGTAGGGTGAGAAGTGCTTGTAAGTGTATTGAAGTATTGGAGTGGCTTTGGATGTGTGTGTAGCCTGTGAACCAAGTGTAATTGCCCAGCGCAAGCCGACTGGGTGCAAGCATACTTTATAGTATGCGACAGTGGTTCAACCACAGCACCCCTGATGTCCGCCAATGCAGTATGTGGGCAGAAGAACGCTCTCAAAGTTTATTACCCTGGTGAGGCACGAACCCTTGTTCTTCAGTGTATGAAAACGCACACTTTACTATACCACAGAGGCTCCATATATATATATATATATATATATATGTGTGTGTGTGTGTGTGTGTGTGTGTGTGTGTGTGTGTGTGTGTGTGAGTTTTTCATTATTAAACAAGAAAACTACTTAAGATACAGCATTTTACGTATCAAAAGGCACCAGTTCACTACAAAATACATAACTATGTGAAATTTCGTGACTGTATAGTAAATACTCGTACTTTCTGAGTTCTGGCCCCAATACGAAATCTCTACTCGGCCAGCCACCTTGCCACCCAGCTACGGAAGGACACCTATTGATCCCAGTGATAACAACACCCTCCCTTGAATTTGTCATGTGGAGGGTAAAAAGTACAAAGAAAAATGATAACTATTTACCTATTTAATTCTTGTGTAGCCACAAGAAGGAAACTTCTCCATATCTATTTATGGAATAAAAGGTGATAAATTTTAGCATCATATACAAGTCTGTGGCCTTTAAAAATAGTTTAAGGTCATTCATATTTGGAACAGGTATTTGGATTAACCTATGGAAGCTTCTTGCGTAATATCAACGAGATCTGAAGACAAACGTGTCTAAGAACACATGAATAAATTTAACACTTGTCTCAATAACTGGCTAGCTGAATACCTAACTATAACCATATTCCTTTCAGATAATAAGAGGGACAACAGCTATATTTCTGTAAAGGTACAGTTTTACAGCTTTTGTGGTTTTCTCTAAAACGTGCAGCAAAGAAAACACTGAGCAGATTTGAATTTGGTGCTTTTTATAAGATTTCAACTAAATAACTATCTTATTTAGTTTCTGAGATATTTTAATTTCAGATATGCAATTTTTGCACCAAAAATTAGTATATGAACTTCAATATTAGGCCAAGATCATTTATATTTGGTACAAGTACTTGGATTAACCTGTGGTACCTACTTGTATAAAATCATCGATATGTAAGAGAAAAAAGAGCGAAGAAAAATAATAACAATACCTATGAAAACAATAATTTTCACCATTTATATGACAGCTTAATAATACAAAAACAGTAAAGCTCACCATATATATGGCAAAGCTTAAAATAGAAATAATAACAATATTATTGTGAGCAAGCCGGCCAACTTGAAGCAGACCAAGCTTTGACAGCGAGCGGAAGTGAGTTTTGACATTAAAAGTCATTTCTATATGTAGGTACTCCAGTGGAACGTTCCAATCAAGAATCATGGCCCTGGCTTAATAATCTTTGGAGCCTTAGTATTTCGCGCGAGAGGTTAAATTTTAGCGCCATTCATATTTTCTGCAGTTAATGGCCTTTGACCCCTGACCTCGTGATTATAGGTCATGCATGAACAAGACACACTTGTAGTACTCATTAACGTCTATGAGCATGCAACGTTTCATTATATTCCATCCACCCATTGTGAAGCTAGGGAACTTGAAAATTGCAGAATGGTCCACCAGAGGTACAAATTCTAGGTGGCACTGCGAGAGACAGGAAGTGAGTTTCGACACAAAATGCCACATTTGTATCGAAGTACTCCAGTGCAACACTACACCCAAGAATCATGGGCATGGTTTAATTATTTTCAGAGCCTTAGCATTTTGCGTGAGCATAGTCGTGATATTAGCTATTTTCACCATTTTCGCATTTGATGACATTTGATCCCTAACCTGGCTAATGTAGCACACAGGTGTTTAATAAAAAGTTGTAGTACTAGTCAGTGTTTATAAGCATGCACTCTTTCATTGTGTTCCATTGCGCCACTTGGGAACTAGGGGGACATTTTTGAAAACCGGTACTTGTTGCTAGGGTCCCTGAAGCCAGTCTTCGCAGGGTTGTCACTCGAAAACTAAAGGAGAGAGGGGAAAAATGGATAGAACACTTCCTAGAAGGAATGACCTCAAGATTACGTCTAATGAGGTCAGAGCTCACTGCACCCATTAGAAATGCTTCTAGAGCTCAAAACGTGAAAAGTGAGAAAAAAGTGTTTTTAAGCCGTTGCTAGGCAACGAGTAGTTGCCAAACAACCTAAACCTTGCGGACACAACTAGGGCATAGGCTGGTCATTGTTTCCAGGTTTGGTCGGAATCGGTTAATTCTGAAGGGTAGACGTGACTGCCACAATTAAAAAAAGAAAGAATGAAAACGCAACAAACAGTAAGGGCAACATGGAGGTGGCCAATGATGATATGTTGCTGTTCATGATAGTGATAACGAACTGATAATGATAATGAGGATGATGATAGTGATCATGATGATGTTAGTGAGAAAAAAATTAAGCCCCTCTGTTGGATAAGGTCATTTTGCTTTTACACTTCCTAAAAGATTATGCACATTTATAAACGACTAGATACACAGAAATATATGGTGTTTCAGCTGGAGGCTCAGATATAGTGACTTAACGTAGTGGTTGCTGAACGCCTTACGATTAGGTATTCAAGTGGTGGAAACAAGAATTCGTCGGTAGGCAGCAAGTACAAAGAAAAAGAAAAAAAGTAATCCCCTCTGCTGGAAGAGTTAACTGACACTGTTTTTAACTCTTATATGGCGAGTATTTTTTCTTATAAGTATGACTTCGTTTGGCGGTTACAAGAATGTATGATGTAGTGCTGGTGCAGAAAGAGTTGAAGGGATGAATACTTCGGGAAGAAGTGCTGAGTTGGTGACGGGGATAAAACTGAACAAGTTTCACCATAACCTGTGAGAGAGAGAGAGAGAGAGAGAGAGAGAGAGAGAGAGAGAGAGAGAGAGAGAGAGAGAGAGAGAGAGAATAAAATAATGATCAACATAGGAATGAGTTATATCCTTTCATCTTTTTTTTATCTGTTTTCAATAACCTATGTGTTTACTAAACTTTTCTTCTGCAGCGTGTGCAGTGTCTCTGACATCTACTGACTATTTCAATCTCAGGAAGAACTTGTTAGCGTATTCACTTTTGGTTTGGCTTTGCCTAAAATATGGCATTTACAATTTTTGCACATTCCTGAGACAGTGGTATTGCCTGTATCTATCTATCTATCTATCTATCTATCTATCTATCTATATATCTATCTATCTATCTATCTATATATATATATATATATATATATATATATATATATATATATATGAGCGTTGTGGTGTGGATGTGGATGTGATAGGAAGCGTTATGAGGAACACACTGAGGTGGTTTGGCCATGTGGAGAGGATGGCGGGTGAAAGACTGACGAAGAAAGTGTATGTGAGTGAGGTGGAGGGGGGAAGAGGGAGGGGGAGGCCGAGGATGAGATGGAGGGATGGGGTGGAGAGGTATATGAGAGAGGGGGGTGTGAGTTGGGAGCAGGGCAGTGAAATGGCGGGGGACAGGGCGACTTGGAGGCGATTTGTTTGTGGCCACCCCAAACGGGATTGAGGCGTCTGGCAATAGATAGATAGATAGATAGATATATTGGAGAGAGAGAGAGGGGGGGGGAGAAATTTAAACAAATACAAGGATAGATAAGAGGAGATCGATAGACAGACACAGAGAACAGGTAGAGTGAAATAGGGAGGAAAAGAAATAAGAGTGCATTGAGAGCATGAAGGAAGAATTTAAAAAACAAAAACAAAAGAACACTGAAGAAAATTATGAAATGCAGTGGATTGATGGAATAATGAATGAAAATACAAGAGTAAAACGAAACAAAGATTATAAAACAAAAGAAGGAAGAAGCCAGAGCAATGAATGGGACAGAGTAAAGGGATAATAAAGTAAAAAGGTTAAAAAAAAAAAGGCAAGTGAACGAAGAAAGTAGGAAGGAGAAAAGGGAAAGCAAGTGAGTAAAAGAAGAAAGGAAAAGAAACGAAAGAAGGAACGAGGCCATTCGGGAAAGAAGAGAGGACTAAGTATAGGAAAGGAATGAATGAAAATAATTTACGAAGAAAGAGAGAGACGGAAAAATGAAGAAGGAAGCGAGTAGGGGAAGAAAGTAATTCACGAATTATTTGAGTTATACGGAGAAAGGCATCAGTAGGAACTGAAGGAAGAAATATGGAAAGACGAAACAAAGCAATATGAAGAGAAAAGTATTAGAGAAGGCGGAAGGGAGGAAGATTGGACTAAGGAAGATAAGAAAGGGCCAGAGATTAATAATTAAAAGAAAGAAGAGACGAATGGAGAGAAAGTTCCTCCTCGTTGTCCCTATAAGAATGCTTGGCTGACTGTCAGGTTTGGTGAATGAAGAAATAAAAGAATAAACTAGGTTGGGAAAGGGTAAAGTAAGGAAAAATTACAGAAGGGAGTGAAGGGGGAAATTACAGGGGTAGGAAGGGAGGGGAATGAAGGGAACGATTCAATGTAAGAAGAACAAGGGAAAGAGAAAGGAAGTGGAAAAATAGACGAAGAAAAATAAAGATAAGAAGGAAATAATGAACGAAGTAGATCAAATATAGAAAGAGGGAAGGAGAGGGGGGGAAGACAAAGTCAGCAACAGAAGGAAGAACGGTAGAGGTAGATTGTAGGTAGATAGAGTGACAGAGAGACGGATAGACAAACAGAGAGAGAAATAAAGACAGACAGACAGAGATAAGATACAAGGGATGGAGGGAATGCTGGAGAGGTATGAAATACAGAAAGAGGTAAGGAGATGGGAAGAAGAGAGAAACGAGAATAAGAGGAAAAGGGAGATACAGAGACAAAATTCCTCTACGTTTTCAGCAATGATAAGGTAACTCACTGTCAGAACTGGTGGAGGGAGGGAGGGAAAAGAGGGGGAGATAGGAAGGAAATGGATATAAAGACTGAAGAGAGAAGGAAGGGAGATTGGATCGGTGAATGGATAGACGTAGGTGAATGCAGACGGCAAGTGGGAGATCGCAGGAAGTGGAGGGAAAACAAGAAGGGGGCAGCAAAGAGGACGGTAAAAGCAAGCAAAAGAGAAGGAAGGATGGCAGGAAACGAGAAATGCGAAGAAGCAAGAGAGCGAATAAGAAAAAACATGGAAGTAAAGTGGAAACGAAAAGGAAAGGAAACATGAAATGGGAAAGGAGGGCGAATATAAAGAAACAGTTGTTGTAAAGTTAAGCGTGGAGAAAAGGAAAGTTTGAGAGAAGTGGAGAAAAAGGAGGGATAAAAAGGGGAGGAGAGGAAGAGTGTAGAAAGAAAAGCAGGAAGGTCATCGAAAAAAGAAAAAAAGGACGATGGAAAGAAAATGAAAAGAGTGATTGATCGGGAAGGGAGGATGAATGTAGCATCAAAAGAAAACAGAAAGACAGAAGAGGGGAAGGAGAGAGAAGGAAAAGGGTAGAGGGAGGAACGACGAGAAAGTTTCTCCATGTTTCCTCCAGATATACACTAAATCTCTGTCAGGTCCGGCGGACGAAGGAGGGAAAAAGGAGGGTAGGAGGGAGCAAGACAAGAAACTACAGGGAAGGGAAGACAAGAATATAGGAGGCAGGGAAGGAGCAAGAGAAAATGGAAGGTGGATGGAAGAAGAATGAAAATAAAGAAGACTTGGAGAAGGAGCAAGGGAATATAAATGAGGGAAGGAGGAAAATAAGGACTAAGGAGGAAGACAAGGGAATAGAAGATGGAGGAAAAAAGAAAAGAATAAGGTAGAAGCAAGGAGAGAGAAGAGAAAGAATTCAGGAAAAAGTAGGAGAAGGGAATAGGGAGAAGGGAAAATGGGAGGAAGAAAACAAGATAGAGGGGAGTGAGGAAGAAAAAAGAATGGGAAGTGGATTGGAAGAAAGAAGAGAATAGGGGAATGGAAGGAAGAAAGAAGAAAGGAGGAAGAGGAAAAAGAACTGTGTAGAAGAAGTAGGTAGTAGGCATGTGCTTCGGAGCCTCCGATGTTAAGGAGCCTTCACAGGTTAACTACTGTGAAACGAAAATTCAGTCAAATTTAAGAAAAAATATATATCTGTCTATCTATTTATTGCCAGACGCCTTAATCCCGTAAGGGATGCCCACAAACAAATCGCCTCCATGTCGCCCTGTCCCCGACCATTTCATTTCCCTGCTCCCAGCTCACACACCCCTCTCTCATTTACCTCTCCATTCCATCCTTCCATCCCATCCTTGGCCTCCTTCTCCCGCTCCACCTCACTCACATACACTGTAGCACCAGTCGACCAGGGCAGTACTCCCAAGGTGGATGGAAAGCCGATGACAGGGAGAGATGGAGCTCCCGTTTCATCAGCCCTCAGGACTAGTTCCTGACCATCCCCCTTTGCTGAAGTTTTTCAGTGTTTCAGCAACAAAGAGAGTAGGCCAATACAAGTTTATCTAACTATCATCACTAAACTACATGCAAAATACACATTACACTTCCTTTTCAAAATTAAATAAAAGAAAAATGGCTCAAAACAACAATGTCTCGGAGTCCCCAAGGGGACGGGGGGACCATAAATGCCCCTACCATCCGCCCCTCTCCCGGTTACGACACTCTGAGTTGCCTAGATCCACTGTCTGATTCACTTCTTCTACATTTCTGCAACATTCGCGGCCTTTCCTCTAACTTTCTGTCTGTTGAACACCGCCTCTCCCCCTCTAAACCTCACCATCTCATTCTTACTGAGACTCAGCTGTCTGAGGCAACTGACAGCAAGCCCTTCTCTGTATCCTCCTACTTTCTCTATACTCCTTTCAAAGTCAAAGGTGGATGCTGCGTATATGTACGCGACGACTTATTTTGCTCTTGTGTTCCTGAACTTGATTTTACTGAATTCTCTACTCTCTAGCTTCAGCTCTCCTGTCACTCTCTGACTAAATATATCTGCTCTGTTTACATATCTCCTAATTCTACTGACTATCAAAAATTCTTCAACTATATTACTTCTACGATGAAATACATTCTATCCATTTCTCCTTTCTCTGAAATCTCCATTCTAGGAGATTTCAATGTTCACCACCACCTTTGGCTCTCCTCTCCTTTCACTGATCCACCTGGTGAACAAGCCTTCATCTTTTCTATCCTTAATGACCTAGAGCATCTTGTACAACACCCTACCCGTATCCCTGACCACCTTGGAGAGAGCTCCAACATACCTGACCTCTTCCTTACAACTAATCCTTCTGCTTACACTGTTAATCTTTTCTCTCCATTGGGCTCCTCCGATCATAACCTTGTTACTTTAACCTGTCCTATCGCTCCGGTACGGCCTGTGGACCCTCTAAAGAAACGTCGTCTGTGGGACTTTGGAGCTGCAGATTGGGAGGTCCTCAGGCAGTACTTCTTTGATTTTCCCTGAAATGATTATTGCTTCCGTGGCCGGGAGCCATCTGAGTGTGCCTTGCGCCTTACGGAGGTTATTTTCTGGGGCATGGAAGCATACATTCCTTTCTCATATCCTCTGACTAATGCAAGAAAGCCTTGGTTTAATCACGCTTGTTCTAATGCTGTCCGCAACAAGGAGAGGGCCTATAAAAGGTACCGGAGCCAATTCACCATCGAATCACATCTTTTTTATGTTTCTGCCCGGAATCATGCTAAGTCTGTTCTTCACTCTGCTAAAAATAATTTCTTCCATTCTAAATGCTCTCAACACTCCAACTCGAATTCTTCCCGCTTCTTCTGGCACCTTGCCAAAAACCTTTCTAACAACTTTACCTCATCATCCTTCCCTCCTCGTTTCTACTCTGATGGCTCTGTAGCTATATCTTCAACTGATAAAGCAGATCTCTAAGCTCAGACTTTCTCCTCCAATTCCACATTGGACGATTCCGGTGCTGTTCCTCCCTCACTTCTCACTTCTGATTTCCTCATGGCTGACATTAAAATTTCTTCAGCTGATGTAGGCTATTTTCTGCCATCACTGGCCTCAGTACTAACAAGGCATATGGGCCTGATGGGGTCCCTCCTGTTGTTCTCAAGAACTGTGCTTCTGTGCTTACATCCTGCCTAAGTTAACTCTTTCACCTTTGTCTTTCAATTTGTACCTTTCCTTCTTGCTGGAAGTTTGCTCTCATTCGGCCGGTCCCAAAGAAGGGTGACCGTTCCCAACCCTCTAACTATCGTCCAATTGCTTTAACATCCTGTGTTTCAAAAGTTTTTGAGTCCATTCTTAACAGAAAAATTTTAAAGCACCTTTCCTATTACAACATTCTTTCTGATCGTCAGTATGGGTTTCGTCAGGGACGCTCTACTGGCAATCTTCTCACATACCTTTCACATTCCTAGTCATCCTCCTTTCGGAACTTTGGTGAAAGCTTTGCCATTTCACTTGACATCTCAAAGGCTTTCGATTGAGTCTGGCATAAATCTTTAATTTCCAAACTGCCCTCTTACGGTTTCTATCCTTCTATCTGTGCCTTCATCTATAGCTTCCTTTCCGGTCGTTCTGTAGCTGCTGTAGTAGACAGCCATCGTTCTTCTCCTAGATCTATTAACAGTGGTGTTCCTCAGGGCTCTCTCCTATCACCAACTCTCTTCCTTTTATTCATCAATGATCTTCTAAGCTGTACATCTAACCCTATCCACTCGTAAACTGATGATTCCACCCTTCACCTTTCCATTCGATTCCCGCAACGTCCATCTCAGCAGTTACTTCAACAAACAAGGGATGAGGCTATGGCACACCTAAAGTCTGACTTGGCTCGTATCTCTGACTGGGGTAAAAAAAATCTTGTTGTTTTTAATGCATCAAAGACTCAGTTTTTACACCTATCAACCCGTCAAAATCTTCCACAGGAATACCCACTAATGTTTAATAATATCCAGCTCAATCCTGCATCATCCTTGAACATGCTTGGGGTTTCATTCACACAGGACTTATCTTGGAAAGATCATATTGCATCTCTTGTGAAATCTGCTTCCACGAAAGTGGCTCTGCTAAGCCGAATCCGTGCCTTCTTTACTCCTGCACAGTTGTTGACTTTATACAGGTGTTTTATTCGCCCCTGTTTAGAGTACAACTCTCATGTGTGAGGAGGCTCCCCACATGCAGCTCTTCTCAATAGGGTGGAGTCAAAGGCTATTCGTCTCATCAACTCTCCTCCTCTTACTGGCTCCCTTCAACCTTTGTCTCTTCGCCGTGCTGTTGCCTCTTTATCTCTCTTCTATCGCTACTTCAATGGTCACTGCTCCTCTGAACTGTCTGCTTGCATCCTTCAACCTCTACGACGGGCGTGTAGCACCCGTCCAGCAACAAACTCTCATCCCTTTGCTGTCCAACTCCCTAATGCAAGAGTTAATCGTTACTCTCAGTGCTTCATTTATGCAACAGGTCAGCTCTGGAACTCTCTCCCTCTGTCTGTATTTCCTACTTCCTATGATCTCCCGTCTTTCAAACGTAGTGTGTCCAGGCATCTCGAAATGAAGGATCTTGCATTTGTCTCTCTTTTGTATTATTTTTGTTTCTTTCTTGTATGGAACGTTAATGCGGGCTCAGCCTTTGGTTCCTTCTTCCTCGCATTAAAAAAAATAAAAGGACTCTCTCTCTCTCTCCATCCTCTCCACATGTCCAAACCACCTCAGTATGTTTCTCCTAACGCTTCCTATCACATCCACATCCACACCACCACGCTCCTTCACTTCCTCATTTGTCAGTCCGTCTCTCCATGTAACTCCACATGATCCTTTCAAATAACTCATTTCCACTGTTCTCACTCTTGACTTCTGTCCCCTCTAACAAAGTACAAGCTTCACTTGCATAAGTTAGGGTTGGTATCACAATACTGTCATGTAGTAGCTTTTTCACTTTAGTGCTCACTTCCCTGTTTCTTATCACTGCTTTCAAGGAACCAGCAACCCTCCTTCCCTGTTGCACCCTTTCAAGCACTTCATCCTCTAAACTTCCATCCTTACTCATCACACTACCCAAGTACTTAAAAGAACTCACGTTTTCCATTTCCTCCTCATCCAGCCTCTTTGTCCATTCACTGACTTCATTTCTCTCAAAGACCATTACTTTACCGTACTTTTCCCTACATTCACCTTTAAATTCCGTTTCTTACACACTCTCCCAAACTCATTCACCAAGCCTTGCAGCTCCCCTTCGTCTTCACTTAACAACACAGTATCATCTGCAAGCAGCAATGCAAGTAGTTTCCAAACACTTCCCTCTCTCACTAGGGCTGCTCCAACATCCACTGCCCTACCTTGTATCTCTTTTATAACCCCATCCATATACAGACTGAACAACCATGGAGACATAACACATTCCTGTTTCAACCCAACCTTCAAATAGAAAAATTCACTCAGGTCACTCTCCACACGCACTGCAGCCTTAGCACCCTCATACATACTCTTCACGGCCTTCAACAACTTCCCATCTACTCCATATAATCTTAATACTTTCCACAATCTTTGTCTATCCACCCTGTGATATGCTTTCTCCAAATCCATGAAGGCTGCATACAACTTCTTTCCCTTCTCTAGAAACTTTTCCACTAAAGATCTAAGAATGAATATCTGATCTACACAACCTCTTCCCTTCCTAAAACCTCCCTGTTCTTCTACAACTAATTCCTCTGTTATTTCCCTAACTCTGTCAATACTTATCCTACCATATACTTTTCCTATTACCCTAAGAAGAGAAATGCCTCTGTGATTGCCACACACTTCTTTTCCCTTTTCCTTTGTATAGGACCTTACTTCCAATCTTCCGAGACTCTACCTTCCTCCTAGGCCAGTCTACACATCTTCCACATCCATTCTACTACTATCTCTCCCCCGTGCTTCAGCATTCACCACACACTCCATCATTTCCTGGGGCTTTCCCCATTTTAACTTCCTCCATTGCTTCCACAACTTCCATCCTACTGATTTCTTCCTCTCTTCTCACATCCCTCCTTCTCCCAGCCATTCTCCAGCCACTTATATATCTGAATTTGTGATATATTCGATTTACTCATGTATTCGTCATGTGTTTTAACTCTACTCCTTAACCCGCTCCCCCTAGTAAAACAATTATGCTACTTAACTTCCATTTTCCGTATTTTGACTCCGTCTGGATATCGTATCCTGCTCAGCCACGCTCTGTACACTGTACGGAGCATGCTAAATCAGTACAGGTTGGTGCAAGAGGCGGGTCTCTGGTGGCGTCACGTCAATGAAAGGATGGATTAAGGGTAGTATGAGCCAGCAGCTGTCAGTCCAAGCATTTCAAGTGCAGAGTACACATCAGTGGGAACTCCGCTTAATTAAAACAAAGAGCAGCAGGAGTGTGAAAAAGGGTGAGGTAATGTAAAAACACAAGTAGGAGAGGGAAAAAAAGAAAGAAAACTCTAACAGTGGAGAGAGAGAGAGAGAGAGAGAGAGAGACGGTGATATCTGGCCACGCTCAACGCCATTCCAATCCTATCTGACAGGTCACTGCTGGCTCAGCCAAAGCCCCGCCTACCTGCACCTACTACTCATTTCAGTTATACGCACTGCTTTAGTGTCTGCATGGCAGCTGGTATGACAGACCACATTTTCACTGCTCCTTCTGTATTTCCTGCAAACTCCTCCAAAAGTGTTTTGTACCTCTTGTGTTGAAATTAGTGGTGGCAATAGATATATCGTATTTAATGTTTTAAAATGTGTATGACATTGACAAATCACTTATAAATATTCCAGAATACCTTGATAGGTTGGAAGAGTTTTAAGCACTGAGTTACAGTTCTAGATACTCGTGGTATAAGGAGAGTCGACCAAGTCAGGAGTAGGCAGTGTAAGGATATCCATTTATTAAAGTGTAGGGGAAAGTACTCTGATTGTATAGCCGCTGGACCACATGAATACAGTCAGTGAAGAATAATGAAAAAGGTCTGTGAAAGTGAATTTGATGGAAGCAAATGCTGACGCAGGGAGTTGCATGACACTGGATATGACGGCGTCCGTCTCCTCTCCAGCACTAAGTGACGTGGAGGCTAGTGAATATGAGGCAGTCAGATTACTGAATGAAAGGAACTATATGAGAATATCCGTAGACAAGTTTTGAGTTCATTGTTGATTCTTTTACACCGTGTTTAGAGGCTTAAAAATTGGTTTTAATTCGTCAGTGAGCTTTAACGACAGAATAACATCAAAAGCAAGACGAAGACGACAAAGCCATTTCTTGATTTCCTGCATACAGTACAATCCTAATAAAACCCTGTGTATGTCACAGGTGCATGTAAGTGATTATATTAGTATGTAATTACACCCATGGACACGAAAGTGCAGCGGGTGTAATCCGAGCGTGCGAGTGTGTATATATATATGTGTGTGTGTGTGTGTGTGTGTGTGTGTGTGTGTGTGTGTGTGTGTGTGTGTGTGTGTGTGTGTGTGTGTGTGTGTGTGTAGGCTTGTAGGAGTTCAATATGGCCGTTGTGAGGAGGGCTGGTAGGAGCACTTCATTTTAAGCTCTTTCTTAAGTTACCACCATCAACAAAGCTATTTATAGTGAAACTCACTAACTGCAAGGTATCAGTGACGATCCTGAAGCTTCAGACGTCAAGTGAGGACTCCACAATCGTTAAATATAAATGGGAGACGTGTTGATAGTTCTGTGTAGGCTTGCCTAACTCGGGGAGTGAATTTCGTACTGCTGAAGCCTGTGTTTGGTTCTGGTTGGAACCAGCAAGCGGTCATTATGACCAAGTTTTCAGCTGAGTTAAGGAAGATAGAATGTTACAAATTGCTCAGAGTGAACAAGGATGATCTGGTTGATAGTATATATTAGCCTCCTCTGACGACAGTAATAAAGCTACACACCCTGTCAGAGAAGGTCGAGACACTTGTCTCTGAGTTAGCTGAGCTCAGTAGTTTAGTAACATCACCGACAAGTATAACAAACATCATATTAAGGATCATCAAGAACAACTGATCAAGCGTCTTACTGTAATAACTTCCAAACAACAACGGATTGTGGAAATGATGGATAGTAAGGAAAGAGAAAAATGTAGTGGTTCTCAGTGTCCCTGACGAGAGGCTCGCCTGGGCGCACAGGGCTGAGGAGAAATCGGTGAAGATATGGAAGACAGTAGAGGTGAAAGAAAAATCATGTGTCATCAGAGGTTAGGTGGAAACGGAGGAAACAACAGGCGGCGACCAATTCTGGTGACTGTCGAACATGGAGAGCAAAAACAACATGCTGCTTAAACAAATAAACTGATGACGGCAGATGATACAGACATAAAAATATTTGTCAAGAAAAATTTACACCCGACTATCCAAAATGCATGGAAACATTTCCAAAATGCTGAAGTTATGGAAAGTAGAGCCCAAAAAATGTCGGATGCATTATTCCCCATGACACCCACGAACAAAAAGTCTACTGAGACAGATGGTGACCATCCCATTTAATCCCTAATTTTTTTATCTACAGCAAGTGAAAAGAATTCAGTACAAATACTGTCGTGAAATATAAATGGTGTGAGAACAAATCTAGAAAAAGGAGCTGTCCAGGACACTGTAAAGGAAAATACTGTGATTTGTATGAATGAAGTAAAAGCTTCGCTCCCTGTGTCATTTTCAGGTTTTGTCAGTGTTAAAAGCAGATGTAAGGGAACAGAATAACGAAGAGATTCTGTTTTTATTATAAATTGTTTAGTAAAGCGATTAAAAACAATGGATACTACAGTCGATGACCAGATATGGCTGAAATTTATTTGTGTACCCAGAGTGATGATTGGCTTTTGCTACATTCCTCTGCAGGATTCAGAATACTATTATCAATATTCCTTTGCCGCCACTCAGGAGATAAAATCAAATAAGATTTTGTCGCTCTGTGTGGTGTGTGACTTGAACACGAGACTGTGGGGGCAGGTGCGGGATGTGCCTTGCCTCACTAATCTCCATGCATCCTCCCACACATATCCAGTACTACCCGATGATCTCCAGCTACCCTGTGACAGTGCTACCATTTTATCTGCTCAATGTGTCGAGGAGAAACTTCTTGTAATTAACAAACTCAGAACACCAAACTAATATTTTGTAGGGAAGAAAACCTACAGTAAAAATGGAGAGTGAATTTCATTAGTTGATATATGCATTGCAAATTCAGATTTAATTAGAAATGTCGGTAGTTTCTAGGTGTTACAATATAATTAATTCCCTTCCGACCAGGCACAAATATCCTTTGATGTTCATGTAACTGATATTGATCTAGTTATTATCAGCATCAGTGAACAACAGTTAGCTGTCAATCTGTTTAGTGTGGATCACATATGCACCAGATTACAGTCAAGCCTGTTCATAGTAAGGATATTAGCTAACAAAACTTCCTGAATAATCTACAAACGAAAGAGATGCCGAGTGTGGAAGAAGTGACCATGATGTGTTGGATTTTTGTAATACGTTGTATGAATGTGTGTCTGAGAGCAGATGTCAACCACCTCGAATTATAGACACAAACATGAAACGGTGAAACAAATTACCAGCTAATAATGATGATGCTGGGGTATGGAATGCATTCAAGTCGGGGGTTTGATAAAAACAAACGAATAACCAGTCAAATGTTCCTAACAATGAAGATTTTAAAGCGTATGAATGAGAATGTGTTTAAGACAGCATATAACCCATCTCTTTCTAATGCTAACATTACATCGGATGTGACTATATCTGTACTTGACGATTTCATCTCATCGCCGGAAATGAAAACACATACGGATAGGTTGAAAGCGGATAAAGCTAGTGTTCCAGATGGGTTATGTCCAGGTCTCTTAATGTTATTGTCTATCCAGTGGATTATCACCTTAACCTCTGGTTTTAAGATATTTGCTTCAAAGCAGTTTCAGCGATCATAGTGCACTGTCAAACGTTTTGTTTACAAGAAAGGTGGTAAGTCAAATCCTCAAAATAATAGAGATCTGTTATTAATGTCATTACAAAGATTTATGATATGGTGCAGTGTTGCAGGATAGGTCATTGGTTTAAACCACTGCGTAAACAGGCAGGGGATCAAGAAAATCGTGGATGTATTGAACTTAGTGTGCTTCAGCGTGATAATGGCAGGAGAAAGAGGTACAAACAGTGTGTGACTTTTATTGCCTTTACACAGACGTATGACTTGGAGTCTAGAATGATATTTCTTGTAAAGCGATGTTTAGGGTGCGGTATGGTGATTTTGGCAGTATTAATGGCCATTTTTCAACACACTGAGACCATCTTGCGGACCACAATTATTATTTCTGTAATATTAAGCATTAGGTAGGGCTCTCCCACATCATGTCATTTATTTGTGATACTTGTTAATGACCTGATAATGTTAGTGAAACAAGGGTGTGACAGGGATGGTGTGTTATCTTGGTTGCATATGTTCGAGATGATGGAGGACACTGTCTTACCTGCTAATACAAAGAAAATGTCAACCAGAAAAATAACTATATTACAGGATTACTGCACGGATTATGACACGAAAATTAATCAGGGGAGCAGAGATGGCATGGAGTCAGATAATATAACTGGACTGGTGGTGGAGTGATGGGGGAGTTATGTATTGTACTCGTATATTTCGGCTCGCCCTTTACTTATGACGGCAGTGTGTCTCTGCCAAATTTTATGGCAATGCTGAAGTGCAACATGTACTCAAATTTGTTTCATTTATTATCGCCCGCCTTTAGAAGGTGCAGCGATAATGTTTTTGCCTACCTCTGTGTGTGTGTGTGTGTGTGTGTGTGTGTGTGTGTGTGTGTGTGTGTGTGTGTGTGTGTGTGTGTGTGTGTGTGTGTGTGTGTGTGTGTGTGTGTGTTCCCATTATGTCATCAACGGCTTGAGCTATCAACATGAAACCTTCAGAGTATCAAGATATAGCCAAAATCTTCGCCGAGTTCGAAAATGGGCACTCGCTGACAAGGTCAAGGTTACCATAATGGTTGCTAAATGTCAACTAGTTATTATCGCCCGCCTTTAGCACCATTGTATCTCATGAACGGTTTCAGCTATCAACATGAAACCTTCGCGGTATCAAGATATAGGCAAAATCTTGGATTTGGCCTGCAGCATATTCTGGCGGGTGATTAGCATTCGGCTCACGAATGCTTTTCTTTCATTGTTTATGATTTAACCTTTCCAAGTAACTGCTAATACACCATTGTGACCGGACAGGTAAGTGAAAATATATGGTACATGAAGATACGGGCGGCCAATGCTATAGGTCACTGGGTAGCTACGTGTGATTTACTACAGTAACAGCGAGCCTTGTGGCAACTGATTTCCACATGCAAACAACCCTGAAACGTAATAACACTATATGCACCGCACACTCGCTTATAATGTGTCTCAATAGATACCAGTGATGGAAGTAACTTCAACTGTAGCAGTAATTAAGAATGAACTGAAGTGGTGATATACAGTAGTATTTAAAAGTAAACCTAACTAGAAGAACGTGAACATAAGAAGTCTAGTAGTCGCAAGAACAGAAATTGGTGGTTAGGACTGGTTAATTGTGCGAATTTCGTGCTGACTGACAAAATACATCGATAACAATGCTGGCTCACAAAGTTATTCAGGAGA
Organism: Coenobita brevimanus; assembly: GCF_032717465.1. Taxonomy (NCBI): domain Eukaryota; kingdom Metazoa; phylum Arthropoda; class Malacostraca; order Decapoda; family Coenobitidae; genus Coenobita; species Coenobita brevimanus. The sequence continues at coordinate 24,929,908 of NC_136974.1, forward strand.
TATACAGGTATAAGAGAAAACGCTCGTCTGGTTCACGATCGAGAGGAGTAAAATCGGTGTAAACATTGCTGATCCAGTCCCTATAATCTTTTTAATGGTTGTTTTTCCGGTATTGGGCAAAAAAGTGAATGGAAACTTGTGGCCCTGAACGATTTAACATTTATTCACATTTATTGCTCTATTTGATTTCGAGGGCTTTCGTCACTGCGGTAGTTTGTCAGCCAATTACACGATCGAGGAGATAGTAGAATAGACTGTTTTTACGCTTGAAACCACCATTGAAGCCATAGCTAGGGTAAAATGTAGTTATGGTATCTCCATTCTATCAAGTCACTTTGGGTGTGGTCGGCTAATGAGTGTAAAGAATGCGTAAATGCCAAATCTGTAATTATAAATGACAAGTATCATATTTTTAGTTGTTAATTACTTGTAAATGTATTTTAAATACTCTGTAAAGATTCATTTCTAAAGAGAAGCTATATGGTTATTATGAATGATTCGCGTTTTGAGGATGAAAATAGTGACTTTGTATAATTTTTATAAGACTTGGCACGGTTGTTTTTGCGAAGTTGGCAAGTCATGCGGCCTGACCCCGTGACCCGGGTCACTTATTAGCAATACCCCGCCATGGACACATCTCCTTCAACTCGCTCTCGTGTTTTCCACAGCCAAGCAAAGGAAATTATTTACAATGTGAGTAAATATTTCTTAGAAGAAAAGGCAAACAAAGGATCATTAATACATCCCTGAAAAGCAGTTGTACGAACAGCCAAGGCCACCAGCGTGAACGAAAGGACAGTGATGAGAATTTGCTCTAAATCAAATAAAGTTTGTAGCAAACAGGATTTTCCAGAGGAGCCTGCATTCTCTTCACCGGCAAAAAGTCGCCCTCCAACTGTGATGAATCTCGATGACTTTAACAAGTGTGTAGGCTACTTAGAAGAACCGTCTTAGCATTCTACGAAAGGAAAGAAATGTAAAAGAAAATGTTGGCTTCCCCGGACTAGATGTGGCACATCGCTAGCGGTCATGGTCCTGAGGGAACCACACCCAAAGTGACTCGATAGAATAGAAGGACCATAGATAAGAATCAGAAAAACAGGGACCAACACCAAGACATACTACATCAAGGCTACACCCAACACTGTCTAGTCTGGCGGCCGCGAGAATTTCACGTGCTCTCTCGTAATCTTGTCCAGATTAAAAGACATGTCGGACCACCCGATGTCGTAAAATTGTTGGTGTTCCAGGAATCGTTTGTTTTGGTTAAGAAAAATCATATTATTCCTTTTATCGAGGTGCTGGTGATTCACAGCTGTAAATTAAAACATTATTATTTGATAAATACTGCAATTCAGTTGTTATGTGTACAACCCATTTCTGTAACATTGTGGTCAAAATCTTTCTATCTGCATAATGTGTGTGTGTGTGTGTGTGTGTGTGTGTGTGTGTGTGTGTGTGTGTGTGTGTGTGTGTGTGTGTGTGTGTGTGTGTGTGTGTGTGTGTGTGTGTGTGTGTGTGTGTGAAAATAAAAACTCACAAAAACTTTATGAGTAGGATAAGACATTAAAGTAGTATTGCTGGCCTTCCCCGGGTGACACTTGTTCTTTAAAAACAGTCGGTAAAAGGTCAAGGGGGCAGACTAAGATTTTCGTAAAGAAGTTTTCCCGTTTGATCAAACTAGGTGGAAAGATTGTAGGTATGGACAGGGAGAAGTAATCTGATTTTTGGATCACTCTATAGTAGTTTAGAGTCAGAGGTAAAGGTTAGAGTTTTTACCAAACATTTGTTGTTGTTTTTCAGTTTAGCTAAACCGATGGAGGTGTTGAGAGTCAGCCAAGAATGAAAAAAATCTGTTTTTGATAGAAATAGATCAAAAGTTAAGGACACTGGAGAAGGTAACTCAAACAGTTTCCATCCACTCTCGACCAGAAAGGTAGAAAATGAGGGTATAACAAACATGAAGTAATCTGAATCTGAGAACAATATTAAAGTCAATATCACAAGGCATAACCTGATATTTGGAATTTAGAGCTACTGGTGGCAGAGGGTGTTGTACTCACTGAGTACTCCTTTTTTGTCAAATAAAAAAATGTATATATATTTCGTTAGGTATATTTTAAATGTAATCTGTATTTTAAAAGCATCTGTACTTCAGTGTGTGTGTGTGTGTGTGTGTGTGTGTGTGTGTGTGTGTGTGTGTGTGTGTGTGTAAACTTGCAAGTCATCTTGCTGATGAAGTTTGGTGGCCAGATAAGTAAGTGGTTCGGTGGATGGGTGGATGGGTGGGTGACTGGGGATTGGCAGAATGATGTGGTACGGTGGGTTGGCAGATGGAGTGTATGGATGGGCAAGTAAGTTGGGTTGGTAAGTGGGGTGGGTGGATAGTGAGCAAAGAGTTCTAGTGAATGAATAGGTCAAGGGCAGGAATAGGTACATGTCTGGAAATACGTCCACGGGGAATTGTCCCTTTGTAAGTGGGTCCAAATACGAACATACTTATAGGTTAAATGGAAAAGAAAAAAAAATAGATCCACGGGAGGAAACATGTCCTTGTGTGAATTCTGTGTTCCTCATGAGGAGAAAGAAAGTCTGAGTTAAACGGGGGAAACTGATCTAAGGGGATAATAAGTCCATGAGAAAATAGGTCTAAGGAGAGAATAGATTGCTGGGGAAAAGACACATGGTGCAAAATAGGTCCAAAGGCAAAACAGGTCCATGAGGTAAAACAAGTCCATGGGGTAAAGGGTCCGTGGGAAATATTAGTAAGTAGGAAGACGAGGTTAATGAGAGGAAAAGGCCTCCCACGGACCAAGAGGGGAATAGAACCTTTTGGACATAATGGTCCATATGGGAAAATAATCATGGCAAGTGCACTGTGATAACTACAGTATGTCCACGGGGAGAATACATTCAAGGGGAGCATAAGTATTTGAGGGATTATAAATCTCGGGAGAGAATAGGCTGATAGAGAAAAATAGGTCCACTTGGAAAATGTCACTCACTGAAAATAGGTTAATGAGGTCATAGGTGCATGAGTAAAACAGGTTCATTGGGAAGATAGGTCGATGGGGAAAACTAGGTTCCAGGGGGAATATTAGTCCATGGGGTAAAATTGGTCAGTACAGGAATAGCTCGATGGGGAAAAACGGGCAGGTGTGGACTGATGTCCAGGAATGCAACCTGAGAAAAGTTTATGTGGTAGGTGAATATAACAATAAAAGTTGTGGTATTATTATTATTATTATTATTATTATTATTATTATTATTATTATTATTATTATTATTATTATCATTATGGTAGGTGGTGGCGACCATCATCCACTCACTTGATGTAGTACTGCCTACTTCATCCTTAGCCTTTATCATTGTTTTTCTGTGCCTGCCCTCATCTCTTCCTATTTCTCTCATCTTTCCTGTCATTTCTTATTGCTTTTCTTTCCTTTTCAGGTGGCTTTACATTGCGTGACAAGCCTAATGGTTTCCTGTAAGCCAAGAAACCATTTACAACGCTGGGTGGTAACCATATAACCGAACCATAAGTGCTCCCTACGTATTAATAAGTGGGTTGGTGGAGGGTTAGTGTCCCTCCCTGTAAAACAACTAATTCAAAGTCAATTGGCCACCCCTTACGGGATTATGGCGCCTGGCAATAGCTAGATAGATAGTTAATGTATGGTAAGAGCTAATAGAAATTGGTATCTCTGTTAGCGCTTTCGTTCATGATGCAGTGGCAAAGCCAAGTTTCCATAAATAGGACAGGCGAGGAGGGGTTAAGTCGTACACTGGGTAGAGGTGACTCACACCAGGCCCATTGTGTAGGTGTGTCAGTTTAAAGCAAAATTTCAAATTCGAGTGGGGCCATTGGTCAGATTAGAGGGAGGGAAGGTGCCTCAAGTCCCCTCCTACCTCGAGCAGTACTGATGAAATCCTTGTGAGACATTGATCTTAAAATGCAAAGGGCTCCAATGTCTTGGTGCTGAGGAGCACCAGAGGAGGTAAATCCTGCACTGAGAGAGAGAGAGAGAGAGAGAGAGAGACAGGATAATAACGTTTATGGGTCTCACAAGTCCCCACAGTATCCTCTCTCTCCCACTCTCTCTCTCTCTCTCTCTCTCTCTCTCTCTCTGCTGTTACCAGAACAAGCAAGGTTATGCCTCGAATTCTATTATAAAATGGCTCTGATGATGATGATGATGATGATGCAGGTGGTGGTGGTATCAAAAGATGTTCAATAAAAAAAAGGAGCAGAACATGTAGATGTGACATGTAATGTAATTCTTTAAGGAAGTGCCGCAAGGGAGTCCCCTTCCTTAATGACACTATTATTCTCCGTTGCTCTGTAAATCACGTGAAACTAACCTAAAAAATTCTGCTTAATATCGACAACTGTCATTTACAGTAATTAATTCATTCTTTTAGCAATGAATTGGTGCTAAATGCCAAAGACATCAACTTAATTTATATTAATTTTTTCTCGCTCTTCAGATCTCTCTCACTTGTTAAAATTGTAGACAATAGCTGGAATAATAATAATAAAATTAAAGGGTCTCCACGATGAGGAATCTCCAAAAGCTCATCACTCGTTGAATAAAATCGTCTGACACTTCCTGGGAAAGAAAACTAGAATTGTCCCGACCATCCTAGTCTGTAGAACGATGTAAAAATTTTAGCTTGGCTTTCCCTTCGTGACATGAGACATAATGCAGTAATAAGCCTGTTTGACTATATAGCTCAGTTTTGCTTGTTGAAATTAAATGTTGGAATATGCTTCATGCTGAGCACCAACACATGTAAATATACTGGTATAAATATTAGTGTAAATGTAGTGTACCAGTAATTTAATTATTTGCTATTAAACCTCTCAGTGTTATCATGTACTTTTTGAAAATTTTGTTCTTCCTATATCCAAGCGATTGTTCTTCGGATTAAGAATGAGACTGTTCAAATTTCAGTTGTCAGGTACAGCCCTCACATCCCCCTATAACCAGGGCCAAGGAGAGGAGGAGGGGCAGCTGGGGATAATCCCCGGGGCCCAGGCCCGTGGGAGTGGGGGGACCGCTCCCTCCAAGATAGTGTTAAGAGGGAGGAAAGTATACCACAGCGTAGTTTGCTCTTTAATGACACATTGGTTTTCAAAATAAACTATAAAAGGAAGGTGGAACAGTGATATCTTAACACACTGAAACAAGGCTATGTATAACATTTACAGCACAGTTTTGTGTATTACTAAAGGGGTCGACGGATAAACATACTGTAACCTCAGACCTGCCGTCTTCTTTTGTTTCAATGTCTTACAGACTCTAAAATCAATATAGTATATCTATCTATCTATCTGTCTATCCATCTACTTATATCTATCTATATTTCTCTCTCTCTCATATATATATATATATATATATATATATATATATATATATATATATATATATATATATATATATATATATATATATATAGTATAATCAAATATTCGATATATTGTATTCAGTATGTGATATCTGAAGCTATAAGCATTCCTGTTTCACTGCCAATCAGTTTTAATTTGGGTGAGACATGGTTCAGCTTACAAGGGGATAGCCTACAATGCTGACTCTGGATCAGCTGATGCACCCGTTTTCTCTTATTTCAGTTTATCCTTCAATCGACAGACAAATCAATTAATTTGCTGTGACACTTTGGTTAGGGAACAGTCTAGCCGTGAGCTAGACTTCGAGTATACTATATTCAGGACAGTTTTCAGGGGGAGGGAGGCCCGTTGTTGATAATCTTGCTCTCAGCCTGGTTATGGCTGTTGGCCGCCCTGGCTTACACCCTTCACTTCGATAACGTATTAGTTCAATTAATTCTTGTTACCTCCATATCATTCTCTTCAGCATACGAATTACTTCTCTTACTGATGGAATCAGTGGTCGAACCAGCTCTTGTAATCTGTTCCAACAAAATGTAGGTAATTTTATTCAGGTGAAAATGAGTCATGGAAGCCTGAAGGTGATAAAACTGCGTGATGTCCATTTACATCCATTCAGTTTACTTCAGTTTCAGCCAAGCCGCTTCTGAACCATGCAAAACCGACGAAGCGACCCTAGCACTATTCCAGCGTTTTTAGGTCATGCAAGGTAGAGTCTGACTCATCCAGCTAAATTTACGCGAGTTTCGGTAAACATGCTGAACGAATACGTAATCGTAATGGAAAGGTTTATGACTCTAGTGTTGTCGATATAAAGAAGTATTAACATTTTTTTTTTCCAATCCAGGCTGCCTTTCTTGCATTCAGTTTACAGTACTCCAGGCCCTCGCAGATTCTTACATTTGTATGATCCATACTGGTGTACCGAGACTGATTCAGGAAAAACTGATGAATGCTCGTTCCAAACTATCATTCATATCAAGACAATAGCTTCCGAAACATGAATTTCTTCTTCTTCTCTTCGTCCTTCTCCTCGTGTTCCTCCTTGGGGAAAGCTGGAAAGGAAGAAAGGTGTGGGGGGGAGGATATAAAAGGAAAAATGCATAATATACTTTGTGGAAACCAAACACAAAAAGAAAGCAGGCTCCCGCTTTCCTTCCCTCTTCTATTGAGCATCTTCAGGAGGTAAAAATAGTAGGACTTCCATTGCAGCAAACACTAACAGCACCAAATACATCCCAGTAACACACAACACTACGGAAATCAAATAGCAACAAGAACTTGTCGTGCTGGGGTGATAATTTAAGTTTAACCCTTTGTTCAGGTGGGGTGTTTTGGCACCCCAGATTTTTGTAAAAGCTCATAACCTAGCCGGTAATTCGAATATTTCTCTCCGTTCCAGTACTTTCCTGATTCAGTGAGGGGAGGGAGCATGTGGATTGGTTTAGTCCGGTCTCTGCTGTCGTGAGAGAGAGGGACACTTTCCCCCACCCCTCCCTGGGGTGTCCAGTCACTCCATCAAACTAACCATTTAGATCATATTGTGATATAGATTGTTTTTTTTTCTCTTATTTTTGCATATTGTTTATCATTATACTGATTTTAAAAATCACAATATGTATTTTCCTGTGTGTGTTTACCTGACAAATGAGATATGAGTCCATTTGTTATTTTTTACTGATATTATAATTTATTGTATTCTATTATTATAAATTAATAAACACCACCTACAAGGCATTCAGTCTTTTCATTAGTGATTGCAGAGATATGCTGAAGCGGCAGTATGAATATATTTTACATGTTAGTAACACAACATGTATTTTTGTACTGGGGTGTTGTAACACCCCACCGGACTAACCACGTTTGAATACCCCACAGGACTAACGAAGGGTTAATTGTACCACGATGCAGCGTCCGAAATAGGTGAGTGGCAATATGGTTATCAGGTACCTAATACGGAGGACCTCGAAGCAAGGGTGGGAGGAGTCGGAGAATCAGAGTTAGCCCTTTACAACTGTGTGCTATAAAGCCACCCCGAACCCCGCAGATGTTTTTGCAATTAGGCCAGTATGTGGCCATATATAGATGGTAACAGAAATCAGAGTACTATGAAAAAGATAAGATTGCATCAGTCCCAGTATCACAGACATTCAAAAAATCAAATACAGTATATATACTATGTGTCATCTTCATAGTCTCCCCTGAATCACACGATCTAAGAAACCGTATTGCTAAATTGTCTTTTAAATGAAATGAAGAAATCGTTAGTAAAGGTGGTATATTTCAAGTGTTTGACTAATACAAAACCACACTACAAAATAAAGCAAAGGATGCTAAAAATCATCGTGTGATAAGATTTAGGATTATGTTTTGACTCAGGAATCTGAATCTCCATAAAGTGATGAACTTCGTTAATAGCTTGCAAGTTAAACCTAAATCTCCTGACTTTCAAAATGAGAAATATAAAAGTTAACGTTTTTATTCACAGTTTCGAATGATCATACAAATATCTCCCTTGTAACAATAATGAACATTATTATACCTGAGGGTGTCTTTTTGGCCCATGGTGGGTCCTTTTGCCTTGCCAATTTCCATGGGTTTTCATTGTACCCTTGGGGGCCAGACTCCTCAATCTCCCTGCATATTGCCGTGAGGATACTACAAGCCGCTCCATGACTCACCTGAACGTTTCCAAGCTCTATGACTCGCTCTCGCACGTAGGCTATGAAGTCGTTTAATATTAGCTGAATTATAATACTAGAGTTGTTCTAGCCAGGAGAGGGTAAAAAGATATAAAACATCGCAAAATCATTCTGCTCTTAGAAGTAAAATGAATTAGTCATACTCAGCTCTTTTATGACATTTTTTTTCCGTTGCACTTTCTTCCAGCTAGCATCGGGTGATTTTAGTCAGAGGAGATAACTAAATGAAGTAGAGAGAATCCCGCCACCTCAGGGCCGCACCTTTGATGTAACTCAAGACTCACATTAACTAAGCAATCTCACCTCTACAGTATATAATGCCCGCTTTCCAAATGTGATGCATGAAATTGGCTTGCAGTGTTATGTTAGTGGAAAGCAGGAGGGAAGGGAAGGAGGAGGAAAAGAAAGAGAACGGGAAGGAGGGAAGAAAGAAAAAAAAGTCCGAGAGAGAATGTGGAAATTATGATACATGATAGATGGGGAATGAAAGCAACGGGAAACAGGAGGATGGAAGGAAAAGAGAAAAATACTGAAAGCAAGAACGAAAAAAAAAAAAAATAATAATAATGATGTGAAAATTGACTTGCAGTGCGAAGTGGTGATACTGTGGGAGTATTAGTAACCCTTGATGCAACCTACTCAAAAACTCACATTAAATATATATATATATATATATATATATATATATATATATATATATATATATATATATATATATATATATATATATATCGTTAACACTTTCTGACTCCCCTGCAGCCAGCTGAACCCTCCTCCTTACCTCTACCCCTACCCCACTCTTTCTCCTTCCTTCCATGCCGCACGGGCGAGTTTTTTCTTTTCCGGTAATTTTCTCACCCCGAAATATTTGAATTAGCGGATTTGTGTTTATACCGTTGGAAATCTGAGACTTTGTAGAATAAGAGTAAAAGAAAAAGGGATGATATTGCACAAAGTAAAATAGTTGTGACAAGTATAAGTTGAAAGAGCACGTAATGTTTATACCAAATACAAGTTTTGTATCAGTAAATTTGGTCACACACACACACACACCAGTCAAAACATAACACCCACTCTTCTTTCGTGAACACGGGTGTAGTTAATGATATGGTGATAATCAAGTAGTAAAGAAGGGGACTGCTAACTGCATAGTTTCAAGCTTGTTACCAGTAAGGAGTAGGGAACAGTGTGAGGATCTGAATTTCGCTAGGATGTCACCACGTCCAGCGTCATGTCAAAAAACGCACCAAACAGTATCATGACACTTACCTTCACTGCAATACCTCGAACATATTTCCATGTGAACGGTAGCCTACTGTATAATACCTACATAACGGCATATGAAGAACCGTCACGCCATCTAGTGCGGCCATTAAGAGGACTGCTGGGTCTCCAGAAAAATAATTTAATACAAGGCCAGGGTCACATACTGGTACATGAATAAGAAATATCAGCGCTTAAGAAACCCACATGAACAAAACAACAAGCTGAAAGAGTTTGGGATAGCGACCAGTAAACTACAGTACAAAAATCAGAGAAATAAAGAGATTCTGGTTACTGTCTGATATAATAGCAGGGAACCAGAGAAAACGGAGTGTCAGAAAGTATATGAGCTACACCGAAACAACATTTGGAAAAATTTAGAGAGAATATAAAACAAAGGAAGAAGCAGCTGAAACAAAGACATAATTAGGAAACTTAAAGTCTGACGTCTCACAACGTAAATTTTTGTGTATTAATGCTCTCTTATAACCTAAAACCTTGCGAACTGGTGGAGTTACTTGCATCCTAAACTAACCTCAAAATCAAAGAGCTCTCCATATAGTGAGAAAATCAACTATTATCAGCAAGAAAAACAACAATGACGTTCTCAGGCTGAAGGCGTCACGATTCGAAATGAAGATATACTCATGGACTAGTAAGACTAAAATTTTCTTCCGAAAATAATTAATATAAAGTCAGCATTAATACAGCAGCTATTAATGAAAAATTATGCTTCGCCCGTGGGGGTTTCAGGTCAAATAATGAGGATTGTTCACTTCCTCCTCCGTCTTTCCCTCCTCCTCCTTGTTTGTTTCCATCCACTATGGTTTGTTTTTTTTCCAGTCTAACCCAGCTGTCTCTCCATTTGTCCTTGTGCTCCAGTCCACTCCTTTATATGCCTGCATTTATCATTAAACTCTTCTTTTGGAATATGCTCCATTAGTTCTCTGCTTTATTTATCTCTGTCCTTTTTTCTTCATTCGCATAATTCTTTGTCACATTCTTCTCCCATTACTTATCACAGTTTTACCTTATTTATTGCTTAGTTTATTTTTGTTCCTTTGTACATTTCCTTTCTATAATTTCTCGTTCTTCTTTCTCTTTTAGTACGTTTTCATCATAACTTGCTTCATCTATCCTTATTTACAGCTTCTTTCTTCCTATACCCGTTCCTTACGCTTTTTCCTTTCTATTGTTTTCCTAGCATTTATTCTTACCTTGCTCTCCTCCTCCTCCTCCTCCTCCTCCTCCTCCTCCACTTATGATACATCCTTCTTCCCCTTCTTCCTCTATTTGTTTCTTCCTGCTTGTACTTCAGCTTCCTTCTCTCTCTCTCTCTCTCTCTCTCTCTCTCTCTCTCTCTCTCTCTCTCTCTCTCTCTCTCTCTCTCCTCCTCCTCCTCCTCCTCCTCCTCCTCGTTCTTCTTTTTCTTTTTCTTCTTTTTCTTTTTCTTTGTTCTTCTTCTTCTTCTTCTTCTTCTTCTGCTTCCTCCTCCTCCTCCTCCTCCTCCTCCCCTTTCTTCTCTTGTCCCTTTCTCCCCCTTGTCTTCATACCCACTTGCGGGGGAACTATCCATATTCTTGCAGCCCATCTCGGGAAATGTGATATCTTTCCATTTACACTGAGAGATCATGGCCCCTTTCCTCTCACCTTTCTTCTGTTTTCCCTTTCTTTATTCTACCTTGTTCACTCTTTTCTTTCTTTGTTTCCTTGTTTTTATATATGTATATTTTCCTTCTTTTCCTTTCAAGATTGTTTCTCCCCCTTTTGCTTGTATTGTATTATAGATATTTTTGTTTTACCATTACTATTCCTTCGCTTCCTTCTTGCCATTTATTTCTCTTTCCTTTGCCTCACAATGAGTAACTCACCTTCAAACCTCTAGGTAGCAATATGAATTTACAAGTAAATGACTTTCTTTTCTACTCCTATATAAACATACAAAAAAAAAGAAAAAAGAAAAGGAAGGCACCCAGTTCGTTGTATCATAACACACGTAGACACGTGGTACTTTACAGATAAGTTAACGCAGCAATGTCGCCATTATCTCAATTACGTCGCAAGAAACATTTCCATTATACTTTATCTAGTTACAACATTCTGTCTGAACACGGATAGATCTATGAACATATTACACGGGTGGGTATCTCTATTTCACTCACACACACACACACACACACACACACACACACACACACAGAGTCGTGCCTCCCGTCGCCATCACAGCGCCTGGGAGGTAAACACTAAACCTCACAAAATGTGACGCTCAGGAAAGGTGGCAGTGTGGTGATGGCAGGGACGCAGGGAGGAAGGAAGAATGGATGATGGAAGGGAGAGGGGAAGAAAGAAAAACCATAGATGATAGTGCAACATGGAAGATTAGAAAGGAAGGGAGAAATGAGTAAGGAAAGGAGGGGTAAGGAAGGAAAAACGAAGTCTGTAGAAAGAAAAGAAGGGAAAAATCACGGAAAGGAGAGGTAAGGAGGGAATAACGAGAAGAAAGAAAGAACAATAGGGATGATATCTGGGAGAACTGAGCTGGAGGACAATGAAAAGGAGGACAAAAGAATAGAAACTGAATGAAACGACAGAAAGAAGGAAAAACGAAACGAAGACAGGTTGGGAGGAAGACTGAAAAGAAGGGTGGGAAAGGGCAGAGAAGAAAAATTAAATGATAATTGACAGAAGAAGGAAGAAAATACATGACGGAGGAAGAAAACGGAAATCTAGACGAGAAAGAATCAAAGTTTAAAGTTTGATGCTTAAGGTGGCGTCACACTAGAGCAAAAATGGCTAACATGCGAGCAAGTATTGCGAGTGAAAACGGCTAGCAGAGTCGAGTGTCCGTCACACTCGTGTGTTTTTGTGAGCCGAAACGGTTAACAGTGTCGTCTGCCATGGCGCCTCGTGGTCAATTGTAAACAAACCACCACGGAGTACCCACTCTCTTTTCCTCATTTTCTGTAACCGCCTCACGTACTTTAGCAACTCCAGAGCCACAAAACAGTCTTCTAGAGTTTTCTTTGCCGCAGGATCCATATCGAAATCTTATTTCTACTTGTTGTTTGGAGGCCAAACAGACAGCCACAGCAGCTGGTCACCCGAGTGTCCGAATATTTATTTCATGTTACAAAGAAAAAATAAAAATGAATAAAAACCACAAGAATTACTTAACTATCTATCTATCTATCTATTGCCAGACGCCTCAATCCCGTTTGGGGTGGCCACAAACAAATCGCCTCCAAGTCGCCCTGTCCCCCGCCATTTCACTCCCCTGCTCCCAACTCACACCCCCCTCTCTCATATACCTCTCCACCCCATCTCTCCATCTCATCCTCGGCTCCTCCTCTCTCTTTCCCCCTCCACCTCACTCACATACACTCTCTTCGTCAGTCTTTGACCCTCCATCCTCTCCACATGGCCAAACCACCTCAGTGTGTTCCTCATAACGCTTCCTATCACATCCACATCAACACCACAACGCTCCTTTATATCCTCATTCGTCAGCCTGTCTCTCCATGTGACTCCACAGGCTCCTCTTAAATAACTCATTTCCACGGCTCTCACTCTTGACTTGTGTCCTTCCAACAACGTCCAAGCTTCACTTCCGTACGTTAGAGTTGGTATCACAATACTGTCATGTAGTAACTTTTTCACTTCCATGCTCACTTCCCTGTTTCTTATCACTGCTTTCAAAGAACCAGCAACCTTTCTTCCCTGCTGTACCCTTTCAAGCACTTCACCCTCCAAACCTCCATCCTTACTCATCACACTACCCAAGTACTTAAATGTACTCACATTTTCCAATTCCTCACCATCCAACCTCGCTGTACATTCAATGACTTCACCTCTCTCAAAGACCATCACTTTATTCTTCCCTACATTCACCTTTAGATTCCGTTTCTTACACACTCTCTCAAACTCATCCACCAAGCCTTGCACCTCCCCTTCGTCTTCACTCAACAACACGGTATCATCTGCAAACAACAGTACAGGGAGTTTCCAAACACTATCCTCTCTCACCAGGGCCACTCCAACATCCACTACCCTACCTTGTACCTCTTTTATTACCCCATCCATGTACAGATTGAACAACCATGGAGACATGACACATCCCTGTTTCAACCCAAGTTTCAAAGAGAAAAATTCACTTAGTTCACCATCCACACGCACTGCAGCCTTCGCTCCATCGTACATACTCTTCACAGCATTCAACAACTTCCCATCTATTCCATATATTCTTAACGCTTTCCACAATCCTAGTCTATCCACCCTGTCATATGCTTTCTCCAAATCCATGAAAGCCGCATACAACTTCTTTCCCTTCTCTAGAAACTTTTCCACCAAAGATCTGAGAATGAATATCTGATCTACACAACCTCTTCCCTTCCTAAAGCCTCCCTAATCCAACTAATTTCTCTGTTCTTTCTCTAACTCTGTCAATAAGTATCCTACCATATACTTTTCCTATTATACTAAGAAGACAAATGCCCCTATGATTACCACACACTTCTTTTTCCCCTTTTCCTTTGTACAAGGGAATAATTATACCTGACTTCCAATCCTCCGGGACTCTACCTTCCTTCCAGGCCAATCTGCACATCTTCCACATCCATTCTACTACTATCTCTCCCCCATGCTTCAGCATTTCACCACACACTCCATCAATTCCTGGGGCTTTCCCTGATTTAACTTTCTTCATTGCTTCCACAACTTCTATCCTACTGATTTCTTCCTGTCTTCTCACCTCCCTCCTTCTTCCAGCCATTCCCCAGCTACTTATACTCGCATTACTTCCATCCTCCACGTTCAACAATTCCTTAAAGTGTTCTCTCCATCTGCTCACTTTTTCTCCCTTCTCCACTAGTAATCTACCATTTTTATCTTTCACTTAATTACTTAACAATTTTAGTTAAAGTTTCCTTCTGCGAAGAACAGAATATTTTCTCACCAATTACAAAGATAATATAGGCTCATTCGAGTTCTAATCCCACCAACAAGCTGTGAGCGAGAATTGTTATTCATTTCGCCTCGCAGGCAAAATCTCGCCCACCGTGAGTCAGTTTGGCTAGCGGGTCGCAAAACTGGCTAGCATGTTAGCCACTTTTGTCCCAGTGTGACGGCAGCTTTAGTGAAGGGATGAGAGAAGAAAATTTGAATGATGAGACAGATGTATAAATGGATGGATGAATAGATGGATGAATTCACTAACAGATGGATGAATGGATAGGTGGAAGGGTAGACCGATGGATGAATGAATGAAAGATGGGATGCTGGACGAAAGATTAACGATATATATGAGATATGAGGAACATTGAACAGAAGATACTAGGAAGAATTAAGAAGGAAAAAATGTTATTAGTAACATACAAAATGGATTAAAAATGAGACGGAAAAATGATGAAAGACAGAAGGAAAAAATACGAAAATGGAAAAAGTGTACAGACTGGGAAAAAAAGAAAGGAGAATGGAAGGGAGGATGAGTTGATGAATTATGGAAGGCGGAAGAAATAGGAAAAGCCGAACTGAGATGGAGATTGGGGGAACAAAGAAATTAAGAATAAACAGACGGAAGTGAAAGAGTGGAGGGAAATGAAAACAATAAGTGAGAAAATTATGGAAAGAAGAAGGGTCAAAATGTAGATTAGCAGGAAGAAGAAACATTTCAAGAGAAGTCCCAAGAAAAAGTATGCAAAAAAGATGATCCTGACAAGAAAAAAAAATGAAACAGAGAGGAAGCATGGAAAGCTCATGGTTTAGGAAGAGAAAAAGATTGATGAATTGCAGACTGATTTCATCCGACTCCTTTTAGAGAGAGAGAGAGAGAAGACTGATTTCATCCGACTCCTTTTAGAGAGAGAGAGAGAGCATATCCGATATATATATATCAATACCTGAGCCTTCCCAGCTAACAAGGCAATCTAATGGCATTGCCATTATAATAAATGTATATCTATGTCCGAATTATATCTGTATATCTGTCTGTCTGCTTGTCTATTTCCATATTAATCCATTCATCCAAATACCTCTTATATCCATCTGATCATTGACCTATCTATCTACCTACGTATCTGTCCATCTATCTAACTATTTATCTGTCTTTCTGTGTACTATTTAATATACGAGTAATCAAACAGACATGTTTATTTACCTATTTGTCTGTCTATAAGCATCTACCTATATGTCTACTTTTTCAGCCCCTACCCTTATATTAATTTACTTGCCCACTTGTTTATCAGCCTGTTCACATACCTCTCTGTAGGCTTCAGATCATCATTCCCTTAATTATTTTTCAATATAGATCTGACTCATAGTATTTTTTTTTTTTCTATTTACTCACTGTACCTAAAGGGAAATTAACTCAGTCATCTGGGACGAGTGAATGGACTCACAAGATTGGCCAACACAACGAGGTAAAAGTGGGGTTGTAGGGTCGGTGGGAGGCTGGTGGGATAAAAGTCAGTGTGACGGTGAACCACGGGTCGAATACTCACCGCACCCATAGTACCAACTGTGTCAGTCAGTCAACAGCAATCTTCAGACTGTTTCTGGGCTCCTCGTGACTGGCTTAAGAGAACGGGGTATATGTGTATCTAATATAATCTAATTCTAGTCGTGTGTCATCTGCTTATCTGTGGGTGTAGCGTAGCCGAATATGGAAAAAGGATTGCAGTGAAGTTTGGCAGGATGGTTGCAGTTAAATCACAGATGGGCCTATTTCAATGTCATGTAGAATGAAATGTCTAAAGGAGAGTTTTGCCCCTTAATAATTGTCGTCACTGGCTATATGTTACGGCGAACGTGTCGAGCGGGAGCTGTCAAGCGCTCAAGCAGATATTCATCTATTTCGAGCAGCAGAAGGTGCTGTTGATATTCGGCTCTCATTTAATAAGTCAAATATCGCACACAATCACGTTTTCATCAACGAAAATTATGTTAAATACATTATTTTGCGTGCAATGATGCAAACTATTTTGCAAGAAGATGCATTACTTCTGAGCCAGTCGTTTTTAACTGAAACTCTTGGCGGGCTGGTGGAAAATGTGAATCACTTGTGATTGTTCGTCTTCAACACAAAATTAAGTCACTTGAAATTTAAATATAAGAATATAATTTGGAATTTTTCGCAACGGTTTTATAATGCCAGTTTAGCTAGTAAACAGATTCCCCAAACATTCAGCCATTCTGTGGATTTCGCCACCAGAGAGCCGGACATAAACAAATCATTGCTGTGTGCAGCTCATATTCCTGGTTTTTCCACTGGTCCTTGCCTTCCAACACCCTTCTGTCGTTGCAGGGAGCAACATAAAGGTCTAGTGCTTACTTCATCGTTGGTTGTGGTTTTCTGGTGTTTGGAGTTAGCCTGTAGTTTGGGAGGGAAAATTCAGTACGGCAGATGGGGCCCCCCTGGTCGGATTTTCGCGTTTCAGCGCATGCGCAGTACGACTTGTGTGATGTCATGGATGCATCACTCCTCTTCCCCAGCTACCATTGGTCTGTTCTGTCGTGCTGGTGAAGCTGACGCCCCGCTCACCCTGCCACCCGCATAGGTGTGCAGCATGGAGTACTCGGGCCCTGCCACTCTCGAGGACCTTGAAGCTGACCTGGCGCTGAGTAACGAGGATGAGATGACTGAGAGTTACTGGCCACAGCTACCACAAAGTAGCAGCAATGTCTTGCTAGCTGGGGAAGTAGCTACAGAACCAGCACTATCTGTACCTGCTGCATCACTCCTTGTCGGCCAGGCATCTTCCTCTGCCAAGCGCACCATGCATAACACCTCGTACAGCAACAGTGTGTACATCGCCACCAGACTCCTCTCATAACCGCTACTCCCTTCCATCCTTGCAGTTACTCTTGATCTCGTCCTGCCTTTGCTGCCTCCTCTGCCAGTCGTCTTTGTCACCGCTATGCTCTCATTTGGAGAGCCACCTTCTGCCACTTCCCTGACGGGCTCTATGTTTGCCCGTGTCCCACCAAGTGTGGGGCAAATATCCACACACACACACAGCAACAGTGTGCCTTCATCCCCTGCTGCCAAATCCTCCAAGCGGCGGGAGACTTCTAGTCCTCTGCAGAGGGCAACCGCCCTTGGATCCAACACTCCTTGTCTCCCGCAGCTTGTTCAGTTCCCCCAAGTTTCGCCGTTGCTTCCTGCCTCTACGCCTCTAGCTTTCATGCCCAGGGCTGACTACATCAAGATTCAAAGACAACCCAACTGTGGACATCAAACTTCGATGGTTGTGTAAGGTCAACCGTCCTTTTCACCTTGACTGCCCTCAAGCGAAGATCAAGATGTCTGCAACCACTTCCCGTTTTGTCTACATCTCCAGACGTTGCAGAGACATCATAGATAGCGTAACTAATGGAGAGTTCCTATCCCTTCCTTTGGAAATTCAAGACTCACCTGAGAGGCCCCACAAGTTTCCTGCTTACCTTCTTACACGTTATCCTGTCTGCACTGATCCCAACTTGGCCGAGGAGCTGCCAGGTATCTACTCAGCCCGATGTTGCCACCAGAATGGCACTCCTATCAACCAGCTGGTAGTCACCTGGAGCCTTCCTCACCCGCCACCATCAATTGTCACCTTCAGCTTCCTTCCCTGCCTCCCATCTTGTGAGTTTTGCAAGATGAAGGACAAGCAACCATGGTGCTTTTGATGCTGGAGCATTGGTCACATCTCCCGGTATTGCTCTGCGACAAAACGGTGTGCGTGGTGCACTGGCCAACACAACTCTCAGACGTGTCCTCACCGACCCCCTCCACCTGCTTCTGATGCAGCCTCAATGCAACCCAACCTGCCACCTCCAGATTCCGTGCACTGGAAATGTCCCCGATGTCATCAAGAAGAGGTTAACGTTTGGCATGACTGCACTAGATGCCGGGCTAACCCTGGCCCCGTTGCCAAGGGTGGGGCTCCACTTGCGTCACCGCAACCACCACTCCGAGCTGCCGCTCCCCTTGCCTCCACTGTCGGTTTGGACTCAGCTGCAGTCACTGAACTTGCTGATGCAGCTGCCACTCTCAGGACTCGGATTAACTCACTTACGGCACGTTCCAGTGCATTAGAAGCCCACATTGATGGCTTGGTTAGCAAGCAAGCCACACTTGAGACAACATTTAATTCACTGGTTGAATCACAACAAGTCATCATTACGATTGTCACCACCCTTATGGAGAAGCTGGACTCCATTGGTACTCCCATTGGACGACTGAATGCTCCCCTCAGGGAGCCTTCCCCTTGTGGCATGCCGCATTGCACCTCTCATGCCACCGCCACTTCCTCATCTGGCCCCCTCAAACGTCATGGCATAGTTCGGTAACACTGCACACCTGCATGTCATATCCTGGAACGCCTGTGGTGTTACTAACCGGTCTAAACTTACTGCACTCAAAGGATTTGTATACAATCGCCACCAGGATATAATTTACATTCAGGAATCCTTTGTTTGATCATGCGCTACTGGGGATAGAGGCACCCACTCACAGTGGTTATGTTTCTTATGTCCATCGAGTTAGGAATGGACTTGTCACGTATGTCCACTCCTCCATCCAGCACTGTTTCCTCCTAAGCTCTGTAGATGACGAGACAACCTTCTTGAGATCACCGTTTGGACTGGCATAATTTGGTTGTGCAATGTGTACTCTGCACCAGGCAGGTTGAATACAGCTGCTGTCCCTGCTCCCACCATCCATGGCATGATATACATGGGGTATTATAATGCCCGACATCCTGCTTTGGGGGACCTTTCTGCCACCGTTTACCATAACGGGACTAAATTTCTTGAGTAGATTCACTGTAATCAGCTCACCCGCTGGGACACTGGTGGGGCCACACACTCTCGAGGAGGCACACTAGATCACCTCTTTACATTCGGACTCGTGGCATCCTGGGTCAGGTGTTCATCTATCCCTGCACTCTTCTCTGATCACATTGCTCTCAGCCCTCATTATTCCCTCCCTGCTACACCTTCTCCTGTACACAGATGCACTCGCATTGCAATCTCACCCAAGTACTGCCCTACATACATCTCCTATATGACCAACCTTCTTCCCACGTTCGACCTTCCTTTGTCCCGAGAAGTTGTATTCATCACTTGTCAGCTCCATGCATGACTTCTACACCCATTATGTCAGCGCCATCATGATGCCCACACCTGGACACTGGATAATTGCATCGCTCAGGCAGAGAGGAAGGCGATGGAAGGCAGTTCTGCCTTTCAAAGACTACCTTCCCCCGAGAGTCTCCATCGGTATCGATTATCGAGGGATGACCTAGTTGCTCTCCAGTACTGCGTTTAGACCGATTCATGGCATAAACTTACCGATAGCATCAACCATCAAACGACTGTTGGTTCCATGTGGCGCCTTATCAACAAGGTTGTTAAGAAGCCCCCTAGTGTCCTCCACTGTTGTCCAGCACAGTACACACAGGATCTTGTAGATGCCTGGTCTGCACGGTCAAGGGCTTGTGCCCTTCCCGCACACATACAAGACGTGCTCTCCACCCAGAAAAAGTTTCGTGCACTCCATCTCACTGTCGCTTTACTGAGGACTGATGATGGGGATAGTGTGGCTATAACTGACGATGAATTGCGACAGGCCCTTGCCAGGGGTAGGGTAACGGCTCCAGGTGATGATGGCATCACTTTTTCTGTCCTCCATGTCCTCCTGAAAGTTCCTGGTAATCTCTTCCTCCAGCTGTTCAACCTTTGCATCCGTCTGGGATTCGTGCCACAAGCCTGGACCAGCAGTACAATCGTGCCTATTCCTAAACTTGGCACTGATAAATTCCGACCTGTTTCGTTCACCTCCTGCCTCAGTAAAGTACTAGAACGCATCCTCCTCACAAGACTCTTGTTTAGATTGCAGGACAAGCTCTCCTCCTGACCGTACGGCTTTTTACCACAGCGAGGGACACATCACTGCCTCTTGGATCTATATACCCTCCTATTCCCCACCAGTGTAGTGGCATTCATTGATTTAAAGAGTAGATTTGATGTCGCCAACAAAGACATTATCATTCACCAGCTAGTGGATTTTGGAGTTAAGGGAAACCTAATGCGATGGATACGTGGTTACCTGACTAATAGGTCCTCTCATGTTCTTGTTAAGGGTGCATACAGCACTGCTAAGGATTTCGAGCTTGGTACTCCACAAGGTGGTGTCCTTAGTCCTTTTTTGTTTATTATCCTCATACATCGTCTACTCACCCTCCCTCCTGACATCCTTGGAACCATGATAACTTGCTACGCTGATGATATCTGCATTCATTCAAATTCCTCTGCAGATTTACAACATCTCCTTCACTTGTTTCATGAGATGGCTTCCAAATGTGGACTCATTATCTCTTCAGAAAAGAGTAGAGTCTTCAATTCCCGTCCATCAAGAACACTGCCTGTCTGTCGGGGATTGTGTCATTCCTCTGTGCACGCAGTACCTTTATTTGGGGGCGCCTGCACAGATTTCTCCCTCCATTCCTGCAAGACAACGTGCACATAAGATTGTTCAGGATCTGCTGACCCGGCTACAGTGGCACCTAAAACCTCACAAGTGGCTCACTAGTTATGCTGCTGAGGTGTCTATTCCTGTAGCACGAACCATATACATAGCATTCATTTGATCAGTTGTTGATTATCTCTCCCCTGCTCTTTGTCAACTTTCCAGAACAGCCTTACAACCTTACAACCTCTTGATAAGTTCCAAAATGCAGTAATGAGACTCATCCCGGGCTGCCCTGGTTCAACCAGAATTGTCAATGCGCAACTTGAATTCAACCTTCCACCACTTGTTGAGATAATATACCCCGTGGTTACATACTTCAGCACTACTTTCACATCTTTCGGAATTCCCTTGATCCCACTGCACCAACGCCTCTGCTTCGCAGTGGTGGCCGCACACTAGTTAATACTGTTTGTTCAAACGTCCAACGGCTAAACATCAACGTACTGGTGCATGCTGAGGAGGTGGACTATGGCATTCCACCTTGGCAGATCCCTGTGTCTGCTATCTATACACTCTGGCCTCCAAGACTGATCTGCTTCAGCTTCAGAAACAGCTAGGTTTGGAGACCATCGCCAGGCTGTCATCTTCCCTCTCTTTGGCCCACCATATCTACTCTGATGGCTCCCTGCAGAAGGATGGCAGTGCTGGCTGTGCTGTCTTTTCCCCAAGTATAGACCCACCTCAAGGGGGCTGGTTGGGCTGTCGACTGCCAACCTCGTCGAGCTCTACATATTGCGAACTACATGGACTCCTGGATGCAGTTACTTTATTATTATGGACGAACAACAGCGCCTTGATCATCTGTGAGTCACAGCCGGCCCTCCATGCCCTCTCCTCTCCCAGGCCTGCATTTCAACACCTCATTACACAGATACTCCGTCAATTGGCCACTGCACGTGATCGTTCACTGGTGGTGCACTTTCTGTGGATTCCCTCTTATATTGGTCTCAGCCAACATCACCGTTGACCTCCTTGCAAGGACTGCCTGTGGACTGGATCTGCCCGCTGTGGATGCTACTAATGCCACCGCCATTTGCTACAAATAGATAATACGCAGAGCAGCCTGCTCCCCTATTCTCCAACGTAGAAATGCTGAGAGGGCTCACAGTGCCTCTATCCAACATTATGACCACTTTCTCTCTCATCCCCATAGATATCGTCGTAGTGGTCTTATGGTTCGTCGACATAACGTGGTGTGTGCCCGCCTCAGACTGGGCTACCGACCTGTGTGGCAGGTGGCTGGGGTGGGCAACGCACCTCATTTCTCCTCCTGTAAGCTGTGTGACGCACCCAGTGCCAACACCCTTGACCATTATTGCCTGCAATGTCCACTTCTCTCTGATATAATACCACATGGACTCACATTAGTGGACACTTGTAAACATTTGTTGGAAGATGATAACCTAGATGTTATTCTCATGCATCATCCACACTTTGGTGGGTGTTAATTTGTTATAGCTCGACAGCATGTCCTGCGTGGCACGAGTTCCCCTGTACTCATCTCACATACGGCCGCGTGCCACTGCAATAGGTTTGTCGCCTTCGGGCGTAATAAATTAATCAAATCAAATTAACCCAGTTGTGAATAATAACTCTCTCTTTCTCTCTCTCTCTCTCTCTCTCTCTCTCTCTCTCTCTCTCTCTCTCTCTCTCTCTCTCTCTCTCTCCCTGTGTGTCTGTCTGTGTGTCTGTCTGTCTGTCTGTCTGTCTGTCTGTCTGTGTCTCTCTCTCTCTCTCTCTCTCTCTCTCTCTCTCTCTCTCATCCTTTCAACTTTTCTTCTCTGCCTTCCCCACCTTCCGCATCCCACCTCTCTCACTTCCCTTTCCTTTCCCTCTCTCGCCTTCGTCTTTTCCCTCTTTGCCTGTTTTTCTTTGTTATTCGATTTCATCTTGTACGTTTCGTTCCCTCTCCCTCTCTGACTCCCTTCTTCTCTTCTGTTTTCTCTCCTCAGCCACTTTCCGTCCATCCTCCCTTCTGCCCTGTTTTCTCTCCAAATCTAATTTCCCTTCAGCTTCCCTCTCACTTCTCTCATTTCTCAGTTCTTACATCTTCCTTTTCTCCATCTTCCCTTTCCCTTCCTCCCTTCCTCCATCTGTCTCTACTTCTCTCACCCTCCTGCACCTCTCTACATTCATTCCTCTCCGTATTTCCTTCTCATGCATCACTGAGAGAGAGAGAGAGGGGGGGGGGGAGTAATAACCGTATCAGATATTAAAAATACAAGGAATCAAAGGAAAGGCCAGTAATAGAGAAATATCTCAATAAGAAGCGGATGAAAGGAGAAAACGACACAAAGAGAAAAGAGCCATTTGAATGCAAACGACCATGGAGAAAGAGGAAAAGGAGGAAGAGCAAATGAAGAGGAAGCAAAAGAAAAGAAGAAAGAAAGTAAGAAAGGAAGGGAGGACGAAAAGAAGAAAGGCAATACTATAAAACGAGAGGGGAGTGTGATTTGAAGAAGAAATAGAACAAGAAGAAGAAACAGGAGAGTTCAATACCCGCACGCTCACGAATAATTCAAAGATCCTTGTAACCCTGAACTTTGTTGATTGGTCGTAAAATCGATTCATTTCCCATTTGCTTTACCCTGAACCTTCCTATAGAATTGGGTTGAAATCAGCCATATATCGTTTAAGCTGACCTTACCATGTGATACTGACACTGGATATTCCAAGACCTTGACAGTTGATCATCTCTCTTCAGAATTTAAATCCTGTATTCTTGGCTTACCCAAAACCCATCCTCAATGTTTAGTCTAAATTAGCTAGAAAGTGTTTAAGCTGACCTTGTCATTTGACCATGACTGAACCTAATGTTCTCCAAAACTGTAGTTTCACCTCTTGGTTAATCCTCGGCCATCCAAACAGACTTGGCTCTAATCAGATCATACAGGTAAGTCTTTTAGTTATTCTGTTTACACACGCAGACTCGTGGGTGAAAATTTGATCTTGTCCAGTGACTTTGACCTTCGACAGATTAATCTCAAAACTGACTCACTTTGTTTCGTTTTCGCGCTAACCAAAACTAATTCACAAGGTTTGGCGTAAACCGAAAGTTAATATTGTTTGGGTAGATTTTGACCTAACCCTTTTACTTTGACCTTGACCTATTGTTGTAAAAAAATAGGCTCCTCATTTTTCCTCAATAAATATCACTCCACCCTTCCACCAAGCTTCGTTGAAATCGGAGGATAATCCATTGATTTATTACCAGAGGAAAATGAATGTTTAGTTGAACGAATGATTGAATGAATGAAGAAAGCCAGACTATTATTATTATTATTATTATTATTAATATTATTATTATTATTATTATTATTATTATTCACCTTTGTATCCATGGTTATCGTATTGTTAAATGTTGTTGTACTGTCACCCCACTATTAATACCAGTATTTTCTTATTCACTATTTACCGCTCATTAGTCATATTTTTCTTTTCCATATTAGGTGGGTCTACTCGGGGCGGGAGAGGGTGCAAGCCAGATACTTTCCTGATACTTAGGAAACCATTTACATCACTGGGTGGTAGCCATGTAGCCAAAAAAACGGAGTGACGTGGAGCCTGCTATGGCGTCCCTGTTAATTTTACGGACAGAAACAAATGCAGCGTCCACCCACGAACAAAACCTCAACGTTACTCCTCGCGCCCCGCTGTGAAGAGACGCGGTCAGCCACATGGAAACGTCCATTCGGGATGCCCCTGCAGGAGCGGTTGCTTGTCTGTTGTTGATGGGCCTGCTGTATAAGACTGGGTTAGCACAACAACAACAGTCGCTATCGGAATATTATTTACATTCATCTGTGCACTAACACGAATGATTTTATACAGATTCTTACACACAATCACTACTGCCTAGTGTCATATTCAACTCCCTTCTTGCATTCAGTATCACCACCTTAATCGTCCTTGCTTCCACTGCCAACTGCCGTCCTTACCACTGTATCAGCCACTCTTGTCTTTATCATTTCCATATTTATCCTCTCTCGTTGTCACCATCACAAATTGTCTCATTTATAATACTCTCTTACAAAATCACTACGGTACTGTCTACTGTAGAAATTACATTCATAACTGTATTAAGCACCACCGTATTATTCACTGGTGTATTCACTATCACTGTATTATTCAAAGTTGTATTTTTACCACTGTATTACTCACTGCTGTATTCACTATCACTATTATTTACTATTGTATTTCTTTCCACCGTATTACTCATTACCACCACTGTATTATTCACCATTGTATGCACTACCACGTTACTATTCACTACGATATTCACTACTACCGTAATATTCGATGTTATATTCACTTCCACCTTACTATTCGCTCCATTGTATGCACTACCTCGGCATTATTAATTCAACTGTATTCACTTACCGTATTATTGAAGGCACTGTATTCTCTACAGAAGTATTGTTCAATCCACTGTATTAAATACCACCGCATTATTCACTCCTTCATTCATTTCCTTCACTGTTGTACTCAGCTCCACCGTATAATCACTACTACCGCTATGTTATCCACTCTGTTGTATTAACTAGTATCGTATTATTAGTCCCCTACAAGTCAAACCGATCGGTGACTAAAGGTTTGTGCGGTTCCGTCAGCATGTCAGTACGTCAGTACGCAATTTCGAGTCCGCTCTGTAACTTCCACATCCATTGACAGATTTTGATATAAGTCCACACAATTGCTCCCCATTCCACGACGGTGTGCATCGCACAAAAACCAACCATCTACTCCCAAGGTCAAGGTCACACGTGGGGCATAAACAAGTTCGGGTGCTGTCATACTTAACAGCCATACCACATATGTATGGTTATCATCCGTTAGGGGACTTTGTATTGCACAGCAATACATCATTCACTTGTTTACTCAGTTTTATTATTTACAGTCTGTTGCATTTACTCCCATCGTATAATTCACTCGATTTTGATCATCATCAGATAATTATTCTCTCAGTTGTATTAACTACCACTGTATTACCCGTTCTATGATATTCACCATGGCACCTTAATTCATTCGGTTTATGTTTTGTATTATTCATTATCACAGTTATCCACACTTTTCATCACTCTCATCCTATTACTAACCTTGCTTTATTCACCAACACAACCCTCATCATTCCATCACGGGTTTACCCCTCCTTCCCATTGCATCACCTTCCATGGAACTCTGTTATTGCCTCCGTCGAGCCATTATTAGTTTCCTCCTTCAGCCAGAGAAGCGTCTCCTCAGACGAATGAAACCGTTAAAAGAATAAGTCTGAAGAACTTGTCAGACAGTTATATTCAAATTAAAGGGTTAAACCTATCTAACAGTCACGTCAGATTACTTTTACCTCGAAGAAGTTTTTTCACCACAAAGAGATTAATCTTACATTGATAAATGGGGATTTTTCCCGCCCGATTCCTTGAAACAAAGAGCAATCTGATAAGATGAATTATTTCATCTGGCAGCGGCCACAATTTAGAAAGAAGAAACCACCCTGTCTTTCTTTATCATAAAGTATTTCCCTTTCACCTTTTTCCTCTTTTTCATCGTACAATTTTATGCCATCATTCTTCTCTTATCCCATTCTCCCTCCTTTCACGTTCATCCATCAATATTTTCTTTACTTTTTTTTCATTATTTTCTCTCTCCCATTCTGCCTGCCTGTCTCTTTGTCTGACAGTCTTTTTGTTTGCGCTTTTATCTGTTTTCCGTTCTCTATGTTTACTGTCTCTCAGCTTCCGTCTTCTTATTCATTCCGCTGTCTGTGTTAGACCGTTTGTATTGTTGTTAAGGCTAATCGGTGTTATTTTTATTCCCTTCCTTCCTCCTCATCCAGTTATTCCTGTCTTTCTTTCTGTCTGTCTGTCTGAGTTCATAGTCTTTTCTTCATTCAATCCCCTTCCACCGATCCCCTAATACCTCTTGTATAGTTGCTATTCTTCGATTTTGTTCCTTTCTTTGTGTGCTTTTTTTTTTTTCTTTTTTTACACATTTTGTTTCCTGGCTTTGTTACTTCCTATTTTTTTCTCAATTACCACTCAATTCCCCCCTCAAACAATATGAAATCTGCATTCATTTTCCATCTGGTCACATACCGTAACATCAATCGCCTACATCTCCACTCTCGCACAGCAACAAAAAATAAAAGCAAGCGGGAACGTTACCACTGCACCAGCGAGCGGCGTAAGTGTGTGCGTGTGTGTGTGTGTGTGTGTGTGTGTGTGTGTGTGTGTGTGTGGACTGAGTGGATGCGTGAATGGGAATGATTGTGTGTGTGCGTCCACGGGAAGGTGTTTAAGAGGTAGCAGAAGGAACAGGGAGGATTTATTAGAATGAAGTGAAAGGAGCTTGAGAAACACTAAATTTATCGTCATTTTATTTTTCATATTAACATTAAGCGTCCGCGAAATTAGTAATAATATAGAATATTGCACGATTATCAATTATAGAACTTCAAGAGGAAAGGAGAATTCGTTTGAACACTTCGAACTCCGTCTGCTTCCATGCCTGATATTTACATACTGTATAGAACTATGATTCTGGAAAACGTGTTATTTTGTGTATAATATAATTCTACATTACCTAGTTTTCTTATGTGCAAACCATGTCCTAATCTAGTAGCTTAAGGCTTCTGATATCAGTTGTTTTCGTGCACTCATGATCACCTAGCCTCATTCAAGAGCGACTCAACCTACCCAAATGAATAATATGCAATATTCGTCTAAATTATAAATGTTACGAGCACTGAAGGTACATTACGTATGGATGTAATACGCATACACATACTTTACATATCATCCACTTCAGTCAATATGGAGAGGAAATCTCAAAAACTGTGATAACGTAATAACGGAATTTGCCATCCATTCATACCGCTGAAGGGACGATGTAAACAAACACACTGCTGGCACATCAACCAGGATGACGACTTTGACTATGAGCTTGGACTACGGTATGGACTGGAGTGGAGTGTGAGTCATGGACTGGGGAAAGTCTGCAACCAATGACTACATACAGACGATAGGAAAGCTATAAAGGACCTTTAATCCCAAATGGAACCTCTGAGTATGATAATGCTGCTTAACGAATGTAGGTGGCGATGGAGAAAAAGTTTATCCTCTGCACGTATAGTACAAATTTGCTGAATAAAGTTTCCGCCAGGACCATACCTCGGCTATCACTATTCTTGCCTCTGTATACCTGAAAAAATAACTCGTGAAACCGCAGTAGATACATACACATAAACATACACGTTTCACTCAGATTATATGGTACTGAACGGATCTGTATAAAGGAACTTTGGTTATATTTTTTTAAAATAAATGGTGTGAGACGAAGTGGCTTTTACTCATGTGTAGCCTACATGTTAGTGAAAAAGAAAAACATGGTCGGGCATTCGATATTGTGTGTTGTAGCCAAACGCTCACACTCCCACAACATGAGTTTCATCGATTTTCAAAAGAAAAATATCGGTTAGTACTGTTGTGTGATCTTAAGGTATGGTTTAGTGTAGGCCTTCCGTGGCCGTGAGATTTTAGTTCTCATTTATACATATGCTTAGGCATTCCTGGTTTGTTGGCTTTTGTGTGTGTTCATGTGCAGTGTACACCACTCTATTTTGTTGCTTAGGCATTACCAGTTTGATGAGTTTTGTGCTTTCAGTAAATATTTGTATTATGCTAAGTGCTTACTGTAACTATGTGCTTTTGTGATGCTTGTTTTTTAAATCTACTGTGTAGGCTTATATGCCTACAGTGCCCAGTCAGCTTCAGAAACGAAAGCCAGTCTGTATCATAATTAATATGGTTTGCAGGTGGTTATCAGAAATCATATTTATTTACCGGTGTTTGACTAGGTCTGCGTGTTTAATATTTACCGGTGATTAAATAGGTCTGCGTGTTTAATATGCTGCTAACACTGCAGTACATTAAAAAATATGTTCCTGTTATTGTTGGTTTCTTTATTCATGATACATTAATTAATTTAATTCTGAAATATTTAAAGGCGGAAAAAATATGAGACAACAGTTAGAAGAGAAAAATATCCATTCCATAGCATGAGGAGAGAAACAATAAAATTACTCCTATTACTTACCAACTACATAAAAGATAAAACAGGCGGACAATACATCAAGATTAAAAACAATGCAAACATTCCTGTTATTAACAAGTAAATAAAGGATAAAGCAGAATGGAAGAAAAACATAAATATGAGGTTAATATGGCAATGAATTAATATCTATACTCCTGTTAGTTACCCTATATGAACTGGGTGAGAAATAATAAGAGGGAGGAATAAACTACTGCATAACATCAAGATGAAAGAAATAATATTCAAGCTTCTGTTTGTGTGCATTAAGGATTTATATTAGTTGCCCATAAACAATAAGGCTGTGCGTACCCACAATAGAGGGCGTGGGAGACAGCGACAAAGTTGCCAACGCGTATTTTGGTCATCCATTTTGCTATTGGCTGCGGCATTCACTTTCCTATCATGGTTTATACAGTCATTGTCTGCAATTGCCGGCAATGTGGAATGGTGTTACCTGGGGCTCGGAATGAGGTGTACCACAAATCATGAAACGGGATTCAGGACGTGACCCATAAACTGACCGGACTGGATTTCACGGTCTAATCCGAAGGTTACGTGGTCACAGAACAGGGAAGGTCAGTATCTTCAGGGAAGTGAGGAAGGGTGATATCTGGGGTCGCGGACCAGGGGAAGCCAAGCATCACGGAACTGGAGCCAGGTTATGAACTACTGTACAAAGTGACGTGGGGTGTTGAATATCACGGAATGGGGAAGGCTTGACCCTACCAGGAAGTGGGGATGGGTGTCATCTAAGGCCCGGAACCTCGGCGTGCCAGAAATAGCGGAACGGGAGACAGGCTGGATCCAGCAGGAGGAAGGATGTGGTGGTTTGAATTAAAGGAGAGAAGGGGATGTAACCGAATAGGGAAGGTCCGTGACTGAAGGAAAGAGGAAGGGTGTCATCTTGGGTCTGGATCCTGGGAATGCCAGGAATCAAAGAACGGAATGCATGCAGGCTAGAGCCAAGACGTGAGGAGTGTGTCTGCTGCGGCCCTGAGGTCAGCACTCACGTAGGCAAGAGACTGTGTAAGCCTGACGAGGTGTAGCAGCTTAGGCCTATTTTGTGTCTGCATGGATCTAGTGATAGTAGACCTATAACATTCAGGAAGCTAAAGGATGATACCAAAATAGTTACCATTCTCGACATCAGTAATAATGGTATTATAATAGTACTATAATAATAGTAATACTGCAATAATAATAATGATAATAATCATCATCATCATTATTATTATTATTATTATTATTATTATTATTATTATTATTATTATTATTACTATCATTATTACTATCATTATTATCTATCTATCTATCTATCCATTGCCAGGCGCCTCAATCCCTTGAGGTGTGGCCACAAACAAATCGCCTCCATGTCTTCCTGTCTGACCCCATTTCACTGCCGTGCTCCCAGCTCACACCTCCCTCTCTCATATATCTCTCCACTCCATCCCTCCATCTCATCCTCGGCCTTCCCCTCCCTCTCCTTCCTTCCACCTCACTTGCATACATTCTCCTCGTTAGTCTCTCGCTCTCCATCCTCTCCACATGGCCAAACCGCCTCAATGTATTTCTCTTAACGCTTTCTATCACATCCACGTCCAAACCTCAACGCTCCTTCACGTCCTCATTTGTCAGTCTGCCTCCACGTAACTCCACATACTCATCTCAGATAACTCATTTCCTCAGATCTCACTCTTGACTTGTGTCCCTCCAACAAGGTCCAAGCTTTACTTTCATACGTTAGGGCTGGTATCGTGTAGCGACTTTTTTACTTCCATGCTCACTTCCCTGTTCCTTATCACTGCTATCACAGCAACCTTTCTTCTCTGTCGTACCCTTTCCAGCACTTCACCATCTAAACTTCCATCCTTACTCATCACACTACCCAAGTACTTAAATGCACTAACATTCTCCATTTCCTCCTCATCCAGCTTCACAGTACAGTATATTCAGTGACTCTATTTCTCTCGAAGACGAAAACTTTACCCTTCCCTACTTTCACCTTTAGATTCCGTTTCTTACACGCTCTTCCAAACTCATTCACCAGTCTTGCAGTTCCACTTCGTCTTCACTTAGCAATACAGTATCATCCGCAAACAGTAGTACAGGGAGTTTCCAAACACTGCTCTCTCTCATTAGGGTCGCTCCAACATTCACTGTCCTACATTGGTCCCATCAATATACACATTGAACAACCATGGGGACATGGCGCATCTCTGTTTCAATCCAACATTCTGATAGAATAATTCACTCGGTTCATTACCCACACGCACTGCAGCCTTACCATCGTCATACACACTCTTCATGGCATTCAGCAACTTCCCATTTACTCCATATATTCTTAATACTTTCTACATTCCTTGTTTGTCCACCGTGTTATATGCTTTCTCTAAATTCACGAAGGCAGCATACCACTTCTTTCCCATCTCTAGAAACTTTTCCACTAAAGACGTAAAAATGAATATATAATCTACACAACCTCTTCCCTTCCTAAAACCTCCCTGTACTATAATAATAA
Source organism: Coenobita brevimanus (assembly GCF_032717465.1). Classification (NCBI taxonomy): domain Eukaryota; kingdom Metazoa; phylum Arthropoda; class Malacostraca; order Decapoda; family Coenobitidae; genus Coenobita; species Coenobita brevimanus. The sequence continues at coordinate 24,961,395 of NC_136974.1, forward strand.
TAATAATAATAATAATTATTATTATTATTATTATTATTATTATTATTATTATTGTTATTATTATTATTATTCTTATTATTATTATTATTATTATTATTACTATTGCTAATAATAATAATAATAATAATAATAATAATAATAATAATGACAAGATTAAAACAAAAATCCCTTACTGACATTATGTTAACCACAACCTGGTGAAACATTTACGTTCGTAGCTCGCCAGGCGTCATTAGTTATATGGATACCTGGCAGCCTAGTAAATTATTTCCTGTGCAAAGAATCGGTGGAAGAATGAAATGAGGTAGACATGGCAAAAGTGATTACCCAGCACATCTTCCTCGCCAGTTTATGTTTTCATTCAGGGGCAAGTAAGTATGAGACCTATTTATGATCCGGGCAGCTGAAGTATTGTGGCTATTGTTGGCAAAGTTGTTCTCATTTTTTGTATAAATTTCGAACATCCCTGTGGGAAGTTTTATTATTCTTGTCAATATTATTAAAACATCCCACATCCCTTCGCATTTTTTTGTCATTATTATTATTATTATTATTATTATTATTATTATTATTACATCGTACAAAGTAACTTGCTCCTGTTCGCTGAATTTCAAAGCTGTGGCCATCATACTTGGCTATCTGAGTCCCCCAGCTGGCGGCTTCATATGACCCAATGTTTTCCAGTTCCCACGACTGGTTTTCAAGTTAAATCCAAAAACCTAAAAAAAAAAAAAAATAAGAATAAAAAATACTCTATTCGAGGATTCCCAGAAATCACTCGGGTACAGACTTGAAATTTTTGTGGTACACGGCCAAGGTCGGGGAGCAGGTTTAAAACAAAGAAGCACTCAGAGAGCACATACTTCCACCAAAGCCATTGCCATTGAAAAGGATCCGGATCCGGATCCGTGTGGTGCTAGAATCCGTATTCGGATCATGATCTGCCCCAAATTTAACCATATCTTTCTTGGTCCATATCCCACCCTTCCACAAATTTTCATTGAAATTCATTGAGAACTTGAAGAAGATCGTGCGGGATACCCTGGATCCGCCCCCAAATATAACCACTTCTTCCTTGACCCATGGCCCACACCTCCATAAAACTTCATTGAAATTCGTGAGAACTTTTGTAAATATCGTCTGGATAAACACAGACAGACAGACAAACATACTGTAAGTGAATACTTGTACTTTTCCTTCTTGCTGGAAGTTTGCTCTCATTCAGCCTGTTGCAAAGAAGGGTGACCATTCCCAACTCTCAAACCATCGCCCAGTTGCTTTAACACCCTGTATCTCAAAAGATTTGAGCCTATTCTTAACAAAAAAAAATTAAGACATCTTTCCTATCACAGTCTTCTTTCAGATCGTCAGTATGGGTTCCGTCAGGGACGCTCCACTGGCGATCTTGTCACCTACCTTTCAGATTCCTGGTCATCCTCCTTTCGGGACTTTGGCGGAAGCTTTGCCATTGGTACTTGACATTTCAATGGCTTTCAAACGAGTGTGACATAATTTTTTAGTCTCCAAACTGCCCTCTTGTGGTTTCTATCCTTCTAGTTATGCCTACATCTCTAGTTTCTTTTCTGGTCGTTCTTTAGCTGCAGTTGTAGAAGGCCACCGTTCTTCTTGATCATTCTCTCAATAGTCGTGTTCCTTAGGACTCTGTTCTATCACCAGCTCTCTTCCTTTTATTAATTAATGAACTTCTAAGCTGTACATCTAACCTATCTATTCATATGCTGATGATTCCACTCTTCACGTCTCCATTCACCTCCCGCAGCGTCCATCTCAGCAGTTACTTCAACATACAAGCGATGAGGATATGGCACACCTAATGTCTCACCTGGCTCGTATCTCTTACTGGGAAAAAAGTAGTCTTGTTGAATTTAATGCATCAAAAACTTAGTTCTTCCATCTATCAACCCGTCAAAATCTTCCACAGGAGTACCCACTAATGTTTAATAATATCCAGCTCATTCCTGCATCATCTTTGAACATACTTAGGGTTTCATTCTCTCGGGATTTATCTTGAAAAGACCATATTACATCTGTAAAATCTGTTTCCAAAAGATTAGGTGTGCTAAACTGACTCCGTACCTTTTTACCCCTGCACAGTTGTTGACTTTATACGCGGGTTTTATTCACCCCTGTGTAAAGTACACCTCTCATGTTAGGGGGGCTCCTCACATACAGCTCTTCTCAACAGTTGGCATCAAAGGCTTTTCGTCTCATTAACTCTCCTCTTCTTACTGGCTTCCTTCAGCCTATGTCTTTTTGCCGCACTGTTGCATCTTTATCTCTTTTCTCTTTTCTTTCGCTACTTCAATGGTCACTGCCCCTCTGAACTATCTGCTTGCACCCCTCCACCTCTATGACAGGCGCGTAGCACCCGTCTAGCAAAAAACTCGCATCCCTTTTCTGTCCAACTCTCTAATGCAAGAGTTAACCGTTACTCCCAGTCCTTCATTTATGCATCAGGTCAGCTCTGGAACTGTCTTCCCCTGTATTTATTTCCTACTGCCTGTAACCTCCAGTCTTTCAAACGCAGTGTGTCCTGGCATCTCGAAATAATCGATTCTTGAATGTGGCTCACTGTTATCTAGTTTTTGTTTTTCTTGGAGGGAACAACCTTGCTGGGTTCTGGCATTTGGTTCCTTCTTCCTTGCATTAAAGAAAGACATCAATACTCCACATCTTTTACATGTCACAATATTTCTTATTTTATCCACTCTGTGCAGTTCACATATTTTACTCATTAATGCCATTTCCACTGCTGTCATAGCATTGCCACATTCATATGTTAATGTGGGCACTGCCACACCTTCATGTAATTTTCTTGCAGCCTCCGAACTCAGACGCATTGATTAGTAATCTTTTAACACCAGCTTTCTCCCTTCTCTGTCCACTCTGTTTCCCATTTCCTTTGCATTCAGACTTTTTTCTATTACGGTGGCAGAATATTTAAACTTCATGACAATTTTAACTACTGCTCCAAAGACCAACACATCAGATGAATAATTACTTTCTTTCTCAACAGTTATCACACTACTCTTACATACATTTCTTACACAGTGCTCACAGACTTTCACACCTTGCCATTTAAATAATGCAAATGTGCAGCTTCTTCCTGTGCATTCGGGTAAAACATGAAACCTGAGTGCCCAGTCTTGTGATGTGTATGCTACTTTCTTTAATATCCATGTTCTCAATTTCTCATTTTTCTAATCGTTGTTCTTTTTCGGGGGAGGCTGACCCCCAAGGATCACGGGTGGAGGGGGGGTTCATACTCCTCAAATATTACATTACAGGTGAGAGTCCTTTGTACAACATGTACTACGATATCAAACCATGTCTGCATTCCTTTGACGACAACATAGTTTTTAATCTCCTGAGGAGAGCTAACCTCTTCATAAATCTTGGTTGGAAAACTGTATATAATAGGAAGACCTTCCTAGCAAACAAACGAACTCACCGAAGGAAGGTCATTCAAATTTCTCCCATATTTCTAAACATTTTAAAATTTATTTTATTTTCCATTACTGATGAGAGCTCACTGCATAGCACTTGATAAGATATCAAAGCCATATCTGCCCTTCTTTATCTGTTTTGTGTTTCTGAAAATTTACAATTTGGTGGGTGGGTTGGAAATCTGTATGAAGTGGAAGACCTACAGAGTAACCGGACGAACTCACGTGGGAAGATTTTTCCAAATCTTTCTCCTATTTTTGATCTTTTTAAATATTATTCTGGTAGGGAGCTAACGACACCAGGGGAGGCGGTGGCTCAATCGGTAGAGAGTTGGCCTGCAGTCCTGAGGGACCCGGGTTCAAATCACGCTGAGGCAGGGAACAGTTTAAGGATTTGTGTTATGAGTCCATATTATATTTACAAATCATAATAGATAGAGAGATAAATAGACAGATAGACAGCTCTATTCGAGCCTGGGAATGGGAAATGATCTTGCAAGTTAAACTGAGGAAAAGCTGACGACAGATTAGGAAGTAGCAATGTCAGGAGATGATGCAGTTAGTTTGTCAGTGAAACAGCAGGAGAACAAAGCCTAGTGACATACACATATACTCACACACAGGTTTCTGGAACTTTCCAACCACAGTGTAACACACGTGACACGACCCCTGTTTCACCAGAATTTAGGAAAGAGAGCTCAGAAGGAGAGAGGCCATAGAATCGGCAGGTAGTAGGGAGGAAGGCTTAGCAACTTGGAAGAGAGAGAGAGAGAGAGAGAGAGAGACAGGGAGGTAGCTAGCGGGACTCTACTTATACTCACTCGTGTGCGAGAGACTTTGTTAATATTTCCAAGACAAATAAAAATAGTCCCATACTCTTCTTTACCTCTCCTGTCATTGCATGACAAATGGGAACCAAGATTTTCTACTTACAAACAACTCAAGTATAACAACCGCTCGTCCACAAGTCTAATATATATAACTTCTCTACAAGTAACTACAAAGTCTTTTTAAGACATTTGGTGGCAGCGAAAAGTACGCACCTCGTCTTCGAATCAACAGTGAATTTCTACAAAAGCAGGCGACACTATACAAGATTAACTTCAGTTCTACAGTGAATTCCTACAAAATCCAGCCTACAATGCAAATAGCCTACAAGTCAACAAAACAACTCTATAATCTTCACGTAACTTCAAGCAGCAGCAAGAAGAATAAAAAACAAAGCAAGTAAAGAAAAGGAAATATTAAAGCAACAAACTATCGTACCCCCTACCACTCTCTTCCGCCTACCTCCATCGCTGATGCAGAGGTCAAGCCGCAGCAAAACACCAGAGCCACATTTATAACGCGACTTACTCACCTTTCTTCACCCAGCTTAAGCATCGCTACTCAGTATTCACCACAGCTACCAGTGTGGGAACCCGACGTCACCATGTGCTGAGATGACATTACAACGCAAGTTTGCCACGCCAAGCAACGTGTGACTGACACCAGGCACTTCTCACCCACTACTCATTACTCATTATTCACATAGCTCCTACTCATACTCATTTATTTCCACCGAATTGAGTTGGAAATTCGACGTTCTATGCTGAGGTTTGCCTGGGACAGCTGTTAACCACCACAAGCACCAGGCCATGGAATTTCCTGAGTAATATCGTCCATCAACACAGCACTAGAATCATCAAGAGATCTTCAATCAAGCCTGCATTTTTCTTCCGAGATCGACTTTTGTATCGACACACCTCTACGATCTGTATCAAGTGGGTAAAATTATACTTACTCATTTCTTCTCAGTGCTAAAATTAGCTATATTCAACTTTTTTTTACTTGTATCGACACACCTCTACGATCTGTATCAAGTGGGTAAAATTATACTTACTCATTTCTTCTCAGTGCTAAAATTAGCTATATTCAACTTTTTTTTACTTATTTCCATGTATACACTTATACACTCACTATCTATCATTTATTTCAACTTATTTACTCATCTATTTTGTTAGGACATAAATAAACAAAAGGCGTATTTCATAACACCATATCTTAATGACAGGAATATTTTCGCCACCATCCACGTTAATACCAGATGACACACAATTAGCCACAACAACAGATTCACAATTAAGAGAGCACCAAGGCAACCCACCCCTTGTACAAACCTCACCACAAACTAAAGACCAAGAAACAAATACGGCAGATTCAGATGATGAGTGGGAAACCTCCTCTGACGTAGCAAGTGAGGACTTTGTCGCTGACTTGCACACGTATGCCAATATACTTAACAAGGTTCACCGGTCCGGTCAAACATATTCCACCATTCTCTCACACAACGATAAACAAGTCCAAGTTGAATTAACAGAGCAAACAGTGAAAATGAATCAAGAAACAAATACCGCTGATCTAACAACCACACCCCAAGTGTTTGTGTATCATGAGGATAAAACTGCCCCAAAATTCTCTGGCATAGAAAAAGATCGCATTGATGTCATTTCATTAGTCAGTCAGTGCGAACAAATGTTCATCAAGCGCCACATACTAGATGAACAAGAGAAAATTTCTATTTTTTCATCTTGCATAAGCCAGGAAAGACGTCCAGCAAGCAATTTATTGCACTCAGATAAGCTCCATAAACCTAGGACATATGATGAATTTAAAACTGAATTTTTGAAGAAATTTTCTGGAGGTATGAATTTCTTGCCAGGTGTAATTCCAGAATTACATAAAATTGTAGATCTTGTAAGGGAGCACACTACAAACCATGTGCTCAGTGAAATAACTGCTGATGTCTCCACAATCAAAAGAACATTGTTAGTTACTTTGGAAAACTCAAATTGGATAACAGATGATGGAAAGATGTCCCCAGACCTCGTCGTGGACATCATTGGTTATGTAGCTGCCTTGTGTAAATTACCTGATAGGACCCTTAAGATCGCCAAGACGATCGCCTACACCCCAGGAATGTGCTTGCTAGACTTAACGAACGAGGTAGAGATGCAGTGCAGTAAAGGAGGTATGGTCGTCACACATGCACATTCTAGTAGAATGAGGGTACCTGAGACAGCATCAGCTGTGAAAACATCTACACCGACCCCAAACAGAGAACAAAATCGATCGCGACCCGAAAGCAGGCAGACCAAACAACCAAATATGACGAGGCCTCTATCACAGACGCCAGGCTACAGGCAGTTTCATAAGTTTTCACGCAGCCCGAGCAGGTCTCGCGCCATAAACAACACTACTTATGGGAAATCACATCGTAGGTCACAGTCAAGGGATAGGTCCATTCTGTCATTATTGTGCAAAACCAGGACACACAAGGTATGAATGCTTTATCAAAGCAAAAGAGGACAAACAAAAGACACAAGGATTTGGTCCTTACTGTAGGCATCATAGATACCAAGGGCACTGGACCAGTGATTCCAAAACAGTAGAAAAAATTGTGTCTATGTTCAAATCGGGGGAAGACCAAGTCATGACAAAAAACGAACAAACGTAAAGAAAAACAAGTCTAAAATTCACATAGGAGGCATGTTGGGAAATGAGTGTATCTTGATACCAGCTGTATGTGAGGATCAAAACGTTTCCTTATTTTTAGATACAGGCTCTCCAGTGAACTTAATAACACATGAAGAAATAAATAGAATTCTTAAAAATAAAAAGAAAGTAACTTTTCTGGATGAAGCTGATTTAGGTTTATACACGGTAGATGGACAACAAATTACAGTGAAAGGTATGATAAGATTAAATATCAGTTTCACAGAGACTACAAGACCATTCTCTGCATTTTTCTATATCGTTGAAAACTTAGCAATCACAGCTCATATGTTACTGGGCTTAAGATCCATGAGAGCTGAGAACATAACCATACTCTCACAAATGAATGGAATAGACTCTGACAATGAATTCATAGAAGAAATACCTTCAGAGCCCTCACCGATTGGTAAAAGAGAGCCAAAAAAAATTGGTAATATTAAAGGCTTAAACAAACAAACACAAACAGATGAGTGTATAGATCCACTCTCACCACCAACCCCATCCTCCAGAATTTGTGACCCAGATAACAGTACTGATTTATCAATTTTTCCAGCCCATCTCACTAATGATTTAGTTATACCACCTAATTCCTACATGAAAGTTACCATAAAGAGCAAATTACGGAATAGTACTGTTCTTGTCTTAGAAGAATTATGTAAAGTAAAGGGATTGTCAGTAGAAAACGCATTATGTCATACGAACGACGAAGGGCAAACTCAGATATTCATAATTAATCACATGAATGGGGAAGTTCAGTTGAAAAAGGGGACTTGCATAGTTAATATTGAAAAATGTCCTGCCCCTGTGAAGGAAATAGTTATACTTGGAGTGACAAGTGAGATAAAATCTACGGATAGAGAAAGAATAAAAGAGAATTTAATTCACTCAGGTGAATTTGATGAAGAAAATGATTTGTTAACCCTGCTGGAAACACACAGGGACACCGTAGCATTGCCCGGAGAACAATTAGGGTGTACTAACTTGATTAATCACATGATTAATGTGCACCCAGAAACACCACCAATTTTCGTACCAGCTTACCGCATACCACACTCCCAACGTACACTTGCAAATCAGTATGTCGATGAAATGTTAAAACTTGGAATTATTGAGCCTTCAGTCTCCCCGTGGAATGCCCCATTATTCTTCGTGCCCAAACGAAATGGAGAAATGCGTGCGGTAGTAGATTACCGTAAACTAAATAATCACACAATCCCAGACAGATTTCCCACGCCATTGCTAAGCGACGTTCTACAGAATATTGGTCCTGAGAATAATATATTCTCAACCATCGATCTCCTAAACGGCTATTATCAGATTCCGGTTTCGGAGGAGTCACGTAAATACACTGCCTTTTCAACAAACAGAGGCCATTATCAATATACAAGAATGCCAATGGGACTGAGGACAGCCCCAGGCACATTCCAGCGTCTTATGAATTACGTATTGTCCGGAATTTTAGGACAAGGAATATTTGTTTATCTTGACGATATTATAATCGCAACGAAGAATATTAAGGATCATCTCAGGAAATTAGACTTACTCTTACAAAAGCTTAGTGATGCTGGTTTAAAAATTAATCTTTCTAAATGCAAATTTTGCTTTAAGGAAATAAATTTCTTAGGCCACAAATTAAGTTCTGATGGTATTCACACCACTGATGACAAAATACAGGCAGTGAGAGATTTTCCTGAACCCACTACGACTGACGAAGTTAGACAATTTTTAGGTCTGGCTGGGTACTATAGGTTATTCGTACCACAGTTCTCTCATATAGCCTTTCCTCTATTCCAACTACTCAAAAAAGATGCTGTATTCCAATGGGAAGAAGAACAAAAAAGGGCATTTAACAATCTACAAATTAAACTAACAAATGCACCTTGTTTAGCATATCCAGATTACACAAAATCATTTCTTATTTGTACAGACGCATCAGTTAAAGGATTAGGGGCTGTACTGATGCAGGAAGATAAAAGAGGAAAAAATCAACCAATTGCATTTGCCAGCAGACAAACAAGAGGTGCAGAGAAAAATTATTGCACTACAGACTTAAAGGCACTTGCAGTGGTTTTTGCATTACAAAAGTTTCGAGATTTGGTATATGGTTACGAAATCCACTTATTCACCGACCATAAACCACTGGTGGGTATGTTTAAAGAAAAACTCCTTTCTGGGAGGAGAGCAAGATGGAAATGTACAGTTGAAAACTACAATGAACAAATTCATTATGTACAAGGTAAAATGAACATAGTAGCTGACGCATTATCGAGGAACCCGAACACAATTCAGGTCGCGGCGTTAGCTCTCAAAGGAAATATCCCAAACCACGATGATATCGCAAAGGCACAAAGACTTGACCCAATATGGTCTAAAGTTATATACAAGTTAGAAAGTGGAGATGACATACAATAACCCAAACTGCATGTCCCACTCAAACAATTCACAATGGTCAATAATACATTATACAAGATTCACTCTAAACAACCAAAACGCCAAAGAAATACTAACCAGTTGGTAGTACCTAATGACATGATACCCCAAGTATTACGTACGATACGCGATAGCCCACATGCAGGACATCCTGGAAAGGATAAGACATTCAACCAAGCACAGCTGTTATATTACTGGCCTTCATTACGAAAAGATATAAACAATCATATAGACAGATGCGAATCATGCGCGAAACACAAAGGATACCCAATCACACCTGCACCGATGGGTAATTATCCTGTACCACATCAACCATGGGACGTTGTCGCTGTTGATTTACTCAAGATGCCATTATCATACAATAATAACCTATACTTATTCGTAGCAACGGATCATTTTTCCCGTTATGTCATTTTAGCTCCAATTAAAGATAAGACAGCAGAGACAGTAGCAAAGGCAATAAGAGATAATGTAATATGTCGCTTTACTACCCCAAAGGTATTAATAAGTGATAATGGAGGAGAATTTAATTCTGAGATCTTACAAGAAATATGTAAACAATACAACATCAAAAAGATTAACGTTTTAGCCTATCACCCAGCATCGAATGGGTTGGTAGAGAGACAAAATAAAAAAATATTAGATGTGCTACGACACATTCTCAGTGAAAATTATGCAAGCTTGGATGATTGGATTCCCAGAGTAGAAGCCTCAATTAATGGATCTATAAATAAATCCGTCGGTGACACAGCACATTTCATTATATATGGCACAGATAAAAAATTACCATATGAGCTCCTAGAAGGTGACAGCATGCCCATATACAATTACGATGATTACTCTAAACTCCGTTTACGTGAATTCCAGGACATTCACAAAAGAGTCAAAAAACAATTAATGATGTCCAAGGAAGAAATGACGGAGGCATTTAACAAGAAGGCAAGAGATTCACCTATCAGCTTAGGAGACATTGTTTATGGTATCATTCATACGAGAGACAATAAATTATCCCCAAAATTTGAGAGCCCATACAGAGTAATTAACATAAAAGCAAACAAAGTTTTAATTAAGTCATGTCAAGTGGCGAAGAGAAACAAGTTCATATTGATCATTTAAAACGAGTTTCAAGGGAATTATCCAATAATTATTCAGCCTCGGATACAACCGAACAGGCGAACGTACCTCAAGAAACCAAGCAAGAAAACAACAATGATTACAAAAAGAAATTAAGGTCATATACCAAACAATCGAACATAGGTGCAACTGTTCCAATAAAATCTACAGTACATCATTTACGAGAATTAAATATCGATTTAAACTCCTTCTATAAATGAAATAACAATCAACCGTAACGCACATCATCACTATCATCGACCACAGCATGACCATATTAGGAAATTAATAGATTTTTTTTTTTCGGTAGGTTACGATGAAGGAACTTATACTATGGATTCTCCTCTACATAGCAAGAGGATATGAGCACTTAGACCCCCAACACATAGTACGACAAGGATGCCTCATAGCTCCAACGTTCACGACTACAATCGTTAAGGACGTCATGAGTACTGAAATAAGTCTAGATTACTTGTATGAATTACCTACTTATCTAGACAGTATTGCGAAGCCGATGCGAACTCTGGACTTCATGATAGGAAATTATGTTTCACAAGCACATAACACAAAGGAAGTGAATGAAATGGTAAAGTTAGCGAAATGGAAACTAGAACAGGCAAAGTCAACTATGCTCATCATGATCCAAGATTTCCCATCTTATGGAACGGAGGTACTGAGCGACAGGAACAACATCACACGTACTCGCCAAAAGCGCGGTTTGCTCGACCTGGGTGGCGCAGTTCTTGGGAACATCTTTGGATTGGCTACAGAGGATGACCTTAAAGAAATAAACAACAAATTTAATAAGATAGCTCAGATACTAACATACCAAGATAAATTCATCACAGGACAGAACTCAGCAATGAAGACAATTGTGAAAAATCTGAAAAAGGCAGAAAACATAGCTCTCGAGAGTGTAGATAAAATAAAGGAAATGGAAGGAAACATTACACTTTTCCAACACTTCTCCATCATCACAGAACATATTGACACGATTCTACTACAATTAGAGAACACTAGAGATCGATTCAGGGCACTTATGCAAGGAATTTCGAATGCTGGTGATGGCAAGATCACAATTGACTTACTCCAAGTTCATGAGCTACGTCAGATAATTAGTCAAGGCATACATAAACATAAATTGAAGCCGTTGTTCCGCAGTAGGGAATTCATGCAATATTATCCATATTTAGAAGCAACACTAACACCAACATCAGTAGTAGTTCATGTACCATTCATAACTGAAGACCTGTTCACAGTATACCAAATACATCCTTTCCTCTATAAAAATAACAACACTTTGGTCATCATCAGCATCAACACAGACACCGAACTCATCATGGTCTCCAAGAGACGGGACACTGTCACTTTCGCAAGTGAATCAACGATTGAACGAAAGTGCTGATCATCCTTACATGCTGTTCATCTTTGTCCTGCGTACATTTTCACGTTTCAGCCTACTGATACAGTCCCTTGTGAAATGGCAATCATCAGAAATGACAATATTCATAATCATTGCAACTTCACTTTTGCTCCAGATAAACTTGTACACCATCAACGCATCGGACATTCACAGTTTTTTATTTCACTCATAACACATCAGTTTACATAGTCTGTCCAGATATACCACCATCTCATACTTCAGCCTCAGGATTATACATAGCACCTGACTACTGTGCGGTATTTACACCAGCCATGTCTACTTTATCCACCATCAATCACTACGTCATTCTCAATCATACACACAAACATTTCCACCCACTGCCTGATATGGACTTAAACATGAGCACAAGTATTAAGTTGACTTCACCTAAGGGTGAAACTATGCAACTGATCAATGAAACAATGAAGCCCTGGGAAGATTTGAGTTTGAGTATGTTCAACCCATATTATGTGTATAGCCCAGCACCTACTGTCTTTATAATCTTCTGCATTGTATTTGCAGTACTGCTGTTGGCAATGCACAGAATGCATGCAAGAATTGCTAATTTGGAGTCAGTATTTAGTGGGGGGAGCGTTAACATCCAAGTTAACCCCCCTGAATGAAGTGTACATATTTTGTATATAGTATCAAATATATATATATATATATATATATATATATATATATATATATATATATATATATATATATATATATATATATATATATATATATATATATATATATATATATATATATATATATATATATATATATATAAAGAAGAATGGCCCATGTATGGCATACCAGTACCATTATCTTTAAATGAAATATCAATAACTCTTACCATAATCTTAATTTTAAACTTTTTTTTTTCTTGCATGTATGCATTTCACTACAAAAACCCAAGTACATACTGTATTACAGTTAAATAGTTTACTTTTAATGCAGTTATTCAAATATGTATACAACTTGTTTAAAATTTCATAAAATCGGACTTTACTGATCTACCAGAAGGCCCGCCAACATGTCGTAAAAATACCCCTGCTAATACCAATACACCAGTCCTGTATGAGACAGCCCTAGCATGTATTCAGTATGGACGGTGGGTGTTAGCGCCGAAGTGGTGACATGTAGAGGTGTGCGGTACGTAGGAGGACTATTGGGCCTTGAAAGCAGGCTGTGAAGCCTATGCCCAGAGTCAGTCATAAAAAAAAAAAAAAAAAATGGAGGAGGAAGGGGAATGCTCCCCAAATATCGCTGTGCAGTTTCTTTTTGTGCATTCAGAGGAAACATGGAAACTGCATACCAAACCTTGCAATATGTATGCTTTTTTCAAAGAAATCCATGTGCTTACACTTCCCTACTTCTGATCGCTTTATTTTTAGAAGGGGGAATGACACCTGCAACAATCATGTGGGATTCACGCTTTCCAAATATCGCATAGAAGATGAGAGTCCATTGTGCAACATATATTAAGATGTCAAGAACCACATTTGTCCTCCTGTCACTTCTGAGGAATTTTAAATAGGTGAGGGGGTTGCTCCCCCTAAAATAATGGTTGGAAAATGTATATAGCGGAAAACCATCCCAGTAAAGAAATGAACTAACCTGGGATGTTTCATTTAAATACTTCTCCTATGCCTGATCATCTTTATTTCTGAGAGGAAGCGCCTTTCCAATTATCGCATTGTGAATAAGAGTTCATTGTACAACATATACTTAGAAATCAAAGTCATATCTGCCCTCCTTCCACTATTTTGTATCCTTAATACGTTCAAGTTTTGGAGATCGGCTGATCCCCCGAAAAATAATGATGTAAATTTCTGTGTAGTGTAGGACATCAAGAAACCAGACAAACTGACCTGAGAAACTTCGCTGAAATCCACCAATCAATTTCCCTTATTTCTGTTTTTTTTTTTTGGGGGGGGAAGGGGGCGGATCCCCCAGGAATCACTGGGGAGTCACGCTCACCAATTATCGAACTACTGATAAAGAGCCAACTGTAGGCTACAATATATACTACGACATCCAAGCCATAAGTACCACCGTTTCATTATTTCTGAGAATTTTTGATTTGGCTAGGGGGCTGACCCCCCTAAAATCATGGTCGGAAAATTATATACTGTATAGTGGAAAACCATTCCAGGAACCCAATGAGCTCACCTGTGAATTTTTATTAAAATCCATCAAATAGCCTAGAAGGAGTTAAAGCACACACACACACACACACACACACACACACACACACACACACACACACACACACGCGCGCGCGCGCGGACTCACGGCTGCCTGAGTATATCGTTATAGTATAGGATGCGTTCCCGAAAATATCATCCTACCGCGCAGAACTGATAAGTAAATAAATACACTACTAAACAAATCTGTCTACCTATCCATATACAGTATAATTATATATATATATATATATATATATATATATATAAGTATACATGGGTGAGACAGGAGGGTGGAAGGGTTGTTGATAGAGCTTTGATGAACTATGTGGTTGTGTCCAGGAATGTAATAGGAAGATTGTTGGATGTGAGAGGGGAGGGTGGAGGTATGCCTGACCACTACCTGGAGGAGGAAAAGTTAGAGTAGGTAAGAGATGGGTGAGAGCTAGAAGGGTCAGGTGTGGCAGGGAGGCTTTGAAAGTGAGTGAGTTGGATAAAAGAGAGAAAATTATAGAGTATCAGAAGAAATTGAAAGATGAGTGGAACGGAGTGAAAGATCAGGAAAATGGCAGTGTGGAGGAGGAATGGCAGTTGTTTAACCCGAGGCATCCCATCGACGTATGGGTACATCGCAACATTTTGTCACAGCTAGTCCCGTCGACGTACGGGTACGTTGTGCAATTGCAAGGTTCATAATTTGCACAATTTTCAATTTTTGCAAGTGGTTTTTGGTATGTATACACGGGACACCGTCCTCCATTCCTCTACAAGATGCAAGGCAGGGACAATGCATTATCCCGCATGACCTCCCCCCCCTGCATGCCATTGTCTTGGCAATTCACCTATTACCGATGACAATGTGCAGGACAAAGTTTACATAGCTTTAGAGGAAGAAACAGTCAGAAATGATGATCAGGTAATGCTATCAAAAAAGGTCAGGTATGTTGATGTGTTAGTGAGTGAAACAATGCATATATTACCTATATTACTGTTTGAAAACCAATATACTCTTGTACTACATATAAATTCGTACCAAATAAATAAATAAATACTGTTATGAGTGGTGTAGAATAGTTACCCTCCCATAGAACTCGTTTTCTTTGGAGCCAGCCTGATAGAAAACCCAGTAAGGTAAGGAGGTACTGCAACCTGTATCGAGTATTCTAAACCTCAGGTGAGCGATTTCTCTATGAATTTTCGATGTTTCTCACCAAAAGCGGAGGTTTGAGCCAAAACAATTTTTTTTTTCAAAATTGGTCGGGACTGGGGGGAGTCAGTGGTGGAAAATCAGTCGGGATGTGACGGGTTAAGAGCGCCGTGGTGGGGCATGCAGAAGATGTGTGTGGTGTGAGACGTGTGGGTGGTGGTGTAAGAAAAGGATGTGAATAGTGGTGCAAGGAAGTAAGTATGGCTGTGGCAGAGAAGAGATGTGCAAATGAAGTGTGGCTGCAGAGGAAGGATGAGGTGTCATATGAGAGGTATAAGGAAAAGAGGAATAGGGCGAGAAGGGCTGTGCATGATGCTAAAGTGGCAGCAGATGAGAGGTGGGGTAGGCGGTTGGCTGAGAATTTTCAACAGATAAGAAAATATTCTGGAAGGACGTGAAAAGGATGCGAAAGGGAGAGTCTGGGAAGGAAGAGCGAGTAAAAGCAGAGGATGGAAGGATGTTAATTGAGATGGATGCAGTAAGGAAGAGATGGGCAGAGTATTTTGAAAGATTGTTAAATGTAGGGGAGGAAAGGGTGGCTGAGATTGTGGCGGATGGAAGTGTGCGTGGAATAAATGTGCTGGGAGAGTTGAATGATTCTTTGATCACGAAGAATGAAGTGGAGGAGGCAGCAAAGGAGATGAAAAACGGGAAAGCTGCAGGTAAAGATGGGTGTGCTGTGGAATGCCTGAAGGGTGGTAGAGTCACTATTGTTGAATGGTTAGTAAGATTGCTGAATGTGTGCTTTGTGAAAGGTATGGTGCCAGTTGACTGGGCAAGTGCTTATGTGGTCCCGTTGTATAAAGGCATGGGTGATAAGTATGAATGTACTAGCTTTAGGGGTATAAGTCTGTTCAGTGTTGTAGGTAAGGTGTATGGTAGAGTGTTAATTATGAGAGTTAGAGAGGGTACAGAGGGAGTGTGGCTTTAGGAGAGGGAGGGGATGCGTGGATCAGGTGTTTGGTGTGAGAGAAGTGTGTGAAAAATATTTAGCGAAAGGCAAGGATGTGTTTTGGGCATTCATGGATTTAGAGAAAGCATATGATAGAATTGATAGGGAGGCTGTGTGGACTGTTTTAAGATTGTATGAACTTGATAGTAGGTTACTAAAAGGGGTGAATAATTTTTATGTAAATAGTAGAGCGTGTGTAAGAGTGGGAAATGTTGTGAATGGTTTCCTATGAGAGTGGGGCTGCGACAGGGATGTGTGATGTCGCCTTGGTTGTTTAATACTTATATGGATGGTGTTGTAAGGGAGGTGAATGCAAGAGTTTTAGGTGGAGGTGTGAGACTGGTGAATGTTGATGGTGGAGGGTGGAATCTAAAGCAGCTGCTGTTTGCAGATGCTGCTGCACTGGTGGCTGATTCAGAGGAGAGATTGAGACAGTTGGTAGAGGAGTTTGGAAGGGTGTGTGAAAGGAGGAAATTGAAAATAAATGAGAATAAGAGTAAAGTGATGAAGTGTACGAGGTTGGTAGATGGCAGGGGGATGAATATAGTTTTGAGTGATGAGCTGCTTGAGGAGGTAGAGTGTGTTAAATATTTAGGGTCACATGTTGCTGTGGGTGGAAGAATAGATGCAGAAGTGAAGTTTAGAATGAATGAAGTAGGAAAGGTACTGGGAGGAATGAAGGAAGTGTTTAGATGTTGTTCGCTTAGAATGGATGTAAAGGGAAGGCTGTATGAGGGTGTTGTGGTACCAACCACGTAATATGGGGCTGAAACATGGAATATAGGTGTAGCAGAGAGGAAAAGTTTGAATGTAATGGAGATGAGGTGTCTGAGGGGTATATGTGGAATGACACATGGATCGAGTGTGAAATGATGAAGTGTGAAGGAAAACTGGAGTTGTTCGGGAGATGGTTATTCGAGTTGAGCAGAGGGTGTTGCGATAGTTTGGGCATATGGAGAGAATGGATAATGAGCGATTGGTGAAAAAGATAACTAGATCTGACGTGAGAGGTGTAAGGCTGAGAGGGAGACCACGAACAGGATGGATGGACAGTGTGAAGAGAGCGCTGGATGCGAGAGGGATGTCTGTTGAGCAAGGAAGAGTGGCTGTGCATAACAGAAATAACTGGAGAGAAATTGTGAATGAATAAATGATGACGCAGCCCTGAGGGGATATTCTCCTGCATTTGGTCTGATCAGCTAATCAGGTCAGGTGCGGGTATGGGGATGGGTCTATTATGATGTGGCAGGGGTAACCAGCTCTGCTGTCGGGCCGTGATGCGGATGTCACTGATTGCACTGCGCAGTTGACCCTTGTGTGGTGTGGTGCGGTGAGGATCTGTCCCTTCTCCCCTTTGGGGCTAAGATGCGAATGAATGTGTTTGAATGGATGAGTAAATGGGGAGTGTGTCGTCCTTTCTCTGCTACCTCCCTTTCCTTGGGGGAAGCAATCTAGGTAAATAGATATGTACAGTATACATAAATATATATATATATATATATATATATATATATATATATATATATATATATATATATGTGTGTGTGTGTGTGTGTGTGTGTGTGTGTGTGTGTGTGTGTGTGTGTGCAGAGAGAGAGAGAGAGAGAATCCATAAATTCCATAAACAATTTAGTTCTTCTCATGCACTCTTTCCTGTATCCGACTTAATGAAAATATTCTATCTTCGACTTCCCTAGAACTACTAACAGCCATTCTTGCCGTTATTAACCATGTATTCTGAAATGTTTCTAATATTCTCCACAATTATTCTTCCATATACCTATCTAACAACATCCTTAAATCTCTTTATTTGTTAGCCAACTAAACATTCTGTACAGGCTGCCATGCCGGATAAATAAGAAAATACTGGAGGTTATTCTTTGGATATCTCAGAGGAAAAAATCATAGTACTTTATTAAAACACGATTCCAATCATCAGACGTTACCAAGAAACAGCTACTGATGACGCGATTGGTGAAAATGGTCTCCAATAAGGCCGCCAGTTACTGTAGCTCCAGAAAGGTTGAGAATTTTTTCTATGTTGTCCGTACATTGTTGTTTTTAATTAAATTCAAAATAACCTATTGTTGGACACCCGCATATGTATGCGCTGTGCTTGATTGTGTGTCGAAAAATCTGTCTGTACATTCATTTACGTATATCAAATAATCTATATATATTTTTTTATAATTTTTAAAATCTGCTTATTTATATTATTATATATCTATGGCTATGTGCCTGAGTATCCGCATATCTGTCGGTCCCTGCCTCTGAAGAAACAAGCCAATCAATGGCGTAGTTTGGCTGAGATGATTAAGTTAAGGTTAGGTCAGGATAAACTGTGCCAAGCTTACTATGGCTTAAGACCAGGCTAAGACAGGATGATGAGTTCCCCCAAAAATGCAGGCAGTATTGGTACGAAAACTCCTTTTGATGTTGATCGTTTTTTTAGGAGATAACTTTTTGGTCGAATGAACTTGATCAGAAGCTTGCTGGAGTGAAACCTTCTTTGTCAATACATGTTTATCAAAATATGCTTGGTGAATAATACTATTTATAATACCAGAAATAAGGGAGTAAGTTATTATCTTGGTAACTCCCTTTGCCATATAACTTTGTTACTTTAAACAGACCACCACCACTCGATAATATTAAAATTTGGAAGGATCTTTCATACTGAAGAAGTTGCTAAGGATTACAACCCTCCCTGTCTGAAAAATCTCTGATTTGAATAAAACAGTGTAAAAATGAGGAAAGTACTGATAAATAATATATAAAAGAATATATAAGATTATAATATATAAAACTAAATATAATATATGAACTATGTACTTGGCTGAATGGGTTGTCATTAAGTCGAGTACATATACAAATATTGGGTTGTTAGTTCAGCCTACGTTTGGGTTTGATATGCTTGGTTAACTTTTCCTTAATTTGGGCAATACTATGTTAAAATGATATTATGGTATACTTTTTTATATAAAGCTAGGTCCGGTAAGGTTATGTAAGTAGCGTGTATACTGTATTCTCTCCCCTCCAGTTTAATTTGGTCTAATGTCATCTCTCCCTACTGAAAGCTGGGCTGTAACGAAAGATTAACACAGGTGTATGATGCTACATGAGGAAAGAACTGTGGAAATGATGTAAAGCCATAGAGTTGCCCTATTCTGCCACTGAGTTGAGGGAAACAAGTTGAAAAAGAATGCAAATCTTCATGCTAAAGCGAGAGAACGATAGATAGCCAGATATGCTCGGTAGTGGTGAGGGTAATATTATGAAAAGGCAATATTCTTGGTATAAACAATGAGATGTGCTCTAATGACCGTGAGAGAAGTAATAATATTCACGTGGTTAAAAGAACATGGGGAAAGGTAGGAGATAATTACCGTGTGTCCTACGCAATAATAGGCAGGTTTAAAAGCAGCGAGGGTAATATCAAAGTTTTACAATGGATACAGTTCGTCCACCTTAACTTGTTGCAGATTTCTGTTGCCATACATCATATACTTTATACCTCGATGGTAAAATATGGTAGTTCCGTGCCCTATATCCTCTCCATGGCAAACGCTAATTCACAACAGGCATTATTAATCTCTTGTTGTTAGAGCGTCACAGAGCCCAGAGAGCACAGTAATGAAGCGCCCGAATTTGAGCTTTTCATGTGACCTTCGCCTTTGATCAATTAGCACTACAGTTAATCGCTACTTTCCCTTCACTCACATAATGCATGAGCCAGGTTTGTTCCACGCTTATCAACCATTCATAAGATGACGCCACACTTTGAACTATGACCTTGACTCGTGACCTTGACCTTTAATCAATATGCACCAAAATCGAATCATTTCGTTCCAGAGCCACACAATATGCCTAGGCCTATTTCGATTCAAAGCAGTTAAAGTATTAGTGAAGTTTTTCCTCACTTACTCAAAAACATACATGGAAATGGAGTCGATCAAAATACCTGTGCATTCAGTGTCGCAAACAAGGACTGCAGTTCGCGTCATTATTTATCGCACACTTATACAAAAGTGCGAAGAAAGAAAAGAAACAGTCCTACCCTTCCAACCAGCCTAGTGAGAAAGAACGGTATCACGCATCGCAGTTTTCCAAGCAACAAAGAGCGAATACATTTTTTTCTCCAAGTTGCTAAAGCCTACATTCTGGGCAAAAGTTTCTCTCTCTCTCTCTCTCTCTCTCTCTCTCTCTCTCTCTCTCTCTCATCTATCTCTTATTTTTTTTTACTTGCAATAGTGTGACAAATGGAGGGGAACCGTGCACTCTTTTCTATGTTGGCAAATCTGACAAAAAAAAAAAAATGATACAGACTTCACTCCCATGAAAAATAAAAGATTGGCTCCAAACATTTTTTATGTCTATAACTACCTCGTCCAGATTGAGTCCGGCGAGGCATTGTTTTTGATCGAGTTTGTTTGCAACATTATGAAAAACGGCTGATTGAAATTACGTGAAATTCTCTGATATGATGGCACTTGTCTCCAAAGGAACTGATTTCATTGTGGAGGTAATGTCTTCAAGTCTGAACGGTGAAACGGAAGGTCAGGGAGTTTCATAGGGCGAGTTCTTGAATGTGAAAGTAGTTGCGCCATTACCGTAGACTTTATATAGGAGTTTCGGAAGGCAAGTTGAAATTAAGGTTAACTGCGACATTAATTGTTTGCTGACACTAAATGGCAGTACTGAATCAGTATTTAACAACACTAAAATAACTGTTGTCGGGTGCGGTATGTTATGCTTCACACCACCCATACCTCAACTGAAAGGACAAAAGAGACCGACAGGGAGAAAAGAACCACGCACCTCCTTCCATATCGGTGACGCACCTCCTTCTGTATCGGTGAATGTTGTTTCTTTCTTAACAAAATATAGTTGGCATTCTGGACAGCCCATGTCTACTGTTTGTTCATGAAAGAGTGTGGCAACGAAAGGGAAACCACAAACCTTCTTTTCTTTTAAAAGCCACCTTGTGACAGTGAGCCCTTTTATATTTCCTTTACAAAGACCTGACAAATAATGTAGTCCCTTTGTGGAAAAATTTTCTGGACAATCATTCTCTACTCTTCCATTGCCAAAAGCAAGTTGCAGCGAACAACAGAGTTCAGATCAAAAAGATACAGGAAACGAATTCTTTCTTACCCAGCAAAGATAACATACTGGACAACACTTCTTCAGGACATATGAGTATATATTCTGACAAATGAGAATGACAGTGAGAAGCAAAACAGCCTTTATCTTAATTAGACGAAGCGCCGTGAAACAAATTTCAGCTCTAGAGGCCACTGACAAAGATAGATCACATACGAAGCTTTTTTTTTTTTTTTCATGTTTTGACACGAGACACGAAAAAAAAAAAAAAATGAGGGTGTAATCAGAACAATACATCATCGCGCTTCCTCTATTCGTCAAGCGTGACGAGGCCCAGTGACAAAGAATTCAGTTCTCGCAGCTACACTGGGGTAATACGAGTATTTGTCCTCTTCTCTATAAAATAAAGTACTCAATATGGACAACCTTCTCTACTTCATATTTGCAAAATGAGTGAGAGAAAACAAAAACTCCTCCTGCTGTCAGCCACCTTTCGGCAAAGCCCCGTGCCCTAGATTTCGGCTTTTGCGGCTGCACACACCCAAAGCACCTTATATCAAAAGATGAATGATTATGACAGACAGAGAAGAAACACTCATATTCAATATCAGCCACTCAAGAGACAAATGCTAGGGACACATATTTCAGCTCTCATGGCCACAAATAGGCTAGGTTTCTCTCGCCGATAAAACATAATTACATTCTAAATGTTCCCTTACAAAACAGTAAAGGTCACATGCTGAGTACTTCTGTAGTCATCTTAATCGGAAATGAGAGTTATGAAAAACGACAAAACTCCTTCTTCCTGTCAGCCAGCCAGTGAGAAAAAACCATGGCATAGACTTCAGCTCCCGTGGCCACAGATAGTGAATGTTTTTCTTTTTGTCAATAGACCATAGTTCGCATCCTAGACGTCTTTATTTTCTGATGGTAAAAGAAAGTCATAGAAAAATACATTCTTCGCTTCCTGCATAAGCCAGCTTCAAATCCATAACAAGATCTGAGCTCTGAGGGCAGGAGGGATGCCGAGCGCATTTTTTTTTTTTTTTTTTTTTTGTGTGTGAGAAAGAGCGACGGCTGAACCAAAAGTTTTTCTATTTCCGAGTTCCATTCCTGAAAGTTGAGTTGTGGGATGGGATGCTCGCTGTGACAAATTCACACTCTCTCACATCATATTATTCCTTCTGTTGATCGGATTTTCTTGTTCTGTATTAATTCTCTCTCTCTCTCTCTCTCTCTCTCTCTCTCTCTCTCTCTCTCTCTCTCTCTCTCTCTCTCTCTCTCTCTCTCTCTGCTCCTGTGATAACAGAAAAACGAAAAAAAAAGTGACGTGACAAGAACGGGAAAGCAATGAAAGAAGATATATGTGAGAGGTAGAAAAAGAGTGGGCAAGAGAAGTGATGGAGACAAGGGTGAACAGCACGCAAAGTTGGAGGAGAGGAGTGTAATGACTGGGATGGATGAGGGGGGGGTGTCTGAATTTTGAAATGGGAGATGAGGGAGAGGAATTTCAGACGAGAACGTAGGCGAGGAGGTAGGTAAGTAGTGGAAAACGATATAGAGGAATTCTGAAGATACAAGTGAGTAGAATTAATCTAACAGCACTGATAAGAGAGGAAAAGGAATTTTATGACGAAGAAAATGCCAGACAAGAAGGAAACGGGAGAAATAAAGAGACATGAGAGAGGAGGGAGAGTCATCAAAACAAGTAGAAGAGATAAGAATGGTAAACAATGTGAGAGGTAATTGAGGAATGGGAGAGGTAATTGATACGAGACAGAGTGGGAGAGATAAGAGGAAGTCAAAGAAATGACAGGGAGTGAGAGAAATGAGAGAGAGCGGGAGTAAAGCGAGGGAGTGAGAGATGACAGGCAGTGGGAGAAATGAAGACTGCAAGAGAAGGAACAGAGTATGAGAGAGACGCCAGGAAGGAAAAAGGAGATGAATCATTGTTATGTCAGAGGCATAGTTAGGTAAGATTAGCTTTTGACAGGTCAATGTGGAAGTGACAGGCAAGTTTTGTTTAGTTTAGGTTAGGTCATATGAAGGCTGCGATGCGAGTTAAGGTTATGGTGCACAGCGTGGCACTTCTTTAATGGTATATGAGTCTGG
Source organism: Coenobita brevimanus (assembly GCF_032717465.1). Classification (NCBI taxonomy): domain Eukaryota; kingdom Metazoa; phylum Arthropoda; class Malacostraca; order Decapoda; family Coenobitidae; genus Coenobita; species Coenobita brevimanus. Next base: position 24,984,916 of record NC_136974.1, read on the forward strand.
AATTCTTTTTTCGTTCTCTCTCTCTCTCTCTCTCTCTCTCTCTCTCTCTCTCTCTCTCTCTCTCTCTTTTGTGTGTGTGTGTGTGTGTGTGTGTGTGTGTGTGTGTGTGTGTGTGTGTGATACAGTATGAATAGTAAAGTTCCTGCAGTATAATGTTTGGATAGTATGGTGTAGTCCGGTAGTGCTTTGATCTTTAATACAAAATGTTTTGTACACACACACACACACACACACACACACACACACACACACACACACACTGAATGGTGAGCGATATCAGAACTACAGGCTCAACTATTCTTATGTTTATCAGAGTGAATCGGGTAGCCTGATTTTATCGAAAAGCCATAAAAATGATGACAGTCAACAATTAACCAGTTTTGTTTCTTATCCAAGGCTCGACCTAACATAGCCTAAGTTATCTTAGTCTAAGCTTGATTCTGATACCAACCTCGATCTGACCTAATATGTCATTTTGGTGACCTTGACCTTGATCCCATGTGCCCATTTTCTAACTCGGCCAAAATTGTGGCCAAATCTTGATACCCTGAAGGTTTCATGTTGATAGCTCAAGCCGTTCATGACATATAATGGGAACACACACACACACACACACACACACACACACACACACACACACACACACACACACACACACACACACACACACACACACACAGGAAGGCAAAGACATTATCGTTTCGCCTTCTAAGGGCGGGCTATAACAAATGATGTAAAGAGAAGATTTCCGAAGCGACTAAACTCAGGAATTGGAAAAATGGAAAAAGTAATATAAACCAAGAATGAAGAGGCGGTGATGGTGTTGGCGGATGTTTAAAAGAAGTTAGGAAGAATACGTGTTCGAGAGTTATTTGAGGATGAGAGACCCGAGGAGGTGGATGCCGTTAAGTATGCTGATCAAGGACCGGTAATTAGGGAATACAAGGTGAAACATGCACTGAGAAAGATGAAAAGAGAGACTGTGTAAGATGATGGTGTCGTCATGGAAATGCTTCGGGCTGTGGGAGATTTTGCAGTAAAGCAGGATACTATGATTGCAGATAAGATTTATGATACAACCCGAGTTATGAAGCAAATTTTGTAAATCCATATCAGTTAATATACCAAAGATTCATGAAACACGAGAGTGCAAAAAGCATAGAATGGTAAGTATTATGAATGAGGCCACAGTATGAAGAGTAATGATGAACTGAAGAAAAAGAAAAATTTGGGAGGTGTCTGATAAGCAATAGGGATTTTTAAAAGGCAAAGGAACTAGGAATACCATTTTTGTGTTGAGAATGCTTATTGAGAGAGTGACTGAAAAGCATGGGTACCAATCTTTGTGTTTTGTTGTCTATGAGAAGGCATTTGATGGACGAAGGCATGAAGAACTATTCAAATGCTACAGGTATTAGAGAGTTGGAAGAGATTTGAGCATAACTAAGAATGTGTGTTGGTAACAATGCTGCAGTACGAGTGAAAGGAGAGGAAAAGGAGTATCAGAGGATGGAGAGAGAAGTATGCTGGGATGTAGTTGTTTCCTGATCTTTTTGCTTTGTATAGTGACAGCATGCTAAGAGAAATAAAGGAATGTGAAGGAGTCAGTTTTGAAGGCCATAATATCATTACTTTTTGCTATACCAGTGAAACAGCTCTCATCTTGGATTCCAAGGAGAAACTACAGCATATAGTGGATGTGATGTTGAAAGCAGGTACAAGAACAAGTTTAACATAAAGCCAGTAAAACAGGAGTGATGGTAATGTCAAAGCGAGGAAATGTACCCAGGATCAATTTTGCTATTGGAAATAGGTTAACCAAGTGTAAGAATTCTCTTACCTCGCAAGTGCATTAACTCTGGATGGTCGATTTGATCCCAACCTCCATTACTGAACACCGACATTGTTGGTTTGTTCAAAGCTCTGACATATTACGTCTCTTCGCATTCATACTGAATCGCCTTCCTCATCTCACTCATCGCTACGTTTTCACTTCTGACGTTCCTGGCCCTCTTTCATCATCCTTACTCCTCTTGCGCCCTCCTTTCTAGCCCGTCTCATGTCTCTTCCTCGATTGTTCCTGCTTCAGTTACATAACTCACTCCCCTTCAGCACATCCATCCCCTTCGTCCTCTCCCACTCCTCGACACATTGTTATTAGTTAAAAAGAAAGAAAAAACGTAAACTTATGGCACAGAGATCACAAAATTCTGGATTTTATCCCAAAGATGCAATTACAAGACAGTGTTCCGGATAATTTCGATTTCCTTTTCCTTGTGGGTATCAGCACATTTATGAATCACGCGCGTAACCAAGGTATCTATTTGCATATATCTATCTCCCTGTTCTTCTGTCTATCTCTCTATCTATCAGTCTATCTATCTGTCTACCTATATCTATCCATTTATCAGTCTATCTATCAATCTATATATATCTATCAATCTATCTATCTACATCTGTCTATTTATCCATCTTTCCATTTATATATATATCATCATCATCAGCAGCAGCAGCCGTTTGAGTATCCACTGCAGGACCGGCCTACCCTGACCGAAGTCGGGACGATACAGCCAATGTATCTCTACCAAGTGGCTTAGGCTGTCTGGTAGAAATTGTATGTAGGGTGAGAAGTGCTTGTAAGTGTAACTGTAGTGTTGGAGTGGCTTTGGATGTGTGTGTAGTCTGTGAACCAAGTGTAATCGGCCCGCGCAAGCCGACTGGGTGCAAGCATACTTTATAGTAAGCGACACTTGTTCAACCACAGCACCCCTTGTGTCCGCCAATGCAGTACGTGGCCGGGTGAAGACTCCCTAAGTTTATTACCCTGGCGGGGCGCGAACCCTGGTTCACCCGTGTATGAAACGCACACACTACCACTGTACCACAGAGGCTCCATATATATATATATATATATATATATATAGATATAGCGATAGATATATATATATATATATATATATATATATATATATATATATATATATATATATATATATATATATATATATATATATATACACAAAGGAAATTGGAGAGAAAAAATATGCGAATAATATATTCAGTTTTCAGTGCTAATTTTCTCAGAATACAGACATCACATAAAAAAAATAATTACATCCAGCTCAACATATCGCTGCAGCATACAGTTATTTATTTTGCATTTCAGATCATTTTCTCTTGCTTAATGTGACATTAAATTATTATATTATTTTCACTGAGATTTAAATATCTGTTGTGATACGGGAATATGCCTAACAATATAATAACTTATGATCATATTCGTGATGGATTAGGAAGGTTCGCAGCATTTCTTGTTTTGAGATTCTCATGGGACATTTCACTTTGTTATTTGCTAGCATGCCACTCTAACCTTTCTAATGTCGACATAGTTTGCATGAGTAACATATCGCGCAATATGATTAGGCATCTCGAAATTAATGGGTCTTGAATTTGTATATCTGTTGTTCTGTTCTTCTTGAAAGGTACAGAAAGGTACTAATATGCTGTCTTTTATCCTATGGCTCTACCTTTTTAAAAATGTACATAATATATTTTTACTGGAAAAGTAGTTACCAGTCAAAAAGGATACAACCTTCAAAGCTCAATTTGCCTCATGTTAAGATATGATAATGATCGTTGCCGCCTCATGGCTTACACATTTCTTTGTTTAAATCTTGACATCATGGAAAGAAGCTAATGATTAAAGAGAAGGTGAACTTTGGTCTTCAGTCATCTCTCTCTCTCTCTCTCTCTCTCTCTCTCTCTCTCTCTCTCTCTCTCTCTCTCTCTCTCTTGTAGGTAGTGTTATTTCATTTTTGGTGTGTTGTTGAAATCATAGAATTATCGTACAAAACATACGACAGTAAGAAATGCTATATACGTTGTCCCGAGGTAAAATTATTGCATGTACGATAATCATCATAGTTAGATAAGCACATCACATTAACTCTTTAATGGATTACCTATTGTATGATAAAATGTTCCAAATTTCTTCTGTTTTGGAATATAAGCTCATCATATAGTCTTCTTAGATTATAAGCAGAATTTACAGGTAAAAAATATTTCTTGTGTATCTTTTATAGTTTCCCAAATTGGGAACGTCGGGATTGTATGCTCCAAATATTACCCCCAAAGGAATATAGAAACAACCTTCTTCCTATTTCAGTTCTTTCTATCAGGGGTGGAAATGAATTATGCTGTCATGATAACATTAAACTCAAGTTTATTTCACTAAATTCTTTATACTAAACACTGAACACTCTTGAAATACCCAAATTACAACTCACCACATTCCTATTTGCTACATAGTTATTTCATCACATAATTTAGTCCTGGTGGAGGGACTCACTGCACCGTTTATGTGTTCTTTTTTCACATTTCGTGCACTTCAGCCGTGTGTTCTTCATGCATAAAGTGCATCTACGTTGCGAACATGTCTCCAAAATGTGATGACTCCATCATGTCTCCGCTTTGGCTGGGAGCACCAATGGCCCTCCAGATCTCTTCCTCATCTCTTCAATCCTTATCATGCCTCATGCAATATTTCTCCTGAACTTAATGTGTGTTGTAGCTACAGATTCATCAATATGTTGATGGAACCTACAGGCAGCTACTATTGGCATGTTCAGTATGTCTGAAAAAATATTCCACCACCACTTCTTTGAACATAGTCAATGTCTGTAGGAGGCCAACACTCTGTCACAAACAACACTTCCCAATCCTTTATTGAACATTTTGGTGAAGTACGGCTGGGAAACTAGCTTGTTACTTTCTTTCTTCACACGCCTTTCTGCTGCCTGAAGTGGATTCACACCATAATAGTTAGCAACTGTCACAGCAGAGTTGTCATTCCACTTCACACACGCTACAATACCATCTGAATTGTAGTCAAAATATCCTCACTCACTTTTTTCAACTTCACTCTTTGGAGAGGACAGCGCCCTGTTTTGCTTTCATAAATGGTTCCACGGGCTAGACTATCCTTTTCAGCCAATTCTGTCAGTAATTTGTGGGTTGTGAAAAAAATTATCAAAGAACACAACATGTTGGTTAGCCTTCTCAACTGTCTGCAACATTTCACTGACAGCACAGGATCCCAGTGGTAACTTATTGTCCTCTTTACCGCAGTAGATGGAGAAGTTGTATGGATAGCCATTGCACTGCACGGCATCCACATCTTGTACCCAAATCTTACTGGCTTGTTCTTTATGAATAGTTTTGCACTGTGATGAACGTGATAGGGAATCATAGCTTCATCAATACTAAGAAACTCGTGGAATACTCCAAACTGCTGACAATTCTTTTTGAACATTTCAAACGAAAACAACACTTAGGCCATCTTTGAGGCAGCCAAGTTACTATTATCAATAAGGTGCAGATACCTGTTGATGTTTCGAAAGCTGTCCCTGCTAATTGTTTTTGCCAAACTCTCGAGCAACCGCGTCTTCACTTGTGGACCAGTAATCATTTTCGGATGGCAGACTGTGAGATCTACTTATGACCAACAATCCCAACAATTTGCACATCTCTTGCTCAGTAACAAGGAACATTGAATTGTTGTCTCTCGCTGTATACAAATTGTTTGTTGAGTCAGGTGCTTGAAAATTTCTGGCCCAAGAAATATTATAATTATTTCATATGGTTCCTTGCCACAGTGCTCCTCATCCACCTCTGATGGAGCAGAGTGGGATTGTGGAGACAGCTTTTCATTCTTCCTCCATCGCTGAGTTTCTCCTTTATCACTCTCGTCTGTGCTATCTTCCTCTTCTACGTCATTGTGAACTTCTAGTTCACTATTAACTTCATCTGGCATCCAGTTCTTGTCGAACATGTCATCGTTACCCTCCTCATCACTGTCGGTAACCTGATCTGCAGCAGGAGACAGAAGCACCACGTCCACTTTGTGACTCTTATTTCTCTCAGCAGCATCTCTGACTGCTTGAAGATATCTGAATCGTGACACCACTCTTCCAGAAATGAAGAAAAGAACAGTATCCTTGACATCAATATGGATTAATTATGAAGCTGATGAACAGGAATACTGATACCATCTGTGAGGTAATATAATAACAGGAAATCACTACTAATAATCGCACACAATAAATATGAAATGGAGGAGTGAAGAAAACGAGCTTTTCTTTTAATCCTCAAAACACTCACACATCAAGTTAAACAAATACATAAACAATCAGATATGTAGCTATCACTGGCATGACATCACATAATGCATGGCAGAAAACAAAATGAACCAACCTGTACAATAATGATGTGTCCATTACCTTGATATCTGCGTGTGAGGCCGAGTGAATATATAGTAATACTCAAGGCAGGGCCAGTGAGCTTCTATATCTTGGGGAAGTCCAGTTTCAGCAAGTACAGTGTCAGCTGGTTTCAGCCTGTAAGGCAGCGATGAAGCAGTAGACTTGAAACCTGCCTATTCCTGTATGAACATGGGTAAATTTTATAGGATAGCATGCCAACGTTGCCATTTTGGGAACATCAAAACTATGTTACTCTATCTTTACAATGTTATGCTCTTTTAGTCTATTGATGATTAAAAGTGGGATAATACTTTCTAAGGAAATACAAGATACATATTTCCTGAATATAGACTAGAGATTTTATCAATAAATAATTAAAGAACAAAAATACCTAGAGAGGTTAAAAATCGTGAAAAGTTCAAGAGGTATTACGGCTGATAAAAAAAAATATATACATATATTTCAGTTTATATGATTAAACACCAGTGAAGTTATTTTTGCACTCAGAGTAAAAAGAATCATTAAATAAATCATTTGTTATTAATAATTATATTAACGTTACCAAAATGGGAACGTTGGCCCTCATAATGTTAAATCTCTTGATTTCCTCTGACTCTTTCGCGGTCGAATAAAATGAACAGGCTTTAGCTATAGCAGGATATTTTAGCTCTCCAAAAATAATGAGGAGGATAATAACGCTAGTAATTACTTTCAGGTCGTAGGTGGGGAATCTCACCATCCACTCTCTCGATGTAGTGCTGATCTCGGGTGTCTGTCCTTTCCTCTCCTCCCATCCTCTTCTTTCTTTCCTTCATTCTTTCCTTTTCCTTCTGCCTGTGGGTGACTCTACACTGAGTAACAAGCCAAATGGTTTCCTGTACACCAGCAAACCATTTACTACGCTGGGTGGCAACCATATAACCAAATTTTGGCGCCTGGTGATTTAGTGGGTAATTATGGTGCTCCAATCGGATTAAGCCGGTGAAGGTTTATATCAAAGGGATGGTTGGGGTTTATTGCTCATGTAATGCCATTCAGGGATGAGTGAGGCTGGTCACTCTTATCTTAAATGTCAGGACCAACTTGCCTAGTCCCGGGCTCCTACGCTCCTCATGGGGCAACGTAGGACTGGATGATGAATGGATGGATGGATGGAACTGCTTTCAGGCTGCATCGAGTTACTCCCTGCTGAATACAATGCCTTGGTGTCAGATGGAACAAACTATTGGAGTTGGTAACTTCATGTTATGAATAATTTTACCCATTTTCCCCAATCTTCCATATCTCTTTTCATATACTGAGTATCCTCCTCCTACCTCATTCACTCCACCATCCTCTCATGGTCATCCCACCGAATTGTTTGCTTTCCCAATATCTGACCCTTCACCTTCCCTCTCATCTCTCTCGCTACTTACATTTCCCTATTTCCCATTTCAGTTGCCCCGTGTCCTCCTTCCCCTCCTCCTGTCTCTGCATCCTCATCCTCCGCATCCTACTGTTCCTCGTTCTGCAGCTCCTAAGCCCCATATTCATCCCCTTACCTTTCCATTACTATCTATTCTCATTTTTCTGTCTCCTTAATATATCCTTAATATTATTCATTACTTTCTTGTCTGTGCAGCTTTTCTTCCTTTTCCATTTATCTCACTTCGGACACAGGTAGACTCAAAGCTACCTATCTGACTACTTGGCAAGATAATTAGCTATATATATATAGCTCAGAAGCAGAGCGCCTGACTGGAGACCAAAGAGTCGAGAGTTCGCGCTGCGCCTAGGTAAGCTGCCATGCCGGGAGATGAAGTGTTCTCCTGTCACCTGGCTGGTTGTAGCCGCCGTGGCTCAGTCGGTTAGATCGCTCTGACCAAGGAGTCGGAGGCTCGAGTCCACCCAAGGGTCACTGGTAGACATCAGGAGGAGCATTCGGTCATAAACTGCTACACGGTCCAAAACCAAAGTCCTCTGCCCAGGTACAACACCTTAGCCCTTATCGATAAAAGGGGACACGGCATAAAACACTCTCTCTCTCTCTCTCTCTCTCTCTCTCTCTCTCTCTCTCTCTCTATGTACACACATATATAAACATTGGTCTCATGTACCATGTTTCGTACGACCCATTAATGGCCAAAGTCAGGAGTCGACGTCTGCGTCAAGGTCAAGGCATGACGTTAAAGTTATACAGTAATACGACTGGCTTTAGTTACACTTTTCTTGTAGAGCATGATATATCTTATGTAAAGATTCCTCTCTCTCTCTCTCTCTCTCTCTCTCTCCCTCTCTCCCTCTCTCCTCTTCCTCCTCCTTCCCCTTCTTCTTCTTCTTCTTCTTCTTCCTCTTCTTCTTCTTCTTCTTCTTCTTTCTCCCTCTCCCAGGCAAACTAATAACCAACTTGTATAACATATTTTGCCGTACTTCTCCTCGCTCCACATTTTCTTGCTCCTGACATTCTTCTTCTCTCTGTGTATTCCTTTCCTTATAACCGTTCCTTATGTCCTCTCTTCTTTTCTCTTCTCATCCTCCTTCTCCTCCTACTCCTCCTATGCTTCTTCATCGTGCTTTTGTCCTCTCTCTCTCTCTCTCTCTCTCTCTCTCTCTCTCTCTCTCTCTCTCTCTCTCTCTCTCTCTCTCTCTCTCTCTCTCTCTCTCTCTCTCTCTCTTATTTTCTGTCAAGCGTGTAAAGGTTTCCTAACGAACGAACTTCAATGGGATCAAACAAAGCAGTCTTGTAAACCGAAAAGGCTTGTGCATTGAAGACGTTACAGCTTTCCTTAAAATACTTTTGGGAAGGATGTATGAATAGGTCAATAAGATGAGAGAAGAATTGGTTTGTGAGTAAAGAGAAGGTGATTTCTAAGTTGCAAGACGCATGGACATTTATTACAGGAGACTATGGAGAATTAACTTCTTCTGTACTTTTATCATCTAGTTATTTTTGCTTTGATTGTTGTCCTATGTCGACAATTTGACAATAGCTCCTTAGCACTACAAAACTCAAGAAGCAAAAATCGAGCTCCAAGTATACCTATGCTCACTAGAAAATTTGCATTGACAAAACAGAACGACTGCCTCACCAAACAAATCAACGATTACCCTCTACACTCCAGACATATGAATCTCAAATGCAGTACACTTTCAGCTAACTGTTCCCACTGGAATAAACACCCCAAAATTCTATAACTTACCTTGGATTATACCAGAATAGGTATAAGATTAGTGTATAATCAACTCACAAACTAGATACAATGAAGACACAAACGCTCCCTTTGACAACACAAAGACTACCTGAAAACTGTCCATAAACAATTCACTAGAACAAACCATAACAAAAACAAGCACGATTAAGTTTAAAATGCTCAACAAAAAATCATTAGAATAAATACAGTGTGCATGAAGGCCACATAAATACAAGAAGATCGCTAACATAAAGAAGCAAAAGTATTTCCGGCAGATCGCATGAATACGGGAGTCACACAGTTTATGCTTCTGCTCAAACCTATATTGCCTTTATACGTCATGCATTAACTCCCTTCACAGTGAAACAAGAAACAAGTAACTGACCAACACAACGCAACGAAATTCATTATCTTCCCTTTCTTTCATCCAACACCATACTTCACTAACACATAGCCATCCAGACCCTCCACATCATCCTTCATGAACCTCCACCATACATACAGTACATCCTTCAGAAAATGCACCTCCCAGGGAGATATGAGTAACACTAACAACATAAATTACAACTCACAAGCAATCCACTATGCACACACTGCAATGCATTCCCCCACACCCCAACACGATTACTCGCCTAATGCACTACACTATCACAACACAAACAATTCTTCAACATAACCACAGCAAAAGAACTATGGAAACGATCGTTCGAAGTTACAGGTGTCCTGCACTCCACTGGATTCACGATCATTTGAACCTGGTGTTGCAACGGCAACAAAAATTCTTATTTCTACTAAGCCATTTTATGTAGCATATGAAATATCCTTTTCATGGAAAGGCTAAGTGAAAGCTATGTCTAAACTTTCTAGTTAGTAGTCTCTCCAAGTTGAACAAGTCTTGAGTTTGGAGAAATAGATAGATAGATAGATAGATAGATCCATCCATCCATCCATCATCCAATCCTACGTTGCCCCATGAGAAGCGTAGGAGCCCGGGGCTAGGCAGTTGGTCCTGACATTTAAGATGAGAGTGACCAACCTCACTCATCCCTGATTGGCATTACGTGAGCAATAAACCCCAACCATCCCTTGAATATAAACCTTCACCGGCTCAATCCGATTGGAGCACAATAATTACCCACTAAACCACCAGGCGCCAAAATTTGGTTATATGGTTACCACCCAGCGTAGTAAATGGTTTCCTGGTGTACAGGAAACTATAGATAGATAGACAGATAGATATACATATATACAGTATATGTATGTAAGTATATATTCATCATCATCGTCATTATCAGCCATTGCAAGTTCACTGGTGAACAAAGGCCTCCCTAAACTTTTTCCATGATTTCCTTGACTGAGCAAATCTCTGCCGCGATTTGCCTGCAAACTTCTCTGTCTCATCTCTTCATCTCATGTCTGACATTTTTTTGCTGCTTTTACATTCTCTTGGAGTCCATTCAGTCAGCCTCTTGTTCCACTGGTTATCCCATATTCTTGCTACATGACCTACCTACCTCCACTTCTATTCTCTTAAAACTTCTATAATGTCTTTGATTTTAGATTGCTTTCTCACCCAACTTGATCTTTTCCCGTCTCATAAAGATATTACTAATACTGACCTATCCATTGGTCTTTGAGAACGGATTATATACTTGATTTTCCATCGATCTTGTCATGTTCCAGGTCACACAACCGTACGTCATAGCTGGGATTATACATTCGTTATAAACTTTCCGTTTCATGAATATTGGCAAGCTGCTTTTCATGATGCCTCTATGTTTGTATATAAACAAGCATATACCTATACTGTATATATATATATATATATATATATATATATATATATATATATATATATATATATATATATATATATATGTGTGTGTGTGTGTGTGTGTGTGTGTGTGTGTGTGTGTGTGTGTGTATGTAAATACGTATGCACACACACACATACACACACACACACACACACACACACACACACACACACACACACACACACACACACACACACAAGCACTTCCGGCCCAACGGGCCCTGCGCTTGCTCCTGCGAGGGGCTTTCGGGCTTCACCCTTGTACGCAGAATTGGAGTAGATGCTTACCAAGGTTTATAAGTCAAAAGCTGCCACTAAGTTGTTGCTTTTGCATCTAATTATGGAATGTCAGAACAGACAAAACGCTTCACTTATGTACTTTCAAGTTCAATATATTGTGTGACTTCATAAATGATGTATTTAAGGTGATCAGCTCAGAGCACCTCATGGTACATGAAGAATACATGGAGAAGCTGGTACAAAGTCGGCACACAAGAAGGCGCTGGCAGATGCGATGTGCAAGTGATTTACTCAGAACACCTCAGGGTATAATTATCACGTTCCGAGTGTACAGTAGAACTGTGGCTTCAGCACTTGGAGTATGGTAATCCAACCTTTGAGATGGAAGCATATCTGACCGTGGCTAAAAACTGGTGCTGGCAAATTCACACCGACTCGTTTCTTGGCCTATCCTTGTGCCTTGTTGATGGTGATACCAAAAGCTACTGTGATGGAAAACTGTAATAGCCTCAGTCTGAGACCGACGCCTTTCTCAGTTTGGGTGATTGTCGGCACCTTTGGGAGGAATTGTTTCACCTCTCAATCTGGCCCTCTTGCCACCAACAACTTCACTACGTTGTTGTACAGTTTAAGAACTGTGCACATTAAATCAAAACATACAGAGCAAGACCACAGTTTTTTCCCCAATGTTCTTTACTGATAAAAGTTTCATTACAGCACCTTCGCTCTGATAAAATGTTCATTTTATTCTTGCACCAAAATCAAAAATTGAATGAGAATTGTCTATTTTTGTTCAATCTCTAACGGCTGGTTTCAAGCAGGCATGTCAACTTTGGCAGAGATCGACCGCTCAATGTAATCCAACGGGGACACAAAACTACCTCAAACTAACCCCCAGGTGAATCCCCGCCGATGAGATTTCGTTTGGCACCTGTTGGAAACCCAGCGGCTGTGGACACTGAGTTTCATTGGATCTAAACCATCAGTTTCAGAGTTTCTGCACACACACACACACACACACACACACACACACACACACACACACACATATAGAGAGAGAGAGAGAGAGAGAGAGAGAGAGATATGTATGTATTTATGTGTGTGTGTGTGTATGTATATAAGAAGGCGTCATAGCATCAATCTTTTTAAGTGGGGCAGGACATTGTTAAAGGTCGCATGAAAGTGAAGTCGATGTATTGCAGGGGAGAGGTTGAGAGAGAGAGAGAGAGAGGTGGCGACAAAAATGAAGCACCTGGCAAAAGCAGTACGGAGAACAAGAAATATAATGGGAAGAAATCGGAGGTAGAAGAGAGAGAAGTATAAGTGGATTGTAAAGTTAGGTGGTGCATGCTGGTGGAAAGAAAAATCAGATGGTGAAGCAGGGATAAATGAATGGAAGTTGAAAGAAAAATTGGAGGTAGGTGGAGGGAAACTTGGAAGTAGGTGAGAGGAAACAATGAAAGGGGGTGCATGGGACATTTGGAGAAAGATGGAGGGAAAATATAATGGGGGTGGAGGGGAAAACTGGAGGAGGTAGAGGCGATATATGGAGGAAAGCGGAGGGAAATGTGGAGGGACATGGTGAGAATATATGAAGGAAGGTGAAGGGAAAATCTGGAGGGAAATGGGGGAAAAAGCTGAGGTAAAGGAGAGGAAAGCATGGGGAGAGGTATAGGGAATATTTGGAAGAAAATAGAAGGAAAATCTAGGGGAAGGCAGAAGGAAAATTTAGATGGAAATGGAAGGGAAATATGAAGCGAATTAGAGGGAAATTTTAAGTAAAAAATAAACCTTCTCATTATTTAGTTCCCATGAATAATCAACATTCATCCTACATACTTCTAGGCTGGAGCACGTCCAGAATAATATCAAAACAAATGTTGCAAGTAAGAGATAGACAAGTGTAAAGGGGTATCGATAATTAAGTATACAATAAACTCTAACACTGCAAAATGATAACTTTTATTTCTTACCCCGTTAAGCCTGATAGCATATAATTATTATATATTTGCCACCATACCAGCAGACCTTCTTATTCACCTCAGGACAGACTTTTGATTGTGAAAAGGTTAATAATGGCCATCACAACCATCTTCGGTTCGTTAAGCCTCTTCCACGTAAATAGTTTTGATGCTGCACATTTAAAACCTAAAGTGCGTGATGCGATGACAAAGGATTAGTCCAATAAGATATCCTTTTCACTAAAGGAGAGTCAGATAACACAGAACTGTATTTTAAAAGAGTAAAAGTTTAAACTATTCCCAGTTCCTGGTTGGTTGAAGGTAAGCGCACCCTGGTCCAATCATAGGACGAAATGGCTTCACTTCCCCCCTCACCCACCTTTCCTTAACGATAACCAATGAAAGCCAATCGATTCACATAACCTATCCAATCAGTTAGTCACCACAAAATCTCTAAGTGGCAAGACGGTTCCCAGGCTGTCTGGAAATCACTTTATTTCTACAAACCACAGCCGACTATTCGCACCTTTACCTCTTCAGTATATTCATTTCTTTACCCTTAAAATAATTTTCACTACCAAACGACTTTATTCTGTCTAAGGGCTATTCATATAATTGTCCTTACATAACTCATACACAATTTGAGGTCCTTCCTAAGTTGAATAAAACCGCTTGGTTGTAGCAAGAATAACTTTGAACACAAATGTCGTACTGAAGGAGGAAAATTTATATGCCCCATAATAAACTGATAAGCACTCAGTCAATTTAAAATCGAAATATGAGTTTACTGAATATAATGTCACCTTTTACAATTTTGCTTTGCCATGTCCAGACGATGTAATTCGCCATAAAGATTATTCATTTTCAAGGGTTTGGGAGCAATCTTCACTTGTGCTTTCTGTAAAACAATGATAATTAATAAAGCTACCAACACACGATTATTCTAAAGAAATTATTTTTCGTTATAAAGGTGTATCAAACTAACTACGAAATGAAAAACCATGAAAGGTAACCACCTTAACTGAATAACTCCATAACGAAGAAATGTTTTTCACACTCGCTCTCGCGGAGTGAGAGTGGATGTTATTTTTGAACCGTGTGTGTGTGTGTGTGTGTGTGTGTGTGTGTGTGTGTGTGTGTGTGTGTGTGTGTGAGAGAGAGAGAGAGAGAGAGAGAGAGGAAAATGGCTCAGTTTTTTCTCGATTTTAATCAAACTTTGTGAAACGGTTGAGAATCATGCAAAAAAGAAAAAAATATATATATTTTTTTACAATAGGTCAATGGACACGGTAACAAGGCTTAGCATGTTCTCTTTAAACCATCTTTGAAGTCATCCATTCCTAATGGCGATTTCTGAGAGCACCTGTTTGGAGATGGAATGGATCCTTGCTTTTCTTGTCCTGGTTTTTCAATCATAATGTTTATATTGGCCTTACCGAAAACAATGATAAAGTTCTCTTTCTTGCAAGCCGAAATAAAGGAAGGAGTGTTAGGTACGGGACAGTCTTCCTTACTTGTAATCGTCAACTCAAACTCAACGGTAAGTCTTTGATGCTCTTCATTTTCAGCAGAATAGAATCTTGTTAGAAAACAATAAATTTTCTGACGAAATTTATATGGACTATGTACGTATGTATGAATGGTGGACACCTGTAATCCGGTGAATGGATTTTTTTCTATATTTAATTGGTTTTCCTTCCTCAGTTCATCTTATATATATATATATATATATATATATATATATATATATATATATATATATATATATATATATATATATATATATATATATATATATATATATATATAAATTATCAGCCGTTTGAGTATCCACTGCAGGACCGGCCTATCCCAACCGAAGTGAGGACAATACAGCCAATGTATCTCTACCAAGTGGCTTAGGCTGTCTGGTAGAGTCTGTATGTAGGGTGAGAAGTGCTTGTAAGTGTAATTGTAGTGTTGGAGTGGCTTTGGATGTGTGTGTAGTCTGTGAACCAAGTGTAATCGGCCCGCGCAACCCAACTGGGTGCAAGGATACTTTATACAGTAGTATGCGACACTGGTTCAACCACAACACCCTTGATGTCCGCCAAGCAGTACGTGGCCAGGAGAACGCTCTCAAAGTTTTTTTACCCCGGCGGGGCGCGAACCCTTGCTCTCCAGTCCACGAAAACGCGCACTTTACCACTGTACCACAGAGGCTCCATATATATATAAATAATCATGTACTGTAGCAGCCGGAGTTTACACTCCTGAAATGAGCCGGCAGGCCTGCTCTGTTTGTTGAAAGACGTCTTATTTATATTTAGCATTTTGCTAACTGTTTGCCCTTTATTACCGTATCTCTTATTACCAAAATCCGATACACAGTAGAATAACGCCAACCATCTCAACTCCCAGTAGACTTATGGCCCTCTGAAATACTAACACCTAATTTTCTTCTCTCGGCTGGAAAGTTTGTGTGTGTGTGTGTGTGTGTGTGTGTGTGTGTGTGTGTGTGTGTGTGTGTGTGAGAGAGAGAGAGAGAGAGAGAGAGAGAGAGAGAGAGACAGACAGACAGACAGACAGACAGAGAGACAGACAGACAGACAGACAGAGATTCATATAACCTCATCTATTTCTGTCTCAACCGTTAAAGACGATGGAACAGGTAGTATTTTGGGATAAGGATACATAGAGTGGACAAGAGTAGATGAAGGGGCGGGGCACGAGGGGCATAAGGTGTGCGGGGAAGGGTGAAGGGTTATGACGAAGAGAGGAGACTATGAGGAGAAAAAAGAAGAAGGGAGAAAAGGGTAATGGGAAAATGAAGGGTGGAAGGCAGGAAGGAGAAATGGGTAGGGGAAGGGAAAGAAGAGGAGTGGAGAGAGAGAGAGAGAGAGAGAGAGAGAGAGAGAGAGAGAGAGAAAGAGGAGGGTAAAGGAAGGGAAAGACGATAATATTGGAGAGAAGAGGGATGAGGAAGGTAAAAGAATTGGCAGGAGAAAACGAGGAAAAAGATGAAAGAACAAAAGTGGAGAGGAAATACATGAAAAAGAGAGAAGGGGGAAAGGGACGGTTGGGATAAGAAAGGAGAAGAGAGGAGGACGGGGGAAGGAGTAAGAGGAAAAAGGGATAAAGGAGTGGAGAGAGAAGGGAGGGGGAAAAGGGGAGGAAAGGCTACAAGAGGTGCGATGTGAAGACGTGAGGATAGGGAAACATGGAATGGAAAAGAGTAATTAAGTGCTCAATTGAGAGGAGCGGAGAAGGGGATTGAAGGGGAGAGCGGGTTGGGAAAGAACGAGAGCAAGAAAGTGGTACAAAAAGTAGCTAGAGGATACGATGGGACACAAAAGGGAAGGGAGAAGAGGAGTGGGAAAGAGGAAAGAGAATCAAGAGAAGAAGAGGAGCGGGATGGAGGAGAGAAGCAAGAGGAGGAGAGGAGATGAAAGAGGAGGAGATGGAATATCCAGATAAAACAGGAGTGAAGGTTGACAGAGATTAAACATATTCACTACACCGTACAGACATTATGGCTTTCACTAGGCTGTCCGCTCTTAATAATAACACATCAGTTACTAAAGTTTTATAAATATGAGAGAGAGAGAGAGAGAGAGAGAGAGAGAGAGAGAGAGAGAGCAATGATGGACTCTTACAAGAAAACAATAGAAAAAAAAATACGTAAGGATATATAATGATTAATTAGACAGGAGTATTGAACAGAAGGAGTCGATGAGAAAAAAGGTGAGGAAAGAAAAGGAGCATTGAGTAGAGGAAACGATATCAAAGGAGATGAGAGAAAAGGAGAGGGAAAGTGAGAAGTGTAAGTGAAAAAGGAAGTGTTTTCACTACAGTATAATTCACATCAGACTTAAAGAGGTAAGATATAATAGTAATATCGAAATGGTAAAATAAACTAGACATCAACATTTTCACAAAGAATACATTGGGATCATATATCGTAAATATGAAGCTTTAGTTTACCTTGTTGCTTAGCGCAGATAATACCAGTACAGTGTGTTGTGTGAGCGCGTGACTAGCGTGCGAGCACCGTTTTTCACAATTTCCCTCTGATATACCAATCGCAGGATGATAATAAGAAACAGGGCGTTTCCCTGGATGATTTATCCTCGATGATTTTCGACTATTGATTAAATTTAGACTTGCTTATTGAGTACTGTGGAGCACATATTATAAAACGACGAAAACTGAAGTTCTTTATATTGCCCAGGGTTTGTTTGAGCTGCATATTTTCCAACGGCACGCGAGTGCTCGTGTAAAGAGAGGCGCCGTAGCATTCACCACACGAGCAATGCTAAATTCTACAATCTCCGCTGCTAACATGCCGTGTCAACGAAACTGAAACAATAAAGACCTGGTTATTGATGAGATGATTAAGTCTGAAATGGGGAGTTTTCCCCTTGGTGATTTCACCATTAAAACATAGCAACAACGCTAATGTAAAATTATAATTGGAATCTCCGTTATTTAATTGCTAGAGGTGATGCCAAAAAACACAGTGTTACGACGGAAAATCTTTTTTTAATTTGATTTCGTAATGGGGGTGTTCACCGATTAAAGCCGAACACTTCCTTGGAAAACTTGAGTTTCCAAGGGGTTCCTACACCTTTATGGGTTTTTAGTTGATAAAATTTATTGAATGAATCACACGCAGAAAGAATTTCAACTACTTCACATAGGAGTAAGTTATTAGCTTCTGCTTAGCGTCACCATCGGGTCGGGCCGGGCCGCCCGTTTCCAAACTTAACTCAGAGTAAACATCGCTCGCTCGTAATTACCAGTATAAAAAATGGCACTTATATACAGGGTGGAAAGATTATATGCAAGTATGGAAGGATGACAATGTATGGTAGGTCGGAAATAAAAGATAATACATAACATCTCTAAAACTGTTATGGCATGAAGTAAGTACGATTTATTTATCCAGCTCAAGATTATATAAATGTAGGCAGGAAACTTATAACCGCTGATTAAACATGTGAAGAGAGAAATGGAAAGGTGAGGACGGGAGAGGAGAGCGGAGGAGAGGATGGAAGAGGAGAGCAGAGGAGAGAAAAGGAAAAGACAGAAGTATAGATGAGGTGAGAGGAAAGGAGAGAAATAGAGGAAAGGAGGTGAGAGAGGGCAGAGGAAAGAGAGGGAAAAGAAAGAAGCGATGAGTATCAGATAGTGAAGGTGAGAAACGGGGAAGAGAAAGAGAAAAGGGGGTGAAACAGGAGGAATGGAATTAGGACGGTAATAGGCTAACAGAGAAGATAACTGAGAAAATGAAACAGACGACAGGAAGAGAAGGGAGGGAAAGAGGTAGCGGGGATGAGGGGAAAGATGTGGTGAGATGAAGGTACGGAAGATGAAAAGAGCAGAGCAGAAAGGGAAAGAGGAGGTGAGGACATAACCAGAGAGGATGCCCGAGCCAAGTGGAAATGTGTAGTGAAAAGAGATGATGGGATGGAAATGGTGACAGCGGAGGAGAGGGAATACGAGGAAACGTAAGAAGAAGTAAGGAAATGATATGAGAGAGAGAGAGAGAGAGAGAGAGAGAGAGAGAGAGAGAGAGAGAGAGAATCAAGCAGCCAGCTCGACCCAGCATCCATTATCAGCAGCTGGTCTGGATGTTCTGATGTCAGTACTGGTAATAACACACACACGCCTTGTGTGTGTGTGTGTGTGTGTGTGTTTCCACTCAGATAATTTTGGGTCTCTAGAATTGTAGGGATATTATTTGGTTCTGGAACTTTGAGAGAGAGAGAGAAAGAGAGAGAGAGAGAACCTAACTAAAAGGATAAATTTCAAGAGCCATTTATTAAACACAACAATTCCATTTTCCAACTGTTCGAATAGCAGATATAATTCCTGTATCATTCTCTCTCTCTCTCTCTCTCTCTCTCTCTCTCTCTCTCTCTCTCTCTCTCTCTCTCTCTCTCTCTCTCTCTCTCTCTCTCTCTCTCTCTCTCTCTCTCTCTCTCTCTCTCTCTCTCAACATCATCATCATCATCATCATCATCATCGTTATCAACGCACATCGGCAACACAATCATCACTCGTGTCCGTTCGCTTAGTCTGTGTAGAAAAAGTAAATAAAGTTCACTCGCTAGTAAAGAAAAAAACCCTAGGATCTGAACAGTTTATAAGCGTTTAGCAGGATCGAGTGGCCTGTGGGTTGTAAAGAGTGTGAATGATCAAGTATGAGGCTGGAAATGACGGATATGATCAAGAATGCAAGATGAAGAAAAGAAATCGTTTTGTGACTAATTGGATGGAGTGACAGGAGGGATGACCAGGTGTTTCAGAGGTATTGCAATGGGTAACATGGTGGGGAGAGTTGACACTGGTCCCTTGGATGATGTAGTGGGTCATTTCGGAGTACCAGGAAAGAATGGTAACAGACGATGAGTATAAGACATATGTCACAAAAGGAGACTGCATTTGGAATTCATGTTTTAAGCACTAATAGGTACACAAATATTCTTGGCACTGAGAGACTGGAGAGAATTTTGAAAAAAGCCTAGATGATTTAGCATGTAAAGAATGACTGGACTGTTGTTACGTGGTCCTAGATGGGACAGTGCAGAGGTTTTTCAATTTATATAAATGTTGTATGCAAGGTAAAACTATGAGGGATGTGGAAGTGACGGATATGATCAAGAATGCAAGATGAAGAAAAGAGAGGAGCAGTCAGAGTGAAAAACTGTAGGTGGAGGATCTGACAAAAGAAGAAGAAAAAAAAAAAAGCTGTGGCAAATCAATACCAGGTGGAGGCAGAAGAGGAGTTAAAGTCAATTGAGAAGAAACGGAATCTGAAGCTTTTGTGGAGAGTATATTTGGAGTGTTTGATGAAGAGTGCTAAGATTGTGTGTGGTGTCACTAGGTTAAGCAGCTATAACGAAATGTATAGTATGGTGGCATGCAAATGTAGAAAGGGCAGTGGAGGGAATGAAAAAGATGTTGCTAGAGTGGCTGCAATAATGGAGATCAGCTGAGATAAGATGGTAATGCAGTGAGAGTAATAAACATTTATACAAAGAAGGTGAACAAGAAGAGGCAAATAATAATCTTCAAAGAAAACTGAATGTAAACTCTTGTGAATAGGAAATTACCTCGAAAGCGGCACGAAATTGTATAAACCGGCGTACAGTATTGAAGTGTGAGGATTGAAAGATTAAGAATACTAACAAATAGAACTGAAGTAAGTATCAGATGGAAAGAATATTTTGAAAGGCTGACGAATGGCAATTGTGAGAGCAGAGCGGCAGTGTACATGACTGGGTCTGGTGGTGTGCAGAGAAGGAAAGTGCTGCAAGAGAATGTGACACAGAATGAAGTGAGGAATGCAGTGAAACTGTTTTAAAATGGAGAAACACAGAGAGTTGACAACGCAGGTGTTGATAATGTGTTTGCAGTTGTGATGAAGTGTAAAGGAGAGATTGGAATGAAATGCCTACTGAAAAAAAGTAAAAAAGTTTGGATGGTTGGAACTTTATCAGCAGAGTAGAAAATGGCTGTGAAATTGCTTGCGTATAAAAGTAGACGGTAATCGAAGTGGGAACAAAACATTATCGTGTTATAAGTTTTTTAATAGACTTACTAGATTCAGTAGACTATTAAGAGTAGTTGGACAGATACATGGAATAATTATTATGGACAGAGTAATGAATTTATCATACAGCCTGGTGAAGAACAAACAAGGAGTGTTTAGGATTGGTAGCAGATGTATAGATAAAATATTTCTAACGAGCCTGATGACGAAGAAAACTTGTGAAGATTACTTGTCGAGTAAAGAAGTTCTTGAACAGCACGTTTGAAAAGAGCGTGGTTAGGTAATATGGTAATAATAGATATAAATGAGGTGGTGAAACTATACATAAGAGTGAGTTTGAAGATGGGAGGAGACGTCGTAGGCCAAGCAGATGGTGGAGAGATATGGCAAATGTGTGAAAAAAGAGTGGTTTGGAGAATGCTGAGACTAAGGAATTGACATGGAATCAATCGGATTGAATACAATACAGTACAAGGGTTTTGCATCATATTTTAACATTTCATTCATTGGATTGACTATGTCTGATAGAGGGTTGAGAAGGCACGTGTGGCGGAGACAGTATTAAGGGCGTTTGAATAGTGGGTGATTGAGTGTTTCGCCCGTTTCACTTTGCGTGGTGTTTACGAGTTGTCCTACCATCATATTTGTTTCCTTTTTATTATTCTTAACCCTGCCTCACTCCACCTACTGCTGGGAAAAAGAAGCAGGAGGATGGCGATGACGATAATGATGATGATGAAATAAAAGTAAATGGCGTAGGTCAAATAAGCGTGTTGATTCAGTTTATGTTTTGAGAGAAACTAAAGGTACAAATGTTCACACCGTGAAAAATCGTAGTATAGAGAGAGATTATGGAAGCTTTGTTTATGTCTCTCTAAAGATGAGAGCAATATATATATATATATATATATATATATATATATATATATATATATATATATATATATATATATATATATATATATATATATATTTCAAGTGCCGTGGCAGAAACTAACTACCAACACCTGCACCACCACCATCACCACCACTACCGATGCTGATTCCCCCTAGCCCACCGCCACCGCCATGGCCATGGCAGCTACCGCAGCCGCCGCTACTGCTGCTACTACTAATACAACCACCAACTCTCTCAGTATTAATAACGGCAGTAATAGCACTGACAACATTATTAATCAATACTTCATTATATGAAAAAAGACTGAAACACTTGGCAAAAACCTAAGAATACAATCCTCTCCAAATGAAATAAACAAGTAAGCCAGTATGAACAAAGTTTCAAGATTCCTGAACACACAGATTCTGAAGGAATGTAGATCGTAGGCAGACTAAAGGGAACTGCTCTGAGTTTACCGGTTGTGCAGAGTTGTGAATAGTAATAGCAATCCAATTCCAGTCGAAGAATTACGGATTTTTCGACAAATCTTCCGAAAAAGCTAATAATGCTGCTAAGATCGCGTAACTGAATTTCGAAACTAAATGCACTCTGTTTTCCTAGTAATCGTTATTATCTTGATGTCAGTATCAGCCTTCCTAATTTCATGAATGTCAGAGAACACCAGCTAATTAGCATGTCAGAATGGGGCGGAAAAACAGCGAGTGGGTATGAGTAGACGATTGCTAAGTGCCAGCTGTGAAAACGATGTGAAGAGATTTTAGAAGTTTAGCATTAAGTGCAATTACTATATAATGATGATCGAACGTAGCGACGAAATATAGAGGTTAATTCTCGTTGGTTAAGGAGGTTGCCAAGCACCTCTTCCTTGCCATCACAGTTATGTAGATGGTTCTTTTGTATGTCATTTTTGCAATCGATACAGGCAGAAAAGATATCAGTAGCACACAAGGGAATATCAATCAATCAATCAATCAATCATTTCCTGTGGCACCCTACGGGATGCATAGGGTCTCAATGAACTCTCTCCACCAATATTTGTCTCTTGCCATCTCCTTCAGGTCCCACCAACACTCCTCTCCTGCTTCTTTTTTCATTGTCCTCAACCAGGTTTCCCTCGGCCTACCTCTACCTCTTCTTCCTCTAGCAATCCACTCTGGCACATCCTGTATTAAACAACATTCTTTTCTGTATATGTGCCCCAGCCACTTCCAGCGAGACAGTCTCACATATTCATTAACTGGTTCCACTCTCGTAATATCCCTTACTCTTTCATTTGTAGCTCTGTCTTGCCACTTTACCCCAAGAATCCTTCTCAGTATTTTATTCTCAAATCCTAATACTTTCTGATCTGTTGCAATTGTACTGTACCATGACTCATGCCCGTAAATTAAAATGGGTCTAACCATGGACTTGTAAATTTTCACTTTAGTATGTACCGAAAGCATATTATTATTCCAAACAGATTTCAACATTCCAACAGCTCGCCAAGCCTGTCTAATCCTCTCCTCAATTTCATTGTTTAATGATCCATTAGATGATACAATCGTTCCCAGATATTTAAAGTTTTCTACATTCTTCACCACATTATTCCCAATTACACAATCGATTTGGTTCTCCACGTTCATATTAATAATTTCAGTCTTTCCACA